>NW_011494830.1:1552634-1558202 GCF_000754665.1 Bison bison bison
TTCTAACTGTTGCTTCCTGACCTGCATATAGGTTTCTCAAGAGGCAGGTCAGGTGGTCTGCTATTCCCATCTCTTTCAGAATTTTCCACAGTTTCTTGTGAACCACACAGTCAAAGACTTTGGTATAGTCAATAAAGCAGAAATAGATGTTTTTTTCTGGAACTCTCTCGCTCTTTGGATGATCCAGCAGATGTTGGCAATTTGATCTCTGGTTCCTCTGCCTTTTCTAAAACCAGCTTGAACATCTGGAAGTTCATGGTTCACATATTGCTGAAGCCTGTCTTGGAAAATTTTGAGCATTACTTTACTAGCATGTGAGATGAGTGCAATTGTGTGGTAGTTTGAGCATTCTTTGGCATTGGCTTTCTTTGACATTGGAATGAAAACGGACCTTTTCCAGTCCTGTGGCCACCACTGAGTTTTCCAAATTTGCTGATATATTGAGTGCAGCACTTTCTTTTCACAGTATCATCTTCCAGGATTTGAAATAGCTCAACTGGAATTCCATCACCTCCACTAGCTTTGTTTGTAGTGATGCTTCCTAAGGCCCACTTGACTTCACGTTCCAGGATGTCTGGCTCCAGATGAGTGATCACACCATTGTGATTATCTGGGTCATGAAGATCTTTTTTGTACAGTTCTTCTGTGTATTCTTGCCCTAAATAGTACCCTAAATATTAAATTTATCAATACTCAGAAACTCATTTTAATTTTCTAACTGAATCCAATCTTTGATCTCTAGTTTTTGTTAGATCACATGGACAGATTCATACTAATCTAATAAATAAAGATATTTATTTTTAAAGCACGTTTACCATGTATTCAATTGCACTTTATTGGAGATATCTTATGAAATATAAGATATTTGTGTAGTTGGAATCCACTACTAGGCACAATTTGCCTCTCATTTTTAAGAATTTGCTAATATGTAGACTATGGGATATAAATATTTAAAATGAGTCTTGAGTTTCCACAGTAGAAAAAATGAAGTATTGCTGTTTTAACTTTATCTATGAAAGAAAAATTGGACAATTGATCCATATTTGTGTGTGTGATATACTTGTGTATTAACATTAGTTTATATGTGACCCTGTAAGGTTGAAAGTAAACTTTATTTTGGATTAAATGTATGGTAGCATTGTTGCAAATTAGAGCAAAGAGGGAATTCTGATATTGCTTTCTATTTGTTTCTAAAGAATATCTTTTATTTCTTTTCTATAACACATAATTATAGCACACGCCCCATAGTTAGAACTGTAGGAGTACATTGAAAAGTTTATCTTGAGAAAACTCATTGTTGTAGTTTCAAATTTCTATTGTTACTATGTAGCCTTATCTTCAGTTGTATTATCTTGTAATAATATCCATTGTTTATGAAGAGAAAGTTAATATATTCAAAATTTCCAGGTGATCTATAGAATTTTTAAAACTAATTCTGAAACAGTAGCTGGGAAATATGCAAAGAGCTCTGTACAAAAGTTAAAACCATTGTTTTAGTCTTTTAAAACATATTAAGCCTTGGAGGTTACAAAAATTTGTAAAAATTAAGTCTGCATACACATAGATAATATTGACACACTTTGCTTACTTAATGTATGCTATCTGTAATGAATATACACTTTGAGTAACGAAGTGTTTCCTTTTTCTGAAAGAAGAAAATCAGTTTTGTGATGATACAGTTTGCTAATTCTGTTACAGATTTTATTTCTCGTATGTTTTCAGTAATCTTTAAAGAAGTAGTTCAGTTTTTCAGTTTTAGCAGAATCAAATTAAATCAACTGATTTTTGTTCTAATGTTTGGAGCCTGTTTGCCCTTTGCACCTGCGATCAGTGTTACGTGGCATCTGCAGTTTGGGCTCTGGTTTCAGAGCACCAATGAAGCATCCTGCTCTGTCTGTAGCTATTAGAACCTTGGGCAAGTCTCTTAACCTCTCTTTATCTTAGGTGTTTTCATATTTACATAATGGCTAATAGCAGTAATGGGCTTCCCAGGTGGCTCAGTGGTAAAAAATCCACCTACCAATGCAGGAGACACAGGAGACTTGGGTTTGATTCCTAGGTCTGGAAGATCCCCTGGAGAAGGAAATGGCAGTCTACTCCAGAATTCTTGCCTCAGAAATCCCATGGACAAAGGAGCCTGGTGGGCTACAATCATGGTGCCTCAAAGAGTTGGACGTGACTGAGTGACTGAATCCGAAAAGCAATAATACCTGGAATGAGGGTTTGTAGTAAGGATTAAATGACGTGTAAAGAGAATAAAATGTTTCCTAGAAACTTTCAGTACATACCTGATATTATCTTTGAAATATTTGACATATATTACATGACTAAATGACAATGAATAAATGATAGCAAGTTATCAATTGTCATATATTTATACATCTAAAAGCATAATTCAAGTCCATTTACACAAGTTCCATCTCCTTCATTGGTTGCCCAATGAACATATCTTCTTGGATGGATTCCATCACAATAAACAGATATTAAAGCATACATTAGCTTCCCATCCTAAATTAGTATTTCTTATCAGACATTCTCTTTCTATTAAGTTCCCAGTCACTTAAGGGCTAAGTCTTGGAGTCATCTTTGACTTATTCATTTCTTTCAGTTAAGTTTTTGGGCACAGGGTGCAGGCAACTTGAATTCATTCTCTCTCTCTCTCTCTCTCTTTTTCTGCTACCACCTTAATCATATTCGTTACCATTCATTCCTGGTTTGCAAAAGTAGTTCCCTAGTTAGCTTTTTTAATTCAGTTACATTCACTCGTTGCTTCTGGAAGAATTCATGCTTGGTTGCCAGTTTTATACATTGCTTCCCTACACGAAAGCTTCCATTCTCTTCTGTTCTTTCTATTATGCCTAATATAGATTTTTTCTGTCCAGTCATAGTATTTCTTCTAATCTAGCCCATATCCACCCAATATTTCCATACAGTGAAAACCTGTAGTATCCCCTGTATTGCAAGACTTATGCTCATCCTCACTTCTATTCTTTGTCATGAATTACCTCATAAAATATGTCCTCTTTATTTTATTTTTTTATCTTGCTATATTCTACCCAAATTTTAACGTTCATACCATGTTCTAGGTTTTAATTAAGCCATTGTTGCCTGTATTACCTTGCCATGATTTTTTTTTTTCCTTTTGTGAATTCTGATTTTATTTACTAGTTATATCATATTATTTATTTTCTTTTAAAAAATTTATTGATATTTTCTGGGACCACTCCTCAGGGCATGTGGGATATTAGTTCCCCAACCAAGGATGGAACCCGTGCCTTCTGCAGAGGAGGCAGGTAGTCCCAACCACTAGACCACCATCCTTTGGAATAAAGAGTAGAATTTATTTTTATTTCTTATGCATCATTATTGTATAGAAAATACACACATAAGCCAATTTTTTTTCTAAATGGATCTTTGGTAGAGTATGATGGTTGTTTACATCTGCAAAATCTGTGAATGTGCATGTATTTGTTGTTGTTCGATTGCTCAGTCATGTCCGATTCTTTGCAACCCCATAAACTTCAGCATGCCAGGCTTCCCTATCCTTTACCATCTCCCAGAGTTTGCTCAAACTCATGTCCATTGAGTCAGTAATGGCATCCAACCATCTCATCTTCTGTCATATCTTCTCCTCCTACCTTCAATCTTCCCAAACATCAGGGTCTTTTCCAGTGAGTCAGCTCTTCACATCAGGTGGCCAAAGTATTGGAGCTTCAGCTTCAGCATCAGACCTTCCAGTGAATTTTCAGGACTGATTTCCTTTAGGATTGACTGGTTTGATCTCCTTGCAGTTCAAGGGACTCTCTCATGTGTTTTCTCCAGCACCACACTTATTCTTTGAAGACTCAAAATTTATATCTACTTTAACTTATAAGTATTATTCAGATATTATGAACATTGTAATAGGTGGTTAAAACGAATAAAACAACATTTAAAATGCATGTACCAAGTGTGGTGTTCAGGGTATTAAACCTCTCAGATCTCCCTTCTAGAAAAGACGACCCTAGGTTCAGATACACATACAACACTGCTTTTTACCATATGAAATTTAATTTTTTTTACTCATAGTTATATTAAGCTTGTTTTCTTAATTAGCAAATGTAAATTATTCTTAATATGAGAAATATGTGGAGTCATTACAAATTTTTGGAAGTGCTTATATATAATCCCTCTCCTAATATGTCATTTTGTACAAACATGGTTTATTGGCATTACCTGTGAATTAGCTTAGAACACATATCTGTGATTCAGACCAATTAGAATATTTCAAATAGAAATATAAATTAGTCATTTCCTTTGTAAAGAAAATGATACTGAGTTATTTTTTGAATTCTTGTGCCTTATCTTACAGATACAGATTTGTCTTCAAATATAGTTTTTGGGGATATAATATCTCATTATCTTATTACATATTTATATTCTAAATTTCTACCCATAATTATCAGATTAGTTAAATAATATTTTAAAAGAATTCTTGTTTAAGTGTACACATGTAAAATATGGGAGAATCTTTGTATGAAAACATTTGAAATTTTTCTGAGAGGATGTATCTACAACTTGCATTTCAAACTTGCTATTGTTAGTGGCTTCAAATCTACTATTACTTAAATTATTTTTAGAAGCTAAAGGAATGTTCAAGAGAATCAATTTAGTATTGGAAACTGAGAAGGCAAAAGTCAGAGCAAATATAGGAAAAAATGAGGCGCTTAGAAAAATATTGTCTACATGAATATTTTTTGAAGGGGGCACTTTATATATTTTGACCCCTTGATTTCTTCATTCATTCACACTGCAATTCAGAAATACTTATTTTTACCTTCTACTTCCCATACTCTATGAAAAGCACAGGTAGATTTTAGTTCTTACCGAAGGAAGAGTAGAAGCAGATAACATACTATGGCTGAATTCAGTGTTTTATGTTTAATAACTGCTCGCTTTAATTCTGTGTCATGTGATCTTTAATCAAATCACTGTTATTTCTAATTAAGAAACACTACGAGCTCTTTTGATTAGATTGACTAGTTTTCTGTGATTATGGCTTCAGTGTGTCTGCCTTCTGATGCCCTCTTGCAACCCCTACCATCTTACTTGGGTTTCTCTTACCTTGGACGTGGGGTATCTCTTCACGGCTGCTCCAGCAAAGTGCAGCCACTGCTCCTTATCTTGGACGAGGGGTACCCTCTGGGGCCACCCAAGACGGGTGGGTCATGGTGGAGAGGTCTGACAGAATGTGGTCCACTGGAAAAGGGAATGGCAAACCACTTCAGTATTCTTGCCTTGAGAACCCCATGAACAGTATGAAAAGGCAAAATGATAGGATACTGAAAGAGGAACTCCCCAGGTCAGTAGATGCCCAATATGCTACTGGACATCAGTGGAGAAATAACTCCAGAAAGAATGAAGGGATGGAGCCAAAGCAAAAACAATACCCAGTTGTGGATGTGACTTGTGATAGAAGCAAGGTCCGATGCTGTAAAGAGCAATATTGCATAGGAACCTGGAATGTTAGGTCCATGAATCAAGGCAAATTGGAAGTGGTCAAACAGGAGATGGCAAGAGTGAATGTCG
>NW_011494830.1:1558302-1558516 GCF_000754665.1 Bison bison bison
TTGTACAGGAGACAGGGATCAAGACCATCCCCATGGAAAAGAAATGCAAAAAAGGAAAATGGCTGTCTGAGGAGGCCTTACAAATAGCTGTGTAAAGACGAGAAGCAAAAAGCAAAGGAACAAAGAAAAGATATAAGCATCTGAATGCAGAGTTCCAAAGAATAGCAAGAAGAGATAAGAAAGCCTTCCTCAGCAATCAATGCAAAGAAATAGA
>NW_011494830.1:1558616-1560842 GCF_000754665.1 Bison bison bison
CAGATGCTGTAAAGAGCAATATTGCATAGGAACCTGGAATGTTAGGTCCATGAATCAAGGCAAATTGGAAGTGGTCAAACAGGAGATGGCAAGAGTGAATGTCGACATTCTCGGAATCAGCAAACTAAAATGGACTGGAATGGGTGAATTTAACACAGATGACCATTATATCTACTACTGTGGGCAGGAATCTCTTAGAAGAAATGGAGTGGCCATCATGGTCAACAAAAGAGTCAGAAATGCAGTACTTGGATGCAATCTCAAAAAACGACAGAATGATCTCTGTTCGTTTCCAAGGCAAACTATTCAATATCACAGTAATCCAAGTCTATGCCCCAACCAGTAACATTGAAGAAGCTGAAGTTGAATGGTTCTATGAAGACTTCCAAGACCTTTTAGAACTAACACCCAAAAAAGATGTCCTTTTCATTACAGGGGACTGGAATGCAAAAGTAGGAAATCAAGAAACACCTGGAGTAACAGGCAAATTTGGCCTTGGAATACGGAATGAAGCAGGGCAAAGATTAATAGAGTTTGTCAAGAAAATGCACTGGTCATTGCAAACACCCTCTTCCAACACACAAGAGAAGACTCTATACATGGACATCACCAGATTGTCAACACCGAAATCAGATTGATTATATCCTTTGCAGCCAAAGATGGAGAAGCTCTATACAGTCAACAAAAACAAGACCAGGAGCTGACTGTGGCTCAGATATGAACTCCTTATTACCAAATTCTGACTTAAATTGAAGAAAGTAGGGAAAACCACTAGACCATTCAGGTATGACCTAAATCAAATCCCTTATGATTATACAGTGGAAGTAAGAAATAGATTTTAGGGACTAGATCTGATAGAGTGCCTGATGAACTATGGATGGAGGTTCATGACATTGTACAGGAGACAGGGATCAAGACCATCCCCATGGAAAAGAAATGCAAAAAAGGAAAATGGCTGTCTGAGGAGGCCTTACAAATAGCTGTGTAAAGACGAGAAGCAAAAAGCAAAGGAACAAAGAAAAGATATAAGCATCTGAATGCAGAGTTCCAAAGAATAGCAAGAAGAGATAAGAAAGCCTTCCTCAGCAATCAATGCAAAGAAATAGAGGAAAACAACAGAATGGGAAAGACTTAGAGATGTCTTCAAGAAAATTAGAGATACCAAGGGAACATTTCATGCAAAGATGGGCACGATAAAGGACAGAAATGGTATGGACCTAACAGAAGCAGAAGATATTAAGAAGAGGTGGCAGGAATACACAGAGGAACTGTATAAAAAAGATCTTCATGACCAAGATAATCATTATGATGTGATCACTCACCTAGAGCCAGACATTCTGGAATGTGAAGTCAAGTGGGCCTTAGAAAGCATCACTACGAACAAAGCTAGTGGAGGTGATGGAATTCCAGTTGAGCTATTTCAAATTCTGAAATATGATGCTGTGAAGGTGCTGCACTCAATATGCCAGCACATTTGGAAAACTCAGCAGTGGCCACAGGACTGGAAAAGGTCAGTTTTCATTCCAATCTCAAAGAAAGGCAATGCCAAAGAATTCTCAAACTACCACACAATTGTACTCATCTCACATGCTAGTAAAATAACGCTCAAAATTCTCCAAGCCAGGCTTCAGCAATATGTGAACCGTGAACTTCCTGATGTTCAAGCTGGATTTAGAAAAAACAAAGGCACCAGAGATCAAATTGCCAACATCCACTGGATCATGGAAAAAGCAAGAGAGTTCCAGAAAAACATCTATTTCTGCTTTATTGACTATACCAAAGCCTTTGACTGTGTGGATCACAATAAGCTGTGGAAAATTCTGAAAGAGATGGGAATAGCAGACCACCTGACCTGCCTCTGAGAAACCTATATGCAGGTCAGGAAGTAACAGTTAGAACTGGACATGGAACAACAGACTGGTTCCAAATAGGAAAAGGAGTATGTCAAGGCTGTATACTGTCATCCTGCTTATTTAACTTATATGCAGAGTACATCATGAGAAATGCTGGGCTGGAAGAAGCACAAGCTGGAATCAAGATTGCCGGGAGAAATATCAATAACCTCAGATATGCAGATGACACCACCCTTATGGCAGAAAGTGAAGAGGAACTAAAAAGCCTCTTCATGAAAGTGGAAGAGGAGAGTGAAAAGGTTGGCTTAAAGCTCAATATTCAGAAAACGAAGATCATGGCATCTGGTCCCATCACTTCATGGGAAATAGATGG
>NW_011494830.1:1561231-1605397 GCF_000754665.1 Bison bison bison
GACTGATGCTAAAGCTGAAACGCCAATACTTTGGCCACCTCATGCGAAGAGTTGACTCATTGGAAAAGACTCTGATGCTGGGAGGGATTGGGGGCAGGAGGAGAAGGGGACGACAAAGGTTGAGATGGCTGGATGGCATCACTGACTCCATGGACGTGAGTCTGAGTGAACTCCGGGAGTTTGTGATGAACAGGGAGGCCTGGTGTGTTGCGGTTTATGGGGTCGCAAAGAGTCGGACACGACTGAGAGAGTGAACTGACTAAACTGACCAGCTCTTTTTACCCTCTCTCAAATTAGTTTTTTTCACTTGTTTGTCAGTCCTGCATTTTGTCAAAGAAACATTGCCTTAAGCAGATGGAGTTAGGGAATGAACATTTTATTCAAGACTATTTTAGTAGAGATCAAGACTATTGAAATAGTCAAGACAGCTTGGACACAACTCCACGCAAATGACAGGCAGGAGAGTTTTAAGCAATGAGGAGTTTTAAGCACTAAGATGAGCCAGTGGAAAAGTATTAGAGGACCTTAGGATGTGGTTGTTCAATATGATTAAGCTATTGCTTGCATATTGGTCTTTATCGGAAAACTAAGGCTTCTACCCTCCCACAGAGACTGGATATAGGGCCCTATCTTTCTTGATGCTTTCATTTTCCTTTGATTTGATAGTTACATTTCAAAGAGATGTTTCCCACGTCCCTGAAGGGAAAGAGCTTGGTTTGTAAAACTGACAGGAGACTGGGAAAATTTATATCTCAAAGGGACAAAGAAAGAATTTACAATTGCAAGTTTTCTAAAGTGTTCTAACAAAAAGGAAGATTGGGAGCCTCTAGTTAGGAAGAAATCTACTTAAAATTTAATCAAACCAAGAGGCATATTAAGGCCATCTTGCTAATTGAACTGAATAAAATCTTGGACACAATTAATAGCATTTATGATACAGCTAAAAATGAAAACCTGAATTCAAATTGGCCTAGGAATTAACACATTAATATTAACCTCGAGAACTAAGTTGCCCTAGGAATAAGACACTGGTTTAATATGTACATATTAATTGGAAAATAAAACAAAAAGGAGATTGTAGAGAATTTTTCGCAGGTTGGGTTTTTTAGAGAAGGTGAAACTAATCCCCAGTCTTTATCAAGTTCTTCCATTTCTAGTTCTGCAGATGTGTACCCAGGGGGTCTGTGCTGTTTTCCAGTGTTTTGCTTTCTTTGCATGTAATAAAGGGCATTTCCCATTGCCTTCTATTCAGCAACTTTATTTCCTAGAATCCAGTCTTTATATGCAGGCAGTTAATTTTAATTAACCCCTGGAGGAATTCTGTGTTTTATTGTGCATTGGCTACTGTGTAGAACTGCATCTTTTAAAGTACCACTGAATTGCATAAATTAATGTTAGTATGATTGGTGGATTTGTGCACTTTTTGTTTTCAGATTGTCAGCTTTCCCTCTTGGTGGCCACTAGGTATATTTTGTCTCAGCATTCACTTAAAATGCTGGTTCCAATTTGTAGGGGTAAATGTTTCTGCCTTTGTTGGAAAAAATATTTAAAATAAGCTTTCTCTGATTGTATTTAAGAGAAGAATTGATCAGGTACAAAACCATCAAGTCTTGTTCAATTGCATTTACTTCAATTGTGTGTGGGTGTGTGTATTTCTGGCAAAATAGAAAATCACTTCTGAAGCAGTTAAGTATAGACACCTAAAATTGGCTATCTCCTGATATCCAAACCAAATAGATTTTACATTTTCTTAAGAAATACTGCAAACTCCTTTGATGTTTCCTCCCTTCCAGTTATAATTCTGATAGTATTATATAAGCACTTTAAATTCTTACAAGTCATATTTATTATATTAAGTGGTTCTATCCTAATTGGCTACAATACACTTAAATTTTAAAAAAAGTCATCACTTTTGCTTGAAAATAGGAGTTCATTTAGAATTATTTCTGTCATTATAGAAACCGGTTCAAATAAGTATGACATTATTTTTGTTATGGTAGAAAAAAAGAGACTCTATACTGCCTTTCAGATTTACTGCCTTTGGTAGAAATGGAGTTGCTGTGTTATATTTTGATTCAATTTTAAAAATCTTTGATATATGTCACTGCTGTAGGCAAAAGTATATTAAACTGATAAAGCAATTATTTTTATTGATACAGCAATTATTTTTATTCTTATGAAAAATATATCTTTCAAATAAATAAGATGCTTTTCTTCTAATAATATCATTGGAATTAAAGATTCTTAAAGATACAGACTCTCTTGCTGTCTCTAAAATTGTCTTCCAAGGAAATATATTTTATAATTTTAGTCTTAAACTAAATATTTAAGTTTTTTTTTTTTTAATAACCTCACTAAACTCTCAAGGAAATTGAAATAAATGTGGAGCTAGGTGGTAAAGGACAAAATGTGAAAAGACTACAAGGACTTGGTGTTCTCCAGAAGCCTCAGAAATTCATCACTCCTTGTGTGTCATGTATTTTATTGCCTCCAGGAAAGCAGGGACCTTGATTTGAAGGACATTTTCTGGCTCTTTAATAGATGTTGACCATTCAGGGCACTGGAAGAATTGAACAAATTTTCAGTACTATTTTTTTCCTTTTATTTGACTCAATTATGCAGCAACACTTCCTATCTCTAGTGAATTAAATGTCCACAGTGACATAGTTTCAGAGATTTTTCTGGATTATTATACTTTGATGGTTTGTCTCCCTCTAGTTCTGTTGGTTCCCTGAAGTGCAGGTGCTTCAATTCCTGATACAAAGAATAAAACTGTACTGCAGCTGCCGAGGAGTAAAATATGCTAGTTAGCATTCTGAAAGCTCATCTGCATAATGTAATGATGTAAATGATGCAGAGTAACATCTTAATTGCAAGTGTTATTCTGAGGTTGAAAAGTAAGTCAATGTCATCTACCTTAAGATCTTAAAGAAGTGGAGGGGCTTTGCTGAAACTAAGAAAAAGTAACTTTGTTAACTGATTAAGAAATAAGGAAAATCATGGAAATTCCCCCGCCATCCACTCATTAGGACTTGGTGCTTTCACTGCTGTGGCCCTGGGTTCACTCTCTGGTTGAGGAACTAATCTCTGGTAACAAGCCATGCAGAGTCAAAAACAAATTAGGAAATCAGAATTTACTATGTCTTCATCATTCCAAATGGAATTTTTCACCATGCTAAAATTAATATTTAATTAGTATGACATGTTTTGCCCATCAGTGTTAATGTGGTCACATGGAAAACTTACACTTTCTAAAAATGTTGATTTCGTATTTTATCTCAACTTTTGCTTATACACTAAGATTCAGATTAATTTTAGAACAAATATGTAATTAATAAAATTGACATAATGAAATGAACCACATTCACATTTCTTGTATCTATGAAATTTTTGGTTTTGACTATCATTGCTGAGTAACATTCAAATAGCTAAAAAATAAAGGCTCCCACATGTCAGTTCATTTTAGTTTTCATCCATTTTTCTATCCCTGTTATATTCTACACAATTTTTTAAAACCTCTTTGCTTTTTCCTGCTTTATATTTTGTCTGTATGATGCATTCCTTACTTCATTTGCATTCCACATCTTCACATTATTGAATGTATCTGAATTTGCAGGCTTCAAAATTAGCATCTGTTTCTCATTAATCAACTTTCATTTCCTCAGGTGTTAGTGATGTAATTACAGTCAGGTGTACAAGTCTGGCTTCATGTATTCTTATTAGTATAGCATCACATTCTTATCACTTTTACTATTTGGGTTTAATTGCATTTTCTGCATAAAATTTCTATAGAACTTCTTATTGCATTAACATTATTATGTACACTGCAATTTGTAGAAATGTTAATGTTTTAAGAGAAAAATTTATTACACACTCCTCAAGAAGAAAATTCACAATTTTACTTCTGTATCTGTAACCCTCATCCTTTCCATATTTTACTTAAAGAAAAACATGTTATTTATTTATAGCTCCTTATGGGGTTTAATAGTTGTACCTTTGAGGTTCTTAAGATGATGAAGTTGCTTTCTCAAAAGAACCCCTGTGCATTCCATGAATATATTTACTTTTTATCCTGATTGTTTGTATCTCCATTCCTCCATCCACCCTTTCATTCATCTGTCCATCCATGTGCATAATATTTTAGGAGTAATGGTAGTTTGTTCATACTGACTCACTTGTACACATATTGATTCCTCAGCTGAGTATTTGACAAATTATAAATGATTCTTAGAAAACATATCCTTATGAACTGATTTCCATTACACATATGTCCTGAAAAGTGTTTTCAGGTGCATCCTTACTCAAAACAGTAATAATATCTTATGAGCTTTATTTTCCATCAGGATATTGGAATGATGCCAATCAGGATTATTCATTATTCAGTTATCAGTGTCTATTTCACCATTTTTTTTCTTGTCTTTGATGTATGATTTGATGGCAATAGATTCTCCATTTTTCTAATGAAATTTTTCAGAAGAAATAGTTCTTTTTACCCAAGATCTGACATCATATTTTTATGTTTCATGTGAGGTAATAAACAACAACAAAGGAGTTCTCCTAATTAGGAGAATATCTCTTTGACTTGACTGGATCAGTTTAGCATTTTTTTCCTTTGAATTTAGTTTTTCTAGTGGAAATCACTTAATTTTTATACTATTATATGCTATATTATTATTTTTTATATGCTATATTATAAAAATATCATATCATATTGATAAGTTTAAATTGTTAGCAAGTGAATTGTAATTGACTTAAAAATCACTAGAGCTAAGTGATTTTTCCTAACTAAGGAAAGAATTATAGAGTAGAATTGGATAGATCAATTTTGGCGATTATTATAACAGACACATTAGAGAGAATTGACTAATTTGGTGATAGGTCCACCAAAACTTGCTCATGGATTAAATGGGGTGGCAAGGAAAATAAAAGATCAAAAATGTCTTTTTGGATTCTTGTTGAATTAGTCGATGGATGTATAACATGAAAAACACTATTTGGTATGTGTTTTGGGAGATAGTTTCATTTGAATGTACTAGGTTCTAGATGACTATTAAGAATTCTACTTCTACAAATGATGGTAACTTTTCTTCTACTTGCCTAATATCATTTATATCTATTTAAAGTCTTAATTCACTAGCTAAAATAATAGAATAATGTTAACTGCAGTCATCTTGCTTGTTATGAAGATCAATACTAAGAATGATGTCTATTATTGATTATGGGGACTTCATGTTAACATTTATTTTAATTCTTAAAAAATGTTTTAAGTAAGCCCTATAACAACTTTCCATCATCCAGTGAAACAAATATTATTTTTATTTTTGATTTAGAACTATCAGATAATTTTAACTTATATTTTAATATTATCTATTAATTTCTTAATAAAAATCATGTTTGTATTTTGGATGTAAAATTATATGTAGCTGAATGGAATTTTTCTTTAGGATTTTGCCATGAATATTATAGATACTGATATATAGTACTGTTTTTGCACAAAGTAATATCATGTTTAAAGAGATTTCATGAGAAAATTTAAGAAACTTTCCATCTTTTTTTAATAGAAATTATTTTTTTTTCTTGAGTATTTGTAAGAATGCAAATGTAAAATAACTTGCAAAAAAGGCTGAGCACCAAAGAATTGATGCTTCAAATTGTGGTGCTGGAGAAGATTCTTGAGAGTCCCTTGGACAGAAAGGAGATTAAACCAGTCAGTCTTAGAGGAAATCAACTCTGAATATTCATTGGAAGGACTGATGCTGAAGCTATGTGAAGAGCCGACTCATTGAGGAAGACCCTGATGCTGGGAAAGATTGAAGGCAAAGAGAGAAGAGGGTGGCAGGATGAGATGATTAGATGGCATCACTGACTCAATGGACATGAGTTTGAACAAACTCTGGGAGATAGTGAAGGACAGGGAAGCCTGGTGTGCTGCAGTCCATGGGGTTGCAAAGACTCAGACGTCACGTAGTGACTGAACAACAAACATCAGTAGGTATATTTGTTAAAATTAAAAAGCCAGTGTTGATATAATTAACCAAAGTCCATATTTTATTCAGAGTTCTTTAGTTTTCACCCAGTGTCTTTTTCTGTCTTGGGATCTCATCCAGGACACTGCATTACTTATAGCCATTATGTCTTCCTAGGTCCCTCTTGACTGTGACAGTTTTTCGTAATTGGCTTGATTTTCATGACACTAACAGTTTTGAGGAGTGTTGTTCAGTTACTTTGTAAAATATCCCTCTACTGAGATTTTTCTGATGTTATTCTCATGTTTAGATTGAGGTTTTGAGTTTGGGGAAATAACACCACAAAGACAAAATGCCATTTTATCACTTTTTGTCAAGGGTATGTATTATCAGCGTGCTGTCACTTATCATAAATTTTGAGCTTTGTCACTGGCTGAGGTAGTGTTTCTCAGGTTTCTTCAATGCAAAGTTATTCATCCCCTCATCCCCTACTTCCATAATGTATTCTTTGGAACAATATCACTATGCATAGCCCATACTTTCAACATGGGGAGTTGTGCTCAACTTCGTTCAGGGTGGAGTATCTACATATATTATTTGGAATTTTTCTGCATTGGAGATTTGTATCTTCTCCACCTCTCTATGTTTTATTATTTATTTGTACCAATTCGGATTCATTCATGGTTTTTATTGATTTCTTGCTTACATTGCTCCAGCTTTGGCCATTAAGCACATTTTCAGTTTGCTCTTGTGTCTGACATGTTCTCATCAATGTGTGTGTGTGTGTGTGTGTGTGTGTGTGTAAAACTTCCTTCTTTTATTGTGCTATAAGCTTCTTCAGATTTTTATTTTTCTAAGTTTGTTGAGGTATGTTTTATGGTCCACAGTGCAGTCTGTCTTGGTGAATATTCTATGTAAGTTTGAGAAAAATGTGTATGCTTTCGTGTTGATGAATTGAAGTAGTCGATAGAATATTATATCAAGTTGATTGATGGTATTATTAAGTTCAATGATACCTTTACTGATTTTCTGTCTCCTGGATTTGTCCATTTCTGATACTAGAGTGTTGAAGTCTCCAGTTATGGTAGTGGGTTAATCTATTTTTCTTTGCAGTCATATTACTTTTTGTCTCACATAGTTTGATACTCTTTTTTTCTTAAGTGCATGAACATTAAGGATTATTATGTCTTCCCGAAGAATTGCCCTCTTTATCACTACATAATGCCTTTCTTTATACCTGATGAAAATCTTCTCTCAATTTTATATAGCTCCTTTTTCCTTCTTGATTGACATCTTGATTGATGTCAACATGATATATTTTTTTTCATTAATTTCCTTTTAATCTATATGTGCCTTCACATTTAAAGTGGGTTTCTAGTAGACAACATAGAGTTGGGTCATGGTTTAAATCCACTCTGACAATTTCTATCATATATTTTACTGATGTATTTAGACCATTGATGTGCAAAGTGATTGTTGGTATAGTCAGATTAATATCTACTGTATTTGTTATTGTTTTCTATTTGTTGCTCTTGTTCTTTGTTTCTGTTTTTGTCTTCCACTAATTTTCTGCCTTTTGTGGTTTTGTTTAGTGTTTTATGTTATTCCACTTTCTCTCTTTTCCTAGTGTATCAGTTATATTTATTTTTAAGTTTTTCTTTGTGG
This sequence comes from Bison bison bison, assembly GCF_000754665.1. Classification (NCBI taxonomy): domain Eukaryota; kingdom Metazoa; phylum Chordata; class Mammalia; order Artiodactyla; family Bovidae; genus Bison; species Bison bison. The sequence continues at coordinate 1,568,863 of NW_011494830.1, forward strand.
TTTCCTCAGAATTCGCAGTACACATTTACAGCTAATCTAAGTCCACTTTCAAATAATACCATACCACATCATAAATAGTGTGACTACCTTATAATAAAAAAGTCTTTATTCCTCCCTCCCTTCTTTGTATTATTGCTGTCATTCATTTTACTTATATATAAGCATACCTAAATATACATACATAGACATATATATATATGTGATATACATAAGCACATATACTCAAAAACACTTGGTTTTATTATTTTAAGTAATTCTTTTTATTCTTCATTGGTAAGGTTTAATTTTTTCCCTCTTCTTTCAAGATTTTTTTTAAAAAATTTTATTTTCTTCAGTTTGCATGTAATACATTAAAAAGCAGAGACATTACTTTGCTAACAAAGGTCCATCTAGTCAAAGTTATGATCTTGCCTGATGGCTCAGACGGTAAAGCGTCTGCCGCAATGCGGGAGACCCAGGTTTGATCCCTGGGTTGGGAAGATCCTGTGGAGAAGGCGATGGCACCCCACTCCAGTACTCTTGCCTGGAAGATCCCATGGATGGAGGAGCCTGGTAGGCTGCAGTCCCTGGAGTCGCTAAGAGTCGGACACAACTGAACAACTTCACTTTCACTTTTCACTTTCATGCATTGGAGAAAGAAATGGCAACCCACTCCAGTGTTCTTGCCTGGAGAATCCCAGGGACGGCGGGGGAGCCTGGAGGGCTGCCATCTGCACAGAGTCGGACACGACTGAAGCGACTTAGCAGTAGCAGCAGCAGCAGGTTTGTTTCATATGTGACATTTATCAATTCAAATCAGTTTTTGTTTTTCATGAAACAACAGAAATTTCCATGGAAGCATGTGAATAACACATTATGAAGCCCTTACCACTTTAGTGATTTCACAGTTTAAAGTGAAATTACCAGAAAAGTCATTGTTAAGTGAATTAAAGAATAATTCTATTTTCTTATGAGAAAAGTAAAACAGTTCTAGAAGGGAAAAAATGACGGAGCATTAAAAGTTTCCAGGTGACACTGACATTGAATCTGGGTATGTCTTTCACATACATACAGACGCACACACACAAAACACACAACTTACTTTACTTCATGATTTTGGAATTGTAATTATAATGATTAGAGTATTGTTTACAAATGGAAACACATTTCTAAAAGAGAATTTAATCATGCAGTATCTTGGATGCTTAAAAAATCATTTGGTTTGTATCTATTTTGTTTGCCATGGAGACACTAAGTATATGTTAAATTTCCCCAAAATATTAATAGGCATACTAGACTTTGACATCTAGTTTTGGTTTGGCGTGACTTTTCTGCTACTCCAGGTGTTTCCTTGCCTATTGTTCTTGGATTCTTATGCTTTTTCTTACTCTTACCACCATAAGAAATGTCTCTGTTCTACAATGCTAGTTTATGGTGAGGGTATTTTTGAGGCAAATGAAGTACAATAAATGAAACTGCCAAGTTAATGCAGAGGCTCCACAACAACTGAAATTTTTGTCCTGCAATGAATTATTTTTTTTCCATATTGTTCAGTGAAAAAACAACCTAATAGCTTCTTTCCTGTAGCTGAATAAGCACTTATGTGGTTATTCTCATGTTTTAAAAATATCTCCAAAGACTCTACCCTTAGATGAAGTTTAAATAGTGTGTGAAACACAGTAACAGAGAGAAAATACAAAATGTGGTTTTCACTCCTGAGGTATAAAGTGGGCAAACACATACTATTCAAAAATGATATGAATACATATGTACATCTCTTTTAAAAGCAATACAATATTCCATAAACCCACAGTCTTTGAATAAGAAGAGGCATGTGCCCATTGGGATTCTACATTTGCATGTCACAGGCCAAGTGCAGCACAGATGCCAAGGGTGACTTCTGGATGAAGGTGTCACCCGTGAAATGACAAAAACTGACTCCTTGCGCGTCTACCTCCCTGCCGCTGGTAACTAAGTAATCCTGTGACTTGGCTGATTTCCTAATAAACTACAGGTGGGCGGGTGTTGAGGTTGTGCCATTACAAATCATCATCTGTTAGATCAAAGTGCAGGGGGAAGAATGGCAGGTGTGCAGTATTAATAGCTACATTTATCTCCCCAGTCACTTAATAATTGCTTCTGGTGTGGCTCCCTTGTAGCACTGCATTTCATGGACTCCAAAAGCATTTTGATGAAGCTTAATGTGTTCCATGCCGGCAGAGTTCTCACGTGCTAAGTGCTGGGTGTGTGTGCTTCAATCCCTAATGAGGCATTGGTGTAGCAAACAGATATAGGGAACCACTTGTAAGTGAGTTATCATTCATGTAGCTCTTCTGTGAACAAATACTAGCATTTGCCTTTATATTTTTAATATGTGCTTGAAAATAAAATTAATTTATTCATCTGGTTTTTATAAATATTTTCCCATATAAATATTTATATATATTGCTGACATTTATCAGTTGCCTTCTGTACATCAACCAGGTATTTATTTAGGCTTTTATATATGTGTGGCTTTAGAATAGTTCTTTTGTATAGATTATTATATAATTGTAAGTAATAATATATTGGCTATAATTGTAATCAGGTATTGAAGAATAACAGACTACAAATAGACTAAAATTATGATCAACTTAAAAGTTTAGTTATATTGTTCTACTGGATGAGGAAAACCTTTTATAGTTAAAGGCAAATCAAAGATATAGAGCACAAAAATTTTGGAAATTTTTGTTAATTTTCTAGTACTATGTGCAATAATATATCAGTGGCTGAATGTTCCAGTATGTATTCTGATTCTGATGTAAATCTTAAACTGCATTTGATTATGTGTGTGTATTTGCATGTGTTTTTGTATTTTAGAAAGCCAATAGAAAGCCTTGGAGAGGAAAATGGGATGGGGAAATGATGTGAAATGTTATTTTTATAAATATGTAGTGAGCACACACTTGAAGACTACCTTTGCGGATACTTTGATGAACTTGAGTAAATCTGCTGTCCTTGTATTCCTTTCTAGCCTTTTTCTCCCAGTGTGGGCCAGGTAACCCATGTTTTATAATTGTTTCTGGACTTCCATGTGGTTGTCTGTTTCCCAAATTATGGTTTTCTTGGCTTTGAAAATGTCACTACATCTGTCTCATTCTAACATCCTGAGATGCAAATATTAGAACACATGAAATTAAAAACTGGAAAATAACATATGCGTTTGGAGTTTAACATAAGTGTAAAACAATATTTTCTTTTGGACCTACCCCTGTTGTTTGCAGTGATAGAATGTCATTTAACAATATGCTAAAATGTATAAAAATATAAAATCTAAGAAAAGTTATAGAAAACATCACTTTTCCTAGTTTTTTTCAAATGTCTAAACAGTGTCATACAAATTTGTAAGTTTAATTTCAATGAAATTTTTAGAAAAGGAATAATTGTTGCTCCCATATATTAAAATGTCTTAAATTTTGACCCTAGAGCATAGTGAAACATTGATATACTTGCTTATATAAAAACAGTTAAGTCATCTTTATCTTTTTGCATTTCTCCAAATATGTCTCTGTGCTTAACTGTCCAAACCTGGAAACCACAACGGTACTCCAATAAGCTGTGCAAGAAGATGGAGCTGTACTGCTGTCTTCTGAACTTATTAGCACTCACTATCGGCAGACAGCACTGTCCTGTCCTGTTGTCGTGATACCTGTTGAAGAAATTAATAGTCTAAAATACATTTTTTAAGCTTTCTTGTGTCAATAGTTCAGTGAGTCCCTGTGACTAGATCTCATCAGTAAAATGGGAGAGGAAGTGATATGAGTAAGCTCTGAAACAAAGCTTTTAAGGTGGATATTTGCCTCCTTCACGTTCTCTGTCTTCTTTTGCTCGCTGGCTGAAGATGACAGTGAGGCAGTAGCAATTAGAGGGGAGCCACAGATAGAAGGAGCCTAGGTCATTGAATATTAGTATTAACACATCTCTTGTCAACCAGAAATAAATACCCTGGACCATTAACCTAAAAAGGAAAATTCTATTATATTCCACCAATACATGTTTCTAAGTATATTTATTACATTATATAATGCTGATATATATTTATTACAGCATTTTAATTTAATCCATGTGATATGATGCCAGTGTATGAAACATGAACTAAAATCAAGACAAACATAGAGATCCAGCAGGGCCAATTACTAACTCGAGTCCGCTAATGGTGGGTGTTTAGGACATTATGCTGAGATAGTTTGTGAATTCCTTAGGATGCAGCCCTGCAAACTGCCATGATCAATCAGCACAGCTGTCACAGGGAGTGAATATAGAATGGTTACAAGTGTTTCACATATTCACCCAAACTGAAGTAAAAACTTTAGTGGTTGTCTTGTGTATAAAATTAAAACATTGTTAAGTATTACACACAACATGCAATATAGGTCAGCTTTGTCTTTAGAGATTTGGAAGTATCAGTTTTTATAAAATATTTAACGTTCTCCACGATAATCATATACCTGTTAGTGTCCCTTCCTGTAATACCACGATTTCTTTCTTCCCTCCATTCTTTCCTCCAAACCAAAAGTTTGAAAATTTAACACAAATCCTTTTTTTTCTTCTATGTGGTTTTGGAAGATTAAAACTTAGAACTTTATTTAAAAAACAGATTATGGAATCTGTCAGACAAGTATAATTTAATATATTTAACATATTTGACATTATATAATTTAACATATTTAATGTAATGTAGCTTTGAAGATACATATATTGCAGGGAATGTTCTGAGGAGAAAAATGGATCGAGTTTAACACATCTTATGCAACGCATCCCGGGAATGAGAGAATGTTTTAGTTTAGAGTGAGAGAAAGCTCTTAGTGGAATTTTAATATGAGAGTAGTGATGTAGAGAGGATAGAATGGGATAACTGGAGAACTAGCAGAGAGAGTGGCTGGCTGTGAGGGAGGGGAGATACCTCCATGTGATAAGAACACTGGGAGTTTAGTTTGTCCCCTGCAGCACCTCATGGTACCCAGGTGAGGATGACCAGACTTTGGAGAGCAGTAGCTATAAGATGCATGTAGGCAGCCTGGACATAAGGTGCTGATGCTCCAGCCTCGAAAAGACTGCTGTGCCCAAGATTTGTACTGCAGAGCCAGAGCTGCTTGTCAATGGACCCCTTAGGTGAAGGCTATGGGCATGGGAAAGACCTTTATGCCTGAATTATAAAGTTCCTTCCTTCATTTCTTTTAATACCACATATGTTTAACTTGTAGCCCACTCTAATAGAAAGCAAAAGGGAAATAGACTTAAAACATACCTGAGATAATAATTCTCATACCTTGAAGCGTGGTAGTTGGGAGTTATCTACATTGATGAGAAAAGTCCATGTGGAGTGAAATTTACTCCTGGCACCTATAAAAACTGTGGGATCTCTGAATTCATCATTAACTTTCATCCAACGTGAGTTCTGCGGTAGCAAAAGAGATCCGTGTCAGTGTACAAGTTGTTCTGTGTTTACTCTTGTTTTTACATGATAATCACTCTTTAATGTTTTGGTTATGTAAGATAGTAAATTAGGGAAAGCAGGGCAAGGACATAAGGACTTTATACTATTTTGCAGTTTTCTTGTAGGTCTAAAATTAGTTCAAAATAAAATATTAAAAATTAAAAGGCACAGGTTGTCAGAAATCAATCTTGGCTTGGAGTTATTTAATACAGTATTAAAAAAAAAAAACTCAATGCTCTTTATAGTCCTTACAATAAAACATAGGAATATACTAAACTATAAAAGGCTGAGTCATCAAGAAATACTTCTATATTAGCACAAAGGTTATTATACAAATTATTTTACAAGGTAGGCTTCAGTGGGAAATTCACCAAAGGAACATCAAACAAGGGTCCAGGAACATAAGGTGCTTGTGTACATGTTTGTTGAGCAGAGTTGTTGGTGGAGGTTTATTAAAGAAACATGGGGTGTTAGTAAGGAAAAGTTTCAGAGAGAGTTATTGTCAGAAGACACTCCTGCAGGGTGTGAATCTAAGCTGAAAGATATGAGGGGGCTGAGATTTGGTCTAGGAATTTACAACTGAGAATTTCACATCAGTGCATGATGAGAAAGCAAACTGAATTGTTAGAAGAGATTTGCCTGTGGGTTTTTTTTTTAAAATAACTTATTTACTTGTTTATTTTTTGGTTGTGCTGGGTCTTGGTTGCTGTGTGCGGGCTTTCTCTAGTTGCGGAGAGCAGGGGCTGCTCTTCAGTGCAGTGTACGGGCTTCTCATTGTGGTGGCTCCTCTTGCTGTGGAGCACAGGCTGCAGGCATGTGGGCTTTGGTAGGTGCAGCACACAGCCTCAGTGCTGCTGCTCACGGGTTTTAGAGTACAGGCTCAGTCACTGTGGCCTGTGGGCTTTAGTTGCCCATGGCATGTGAAATCTTCCCAGATCAGGGATCAAACCTGTGTCCCCTGCATTGGCAGACAGATTCCTATCCACTGTACCACCAGGGGAGTCCTGCTTGTGGTGTTTATGTCTCTGAGGGTGGGTTGGGGAGGTACTGGGGCAGATTTAACTTTAATATGAAAAGAATTAAAAGTAAGTCATCAGAGCAATCAATGGTCAAAAGAAATTGACATTTGAATAAAATGGCAATATAGACATATGGATGTGAAAAGGAGAACATCTAGGTCAAATAGTCACCTTAGACTACCCGAGCATGAAAGTATGGTGTTTGGTTGGTGGACTATAGGTGAGATGTGCTTGGTACCCAGAGTTAAAGAAAATGAGCCTGTGAGCTCATTGAAAACTGGTTAGTATTCCATTAGCCTGGAAATCTGAGGAGCCTCTAGAGATAGACACTCTGGGATTTTGACTTGGTTCCTCTCTCTATCTCTTAGAGTAGTGATTGGAAAAGTGTGGTCACCTGGCCAGCTCCATAACCTGTACCTGGGAACTTAAATGTACCACCCCAGACTTACTGTAGCAGAAAGTTTGTGCTGTGGCTCAGCAGTATGTGTTTAACAAGCTCTCTAAGTGTCTATGATGCCATCAAGTTTGAGAATTCTGTCTTGGAATATGTCACTTCCATTTACACAAATGAACTTTATTCTGTAGACACTCATAGCTCACTAGTTTTTAACCTTTCCTTATATACTTGTTAGGTATACACTGAAATTTTAATCTGAATACTTTCATCAAGCCTTTTAAAATCCATTCTGTTCATATTTTTTCCCTGCAAATCCTATCAGAATGACAAAGAACATTTTGACCCTGTCAGTTGTTAACATTAGAAAAACTGATGGTAGAAAAATAATAAAATTGTCAGAGTTGTTGAAGGATGCAAAGAACTAGGGTTATTTTCATCTGTTAAGTAACTGATTGAATTGACAGCACACCAAAAGTTTTGCAACAAGTTATATTGTACACTGAGTGGAGTGAATTAATTTAGGAAAGAGTATATTGTCATACATAAGCATTCCTAGCAAGACTTCACTTGCACCTGTTAAACTGTTTCAAAGAATAAAAAATGCCTATGCACTCAAGCCAGAAAATTCTACTTACTGCCAGCTTCACTGTGAGGTAAGATGCAATTGGCAACTTAAAGACAGATCAGCAACCAATCCTTTCCCCAGAGTGTCACTTAAAATAACTGACTTATTTTTTTCCTGATAGGAAAAAAAATCAACCAGCAATCTGTCACGTTTTTCATTTGCATTTGCCAAGCAGCTGTATTTACAGAAAGCAATGGCCTAATTTTTAAAATCTTGATTTCTAATTGAGCAGTTTGGTGGTCTAATGATTTTAGTTTGTGAAACTCGTAAAATGCATGGGCCAAAGTAGCTTGAACCGTTTCCCTCTTTCTTCTCTTCCATGTTCTCATTATTTATAATGAGTCTTCCCAGAAACCTTTCAGTGCGCTCCTTGCTGAGTGCACGGACACTGGTGAAGCGGGGAGATAATCAACTCCAGGCTGGGACTTCGAAGCCGCGCCAACAAGCTACTCATGACTCCAGCAGATGTTTCTGCTTTGGGGGGCCAAAAGAAATTTTATAGGGTTTTTCCTCCCTTTTGGGGAAAATTGCCAGAACAGTCAAGAAATGGGAAATATATAGGCCTCCTTGCATTTCCAAGTTGGGAGGGATATTATGTCCAATAAAAGGAATCTCGAAGAGAAGAATTTCTGAAGACACCGTCTCACGATAGCCATGTAAAATGTTCACCAGGAAAAAGAGGAACCATGAAAAGCTCACTTGGCTTCAGATTTCTCTGTATATCAAAATCTGTATGAATGTTAGAGGAGATAGATATAATACCCATTTATAGTAAAAACACACGTGGGAGTCAATAAGGACTATACCCTTTCCCTCACCAAAAGACACAAATGCAGGACTCTAAATTTCTTTACTGCCTTTTTAATTCATCTGTCTTTCATAAAATAAATTATAAATCCACTGAGGGCGAGGATTTTGCAGAAGGCCTCTGAGTCTTTTCTTTTTTTAATGGACTTTGAACCACATAGTAAAATTTTGTTTCTGAGAAGCGCAAAATTAACAAACACTTTCCTGAATGAGAGATGTGAGATTTAAAGCTATCCTTGACTCTGATGAACTTTTGGATCTTGAGAAAAGCCTAGGTGAAAAATCATGTGATTAACATCCGAGAGAACTTGTCACATGAAATGCATATGAAGTGAAACCATGGAGCTGTGCTGTGCTCTAATTCTGGGGGTCAGAAGTTTCAATTCTGAAAAAGTCCAAACTATGAGGGAGAGAGAATGCTAGTAAGCCACTTGCTAGACTTATTTATGTAACTGGAGGTGAAGAGGATGAGCTTGGAGAAGAAGGCTGCTGCAATTCTCCAGGGTCTTTCTGTGTAACAAAGCTGTCTGCTAAGCACCAGGAATAGAGAACTATTAGAAAAGCATTCTGCTAACCCTTAACTAAAATATTCTGATGTCATAGGCTCAAAGTCGTGTAGAACAGCTAACACAGGGCATATGATTGACTAGAAATAGTAATGTAGTCTGTCTGTTTAGTAACTCAGAGTTACTTATAATTAGTCACAGCTTATGTTTCATATGTTTGACAGAAGAAAAACATTTGAGATGCTTCTACTGAGGAACTGTACTATGAAGGAAATGTAACATCCACCTATTAAAGTTCTAATAGGACTTTGTGGACTTTAATATCCATTAGTTGGTTTATTGTTAAAGATGGGAATGTTAATCAAGGTCCAGTAAACCTCTGGAACCTCCCCTTGATCTCTGAGAGGAGGAAACTTCTATTTGTTATATGTGCTGTATAACTTGTTACAACATTTTAGTGGCATCCCAATTATCTAGTGTATTTCAGCTTCATCTCAGTTAAGACTTGAAGGTTGAGTCATACTTTGGCCAACTTGAGGAATCCCACGGACAGAGGATCCTGGCAGGCTACAGTCCATGGGGGTCACAAAGAGTCAGGCAAGACTGAGCAATAAAGCACGAACAGCCCACTAAACTGAGGAAACATGTAGAGAGACTCGGAGTTGAAACAAAAGCATTTGAGAAATAAAATTCATATACATAAATATCACATGGGGTGTCAGGAAATGGATAAAGGTGAAACTAGTGAGTTATGCAGGAACAAGATAAAAATGGACTTCCAAACCATAATAAATGGCTTGGAGGAGAATAAGAAGAGTCTCAGTGTAGCCAGTTGCAATGGTGTTGGAACAAGATGTTACTCTGAGTGAGAAAGTGAAAGTGAAAATTAGAGAATATTAAAGAGTTTTAATTGATCAGACTTGCACATTGATTGTATATGGGAATGATGGAGAAGAAAGGTCAAAGATTATTTGTAGTTCCTGGCTTGAGCAATTGGTTGGATAGGAGTATGTGCATGCTGAATCACTCAGTTGTGTACGGCTGCGATGCCACGGACAGTAGCCCGCCAGACTCCACTGTCCATGGATTTTTCTAGGCGAGAATATTAGAGTGGGTTGCTATTTCCTTCTCTGGGGGGTCTTCCTGATCCAAGGAATGAACCCATATCTCTTGTGTCTCGTGCATTGGCAGACAGATTCTTTACCACTGAGCCACCTGGGAATCCCTGGAAAGGAGTACCATTCACTAAAACATTTGCAGATGTGAAGGGGAAGATGGATTTACTTCCAGTGCTTGACTACAGAACAGTTATTTCTAGGCATCCTCAGTGTGTGTGTGTGCTGTCGCTTCAGTCATGTCTGATTCTTTGTGACCCTATGGACTGTAGCCCACCAGACTCCTCTGTCCATGGGATTCTCCAGACAAGAATACTGGAGTGGGTTGCCATGCCCTCCTCCAGGGGATCTTCCCAACCCAGGGATCGAACCCATGTCTCTTAGGTCTCCTACACTGGCAGGCAAGTTCTTTTCTACTAGCACCACTTGGTGTGTTCCCAAACCTGTCCATGGTCCATGCATTTTCTTCTGTTTTAGCAACATCCTGAAAGTGCAGTGATCAAAGGTAGGCTGACTGCCAGTGCCATGCTCCTGAACTGTGCTGGCCCCCTAATTGTCTTCTGGGCACAGCAGCTAGTTCCGCTCCTCCACAGTGCCCACAGATGCTACTGCTGGCCCTTATTGAAGAAACCGGGAAAGGTGCTTCTGCTCCAGATTATCAGCCCAAACCAAATCATCATGGGTTATAATGATGGCATTCAACTTCTGGTCAAGTCCTCTTTGTTAGAATTTCAAAACTAGTTCTTGAAGATAGATAGAACTAGTCTCACTCCCTCCATTTCCTCTGCTATCTTCATCTCTTCCCCTGATCACTCTGAATTTCCTTCTTCCTAGTCTAGAACACAAAGGCACCATGTATAAAAGTTTATGGGAAAACACCAATGTCCACTGTGGTCATCTGCTTTCCAGTTCTACCAAAAGCAAGAACACAAGTCTTCCTGTGAGCTAAATTGGGACACCTTGTTGAAGTAACCACATCTTATGGGTTTGTATGCCGTTTGGCCATGGGTCATTAAAGAAGAGGGTCCTTGAAGCTCAACCACATGGTGCTTCTCAAACTGTTGATGTGTATGTGAATCACAGGGAGAATCTGTTAACAGGCGGATTCTCAGTCAGTGGTTCTGGGAACAGAGCTTTGAGCCTACCATTCTAACAAGCTTTGGAGTCATCTGCAGCCTGTGCTTTGAGGAGCAAAGCTCTAGTTTAAGGAATTTCCTCAGAGTACAGGGGAAGGAAGGAAGGAAGTCACAGGCATTTATTTAATCCATGGCAGTGTGTCTGGTGTGGCTTACACGTTAAGTCTCATGAATAGAAGAACAAACTTCCCTTATTCTCCCCCACTGTCTTTTCTGCTGTAATCAGCAGTATTTCCCTCGAGTCAATCTTCAAACGCTGGTAATGTTGATATCTCATTTTGGCATCTAGAGAAGCTTTCTGCCACTCACTATGGAAAAATCTCCTGAAAGAAGGTGATGAAATTAATATTTACTAATATTTGGGGATTTGTTGCTAATTAAAAAATAAAGATCTAATATTTTGCTAATCATCCATGATACTGTGTATGTGGTAATTTATTAAACCTATGGAAATGTTCACATAACAGATTTCCTTAGCTGAAATAACTGCTTCTTAGAATATGGTTTCATGCTATCTAGTAGAAAGATTAACTATAAAGTAAAATCCTGTGCATTTATTTCTTTTTAAAGATAATTGAATTGACAGTTTCGGTTTTAAAATTTGTTCTAATGCATAGATGGAATTTTCCTGAAAGAAAGATACTCTGGTCAGGCAGAAAGCCTTCTTCATTCACCTATTATCTTAAAAATGTGCTTCTAAAGCAGGAAGGTTAATGAACCCTAAATCTGAGAGAGCATAAAAATTGGGGTGCTGAAAACTGGAGTTCAGCAACACAAAAACAGGACTATCCAGCAGACAGGGGGATTGCCCCCTCCGACAGAAACATCTGGCCCCCAATTCATACCTGGATTTCTTTATGTCTCATCCTTCTCCCTGCCCCTCCCTTCCTAATGCGGCTGCTCAGGTTTACACAAGTGCTGGCAGAAAAGCAGATGGACTCCACTCACGGGCTGGGGAAGAGCCAGAAAGACTAATGCAAGGTGCTCCCTTCTGACCCTGAGGTGACTGCAGACTTGATCAAAAGGGCTCTTTCTCTCCAGGGAGAAGAGATAATGCAGTCCTATTGCCGGCTGGAAACATGCCCTGTCTTTCTGAAGGCGGCCAGTTCAGCTGTGGTTTGTATGCGGAGTCCTCAGGAGGGTGTGCTGAAGCCATCAAACCCATATCCCCTGGAATGTCTCCTGGGATTCAGACTGTGGCCAGAGAACAGAAATGAAGTAGCTGTTTCCAGCGATTTACAGTTCTTCTAAATATGAGAAGGAAAATGTGTGGAGACGTTTGAGCTCAGCAGGGTCCTTGCTGAGCATTTTAGATAAGTTCCCGTTGCTCCTGGCTGCATCTTGTAATTTTGCATCTCCGTGAATATTCTACCATTCGAAACCTTTCAGGAATATGAAAGTCATTCAGAGAGGAAAAATCCCTTTTTTGTTAACCAGCAATATTAATATTTATTGGAAATCTTAAAATGTCTTCCCAAATTAATATCCGATTAAAAAGCCAACTGTAGAGCCAGGAGGTCGGATGATGTACACGTATATTCAATTCATAAATCTATCAAAGAGAAGGGATTAAAGAGCCCTTCACTTATATCTAAAAAGTTTGAGGGGGCTATAAATGGGACCTATTAACCATGTCTATGAAAATTTATATATACATATAGCCCTAGGTTAAATCAAGCACTAGGTATAATATAGAATATAAAATACTAATCATTTACATTTTCTTTTGTGAGAGAATGTTTTAGTAGAGGAATTCATTCAATATTTGCTAAATATACACATTTAGTTGAGACATGAATAGTACAGTAGGAAGGGAATTATAGTGGTTGTGAAACACAGACACAGCATTAGTTTATGGTAATGGAGCCAAAGTGATTTCTTTTTAGCCACATAGGATCTCAGTAAATAATCTGCAAGCCCCTCCAGAATAACAGAAACATATTTAAAAATTGTATGGGTAAAGACTAAAGAAAGTGAGTCTATCATGTAAATTCAAGGACTCACAGAGTATTACAATTGGGAAAAGTTAGGTTTACTATTATTAGTTAATACAGTCTATAAATTGGTAAAGATTTCTATATCATATTACTTACATATTTTAAACCAGTGAAGACATTTAGAGCTTGCTTAGATTACATTGCTGTCTAGCAATGGTTTGATTGTATAGAATGAACTATTAGGCTTACTCAGATTGAAGATTTAAGTCCTAAATAAACCTTCAGATATATTTTTTTGGTAGTTCAGTATTGCTGTAGTTGCTTTAAGGAAGTATAACTTGATTAAGCTAGCATTGATTTTCCAGTTTATGGACGGCCCTGTCGTTACTTATTCTCGTACTCATAGCTTCTTCACACATTTAAATTAGTTGCCTAACCCTTGAGGGCATTTGAGTTTGCAATATGGCTTTATTGTCAGACTTCAAATGTTATAATCCTTCCCTTAATGTTGCACACTCTTTGAAAGCAGTACAGTATTTTCCTTGATTTCCTAACAGTAATTAGCACAGTGTCTTAAGTAAATGCATATTTCTTTCATATATTCATCTAACTCACAAATCTTTACTATGTACCTATTTTGTTTTAGATAACACACTAGTCAATAAGGATAAGGATGTGAGAGACTGTTCCAGAACTCACTCTTAAAAGTCTTAATAGTTAAGTGAGGTAGGATTTGCATATTTATTGATAAAATATGTCTTATCTTAAATTCTCTTCTATCATAACTTAAGAAAATGAAAGGATTACCATTCTCTTCCAAGAAGAAAATATATTAAAATAAGTAAATGTTATAGACTGAATTGTATCTTCTCACAATTCATATCTAATTCACAATTAAAGTTCTAGCCCTTAGTACATCAAAATGTCACTGTATCCAATATGGCTGATGACTTTGCCATACAAATTTTCCTCATGTCTTTGTATGGCAAATAAAGAGAATCCCAGAAGAAACCAGCCCTGCTGACACTTTCATCTTGGACTTCTAGCCTCCAGAAATGCAAGGAAATAAGTTTTGTTGTTTAGCCACCTAGTCTATGTTACTAGCAAGTTAATACAGGGTGGTATTTTGTTGTTATTTTGGTTTGTTTTTGTATATCTAATTTGATTTAAATTCATGTATAAAAATTCAAAACAACAAAACAAAAATGAAATAAAATAAAACACCTAGAAGAAAACGAAGAACATTTAGATGACGTTGGCTATGACAATGACTTTTTATCACAATACTCTTTAGATACCATAATCTAGGAGAGAAAGAATTTAAAAATTTTTAAATTTCAAAATTAAAATTTTTTTTGCAATTAAAAATTTATGCTCTGAAAAAGATAATGTCAAGAGCATAAAAAGACAAAACACAGGTTGGGAGAAAATATTTACAAAAACATAAAAACATAAAAAAGTGTTATCCAAAATATGTAAGGAATTCTTAAAACAATAATAAAAACACAACCTGTTAAAAAATGGGAAAAACACCTAAACAGACACCTCACCAAAGAAGATACACAGATGACAAGTAATCATATGAAAAAAAAGTTCAGCATCACCTGTCAATAGAGAATTACAAATTAAAACAACGTTATACTCAGTTCAGTTCAGTTCAGTCGCTCAGTCATGTCCGACTCTTTGCGAATGTTATATTACTGCCTATCTATTAGAATGGCTGAAACCCCAAACACTGCCAAGGATGTGGGTCAACGGTAACTCTTATTCATTGCAGCCACTTTGGAAGACAGTTTGGCAGTTTCTTATAAAACTAAATATACTCTTATCATATGATCCAGCAGTCATGCTCCTCGGTATCTACACAAAGGAGCTGAAAACTTATGTCCACACAGAAACCTACACGCAAATGTTTATATCAGCTTTATTCATAGTTGCCAAAACTCAGAGGCAACAAAGATGCCCTTCAAGGTGAGTTGACCAAATAAACTTCAGTACACACAGACAATGGAATATTATTAACCATTAAAAGGCAATGAGATACCAAGCCATGAAAAATATGGAGGAACCTTAAATACATACTACAAAAAATTGTAGAAAGCAAATCTGAAAAGGCTGCCTACTGTATGATTTCAACTATATTGCACTCTGAAAAAGGCAAAACTATGAAGATAGTAAAAAGACCAATGGTTGTCAGGTGATGGAGAAGAGATGGGGGAAGAGGGTGGTGGAGAAATGAATAGGCAGAGCACAGAGAATTTTTACAGCAGTGAAACGATTTTATATGATACTGTGTTGGTATGTGTGTGCTAAGTCGCTGCAGTCATATCCAACTCTTTGTGACCCTATAGACTGTCGCCTGCCAGGCTCCTCTGTCCATGGGATGTATATAACTCTACATTTGTTCAAACCAATAAAATGGACCACACTGCAGTGGACAGTAATGTAAACTCTGGAGTTTGGATGACTGTGATGTGTCAATATAGGTTCACTGGTTGTAACAAATGTACCACTCTGATGGCAGATGTTGACCATGATGGAGGCTATGCATGTGTGCAGTCTGGCCAGATACATGGGAAGTCTGAGCCTTCCACTCATATTGCCATGAAGCTAAAACTACTCAAAAAAGTCTTCAAATACAAAAAAAGAAAGCAATTTAGTTCTCAAATTATTATAAATTTTATAGCTTTGACATTAAAAATAATAACTTCTAAATTCTGATCAAAACCAATAAAATTCTTGGTTAGCATATGCCCAAGTATTTTTGAGAAGCTCAAGATAAATTCACCAAGAATTGTAAATAGTAATGATTTGGTAATGTTAGAAAATGAATCAAAGATTAGTAAAACATGACACCATCCAATAAAACTTACACTTGTGAAGCAAAAAGTTAAGAATGTATCCAAAGCTAGGCGTTACTACCTTACATAGTAACCCATCCTCTGTAGCCCAGTTGTGTGTTCCTCTCCATTTCATTTAGGGATATTTATTCTATATCCATTTATATCTGTGATTCCTTCCCTTATACTATCCATTTAATGTATCCTTGATGGTCAATTCAACAAATATTTATTGAGCAAAGTACTCTGCTTGTTCTGAAGATTATGGAAAAATGACAGGCCTAATACAAATATCTATATAACCAAAATAAATTGTAGAATGTGCAAATGGCATAAGAGGATAATCAAGGGAATTCATAGTGAGAAAAATGAAATCGAGGTTAAAAGTATGTGGAAAGACTTTGGAACTTTTGAAGGATGGACAGCGTGTCAGCAACAGAAATGGGGGAAATTGTGATTAAGCAATGGAAGGAATCGGGACTTCCCTGGAGGTCCGGTGGTTAAGACTCTGCACTTCCACTGCAAGGCTCTCAGAGTAGATCCCTGGTTCAGGAACTCAGATCCTGTATGCCATGTGGTGCTTGTCCAGAAAAAGAATACGAGGAATAACAAAGGCAAGGGAACTTGAGACATGTTCTAGATAAAATGAGTAGCCTATTTTGGTGGGAGGAAAAAATGAAGAAAAAAAAAAAGAGAGACTTGGAAAAGACAATTGGAAATATTAGTTAGCTAGAAGATATATGGTTGAACAAGATGAATTCCCTAGAAGTGTCTTGGTATGGAATGTAGAAGTAATGGAAAACCAGTAAAGGAACTTAAGACATAAAGTGACTATTTAGAGCTGTGATTTTAGGAAGATTAATATGGTCATATTTAAAGAAGGATGAATTTGTTACAAGAGGTTTGAATAGTGCAATGTATATACTCAATTTGAGATACAACTTAGAAAATTTACATATATTCTTGTAAATGGAATTATATCTAATTTTTATATTGGTAGCTATGCTAAGGTAATAGATACTTAATGCAATTTTTTTTGACAATTTGTTTGTCAAGAAAACCCCTCTTAAAGATCTGTAGTCTCCTTTTTATAGTATGGATATTTATATATAAATTTCAAGCAAATTAAATATACAATAAAGTCAATTCTACAATGTTTAACACCTTATTGTTTTGGCAACACTTTGAAAGGTAGAAAAATGATGAGGGCATTATTCCTGTGGTTCAGTTCATCTTGATCTGTTTAGGTTTTAAATTCCTGGACTGATATAATTTCTTTGTGGAATTAAAAAAAAATGTTTATTCAGATATTTAGGTTGATTAAATGTAAGGCCTATAAAAATCTGTGGACTAATGATATCATATAATATTAAACCTAAAACTCATTGTAGTTTAACTCTTTGAATGTTTATTCAAGTTATACATGAGACTATGGACAAATTCAAGTAAAGAATAAAGGGCTAAAGCAAAAGCTGTCTCTTCCTTTTTCAGTAGGAAAGCAGTGAACTCGGTGTTCAGAGAGAGGATAATTTCTGCTTGGAAGGTGATTGTGTAGGTGAATCCCCTAAACTTGTCCTAAGTGAATTGATTCTGTATTCACTGCATAAGTAACTGGTCATGTGCTCGATCTAAGGCCAGTAGCAATCATGTGCAGATGATGATTTTATATTAAAAATGTTTAATTTACTGACCAAAATCTAATTCATATACTCTTATCCAATCTATGGGGCTTCCCCTCATGGCTCAGCAATAAAGAAGCCACCTACAATGTAAGAGATACAGGAGATGTGAGTTGATCCCTGGGTGGGGAAGATACCCTGGAGGAAGCCATGGCAACCCACTCAGGTATTCCTGTCTGGAGAATCCCATGGATAGCGGAGCCTGGTAGGCTACGGTCCATGGGGTCGCAAAGAGTAGGATGTGAACTGAAGCAACTGAGCACGCACACATCCGGTTTATGAAGCCTGAATATTTGAGAAGAGACAGAACCAGCAATTACAAACAGACATAAATTCAATTTTAAGCAAATTGTATACGGTTCCTCAAGTTTTTTAGGTAGAAAATAAAGCAATATTGCTTACATGACTAGTGTTTTGTGGGTCTTGAGATTTTTCAGAGTTATCTTTTTGTTAAAAATAGTTACACATTGAATCAGCAATGACTCATATTGACAGTTGATACCCTCTGCTATTTTTTTTTTCTTTCTGTCCATGACAATGGGAGATGTTTGGTCGGACAACATGATATTTGTTTCTTTTTCTCTGTTCTTTCAGGCCTAATTTTTTCAAACTTTTATTATATAAAATATTTTCTTGGTTATAGTAGTGTAAGTTAATAAAAGTATGAAAAACACATAATATTCTTACCATCTCAAAGTCTATCCACCATGCACGATTTAGTTAATTTTTGTATTATGTTTTCTATCTGTATAAATTATTTTTCAAAAAATTAATGTACTGTATATAGTTTCAGGGATTTCCCAGGTGGTGCAGTGGTAAAGAATCCACCTGCCAATGCAGGAGATGAGCATTTGATCCCTGGGTTGGTTGGGAAGATACCCTGGAGGAGATGACAATCTGCTCCAGAATTCTTGCCTGGAAAATCCCGTGGAGAAAGGAGCCTGATGGCCTACAGTCCATGGTGTCTCAAAGAGTCAGACATGACTGAGTGACTGAGCACACACACACATATAGTTTCATAACTTTGCTTTTTTTTTATAACATGTCCTGTATAATTTAAAAATTATCAGTCCATGGGGTTGCAAGAGTCACACAGGATTTAGCAACTAAACCACCACTACCACATTAGTTATTAGTATTATACATAGTTACTAGTTGTTATTCAAAGTTATACCATTTAATGATTAAACAGTATATTAGAGAAAAATTTTATTCTATTTAAAGTTTCCAAAATTCTGGAATTTTTCTATTATAGAGTTTCTCTACTGCCAGTAGAAATCCTGCCACTATAAATACATAATTTGAGGCTCTTCTATTTTCTAGCTTAAATTATTATAAGCACAATTGCTGATTCAAATATTATAAACATATTTAAACCTCTTGAAAATTTTGTCAAAAGAAATTCTAAAAATTTTTTTATCAATTTATATGACTGAGGAAAAATGAAAAGTATATCTAACTCTAGTCACCATGGACACCATTAGTATCAGAGGCAAAGGAAAAAAAATTTTTTTCAAATTATTCTATTCTGCATTTCTTGGTTACTGATAAAAAACTTTCATTTATTCATGGGTC
The DNA here is from genome assembly GCF_000754665.1 of Bison bison bison. NCBI lineage: Eukaryota > Metazoa > Chordata > Mammalia > Artiodactyla > Bovidae > Bison > Bison bison. Next base: position 1,587,954 of record NW_011494830.1, read on the forward strand.
ATTCATATTTATTTTTTGTGAATTTCCTTTTATGCCTTTTATACATTTGTGGGGCATATGTTTTTATCTTAAATATTTGTATATTCTCACAAAAGAAAATAGTGCTATTTATATGCCACATGCATTGAATTCTTTTTCAGTTTATCATTGATTTTTATTGGAACTTGGGATTATTTTTGACATGATAAAATTTCATTTGTAAATAGTCAAATATATCTTTTTTGTTTTTTACAGTTTTGATTAATATCTTTCCTTGTGTGCTTTAAAAAAACTTTCAGACAAATATTAATCTAGATATAGTACCTTCAATTCAATACGTATTTATGGTATGACTTCTAAGTGCCTAGCAGTAATATAACAAAACAGAAGTTCTAGGAAAATTAAAATGCTGCCTCTGTCCTCTTATTTTGTTTTTACTGTTGCATACTCACGACATTATATTAGGCATTATAAATTACATTCCCGTCCCCACAAGTGAAAATCTAGTCCTAAAACATAAGGGATTTTAAATGAGTCCAAGACTAGCCTAGGACTATCTGTTTTAAAGAAACTGCTTTGAGAGGCTCAGATAACCCTCACCAATATTGGCAGTGTAAATGTAGATTCAAATACTTTGCCCTATGAGGCTTGAAATTAGTCATAATATTGTCAGTCCAACATCCTGTATGCCAGGGTTGAATCCTGAACTCATGGGCTTATTCAGATCCACAGCCTTAACCTAAGGCTTAGCAATTGTGACAATGTTGTCACAATCTGTGTGTCTTGCTTGCATCCTGATGAACATTTTATTTCCTCCATGACTTGAAAGTACTGAATTAAATGATAAGCTACTTGGCTAGCCTCCTTGGCTAGGCTATGGCCATGTTGTGTTTTGGGAAGTCCAGATAATGTGTCACCAGTGTCCTTGGATCCCAGCCACTGATTGGAACTGCCACACTGCTGGGATCACTTAGAATAACCACTCAACATTCAGAAGACTAAGATCATGGCATCCGGTCCCATCACTTCATGGCAAATAGATGGGGAAACAGTGGAAAGAGTGACTGACTTTATTTTTCTGAGTTCCAAAATCACTGCAGATGGTGACTGCAGCCATGAAATTAAAAGACGCTTACTCCTTGGAAGGAAAGTTATGTCCAACCTAGACAGCATATTGAAAAGCAGAGACATTACTTTGTCAACAAAGGTCCGTCTAGTCAAGGCTATAGTTTTTCCAGTGGTCATGTATGGATGTGAGAGTTGGACTGTGAAGAAAGCTGAGCGTCGAAGCATTGATGCTTTTGAACTGTGGTGTTGGAGAAGACTCTTGAGAGTCCCTTGGACAGCAAGGAGATCCAACCAGTCCATCCTGAAGGAAATCAGTCCTGAATATTCGTTGGAAGGACTGATGCTGAAACTGAAACTCCAATACTTTGGGCATCTGATGCGAAGAGCTGACTCATTTGAACATTTGAATCAGTTCTAATGAGGTGGATGAAACTGGAGCCTATTATACAGAGTGAAGTAAGCCAGAAGGAAAAACACCAATACAGTATACTAACGCATATATATGGAATTTAGAAAGATGGTAACGATAACCCTGTATGCGAGACAGCAAAAGAGACACTGATGTATAGTACAGTCTTTTGGACTCTGTGGGAGAGGGAGAGGGTGGGATGATTTGGGAGAATGGCATTGAAACATGTATAATATCATATATGAAATGAGTCGCCAGTCCAGGTTTAAGGCATGATACAGGATGCTTGGGGCTGGTGCACTGGGATGACCCAGAGGGATGGTATTGGAGGAGGGGTGGAGGGAGGAGGCTTCAGGATGGGGAACACATGTATACCTGTGGTGGATTCATTTTGATATATGACAAAACCAATACAATATTGTAAAGTTAAAAAATTTTTTTTTAAATGGTAAAAAAAAAAAAAGACCCTGATGCTGGGAAAGATTAAGGGCAGTAGAATGGGATTACAGAGGATGAGATGGTTGGATGGCATCACCAACTCAGTGGACAGTGGGTTTCGGTGAATTCCGGGAGTTGGTGATGGAAAGGGAGGCCTGGCATGCTGCGGTTCATTGGGTCGCAGAGTGGGACACGACTGAGCAACTGAACTGACTGAACTGACCTGCCTGCTGCAGGCCTTTGACCACTGACTATTGTCAGACTCAAGTTCCTATGTTGGAAGCCTACTTTGCATAAGAATCTGTGTCTAATTCAAGACCCAGTTTAGGTTAGTCCAATGCGCCAGAGGGCTAGTAATTTTTTCTCTTAGAATTAAACTAGGGGTGAAATTCTTGTTAAAAAAATTTGAGTACAATATTTTAAATATTTCAGGAGGATAGGAGTATCAGGGTAGGAGTTCTTACTGGTTTTTCAGGGAGAGCTTTTCCAGAAAAGTGACATTTAAGCAGAAAGACTGAGAAAAATCAGTCTCTAGTTGCTAAAGTTGTGGTCTAGTTGCTAAATCATGTCCAACTCCTTTGCAACCCCATGGACTGTAGCCCATCAAGCTCCTCTGTCCATGGGATTTCCCAGGCAAGAATCATGGAATGGATGGCCATTTCCTTTCTCCAGGAGACCTTCCTGCCACAGGGCTTGAACTCACGTCTCCTACATTGTAAGGCAGATTCTTCACCACTGAGCCACCAGGGAAACCCCTTGTCAGGAGTTAGCTATGTGAATAGCATGCAGAAAAGCGTACCTAGCAAAGAGAACAGCAAGTGCAGACGTCTTGAGGTATAATTATATTTGAGGTGTCTGGGGAACAAGAAGGCTATTATGTTGGTCCTGAGTGAGTGAGAAAGAGAGTAGTAGGAGATGAAATGATGAGATTGGGGAGATAGTAAGGCCAAACTGTACAGAGTCTAGAATGTCTTGCTAAAGACTGTTCCTGATCTGAGTGAGAAAGAAATCTAACATAAGCATTTTAACAAGAGGGTGATATGATCTGGTTTATGTTTTAAAAGGAACCACATTGATGATCATGACAATAGACTCTAGAGGAGTAAGGGCAAAGGCAGGAAGAAGACCATAGCAATATTCCAGGTAAGGAATTATGGCAGTGTGGGAGCATTTTCTCTCTTAATCCATTCTGGCCTCTGTAATAAAAATAGCACTGACTGGGTAGCTTACAAAGAAGAGAAACTTATATCTTACAGTTTTGGGGGTTGGAAGGTTGAGATCATTAGGCAGCATGGTTAAACAAGTAATCTTTTGCAGGTTGCAGATTTCTTCCTCACATGGCAGAAGGGGCTAGGGAGTTCTGTGATATCTCTTTTATTAAGGTAAGAGTACTGACCTGATTCTTACTCTCCAGCCTCATGACCTAATCACCTCTCAGAGGTCCTACCTACTACCATCACCTTTGGGCATTAGGATTTCAACATATGAATTTTGAGAGAACACAAACAGGTGGTAATGTTGGATTTGAACGAAGTAACTAGATTATGATTGTACTTTGAAGGTGGAACTAATGGACAAAACTGGTAGGTGAGAAAGGCGCTATGGATACCTTCACGCTAAGGATACCTTCAAAATGTTGGGGCAGATTCTGGGAGAGTTGATCTCTCATTAACAGAGATAAAGGAAGAGTGGCATAAGCATCTCTGAGAGGGAAAATCAAAAATTTGGTTTTGAACATGTTAAGTTTGAAAAACTTAACTGGTCCTTAGTATAACCTGTTAAGTATCTGTCTTCCATGGTGGCTCAGACTGTAAAGAATCCGTGCAATGCTGGAGACCTGGGTTTGATCCCTGGATTGGAAAGATCCCCTGGAGGAGGGCATGGTAATGAACTTCAGTATTATTGCCTGGAGAATCCCCATGGACAGAGAGGCCTGGTGGGCCACAGTCCATTGGGTTGCAAAGAGCCAGGCACGACTGAGTGACTAAGCGCATATTTACTCCTCTTTACAAGAGGACTCAAATGCCAAGGAATTCCCTCTCCATCCCATTTTCAGCTGGTGGCAAAGCTATTAAAAGTCATTATTAAAAATCAGGAAAAACAAAAATTACCACATGCTTTTTTTAAACATATGTACCAACTTATTTCATTTATATGCATATACTCTGTTTTACATCTTGCCATAATGAATTGTATTGTATGTACTATTGTATGTACTCTTACCTAAGCTAATCTATCTGTGGGTGTACTACATTCCATCCCTCTTACCTTCCAAAATATTCCAGTTTTTAAAATACCCCCACTGTATTTGGCATCAACATTTTCCTCTTTAGTGACCATTCTCCATTGACTACCTGATTGAAAGCAGAAAGGTATAATGAAATAGTTGTGTAAACTTGCTATCTCAGAAGGCAATTCTTCCATTCTCTCTTGGATTTATTTCAATAAAATTCTAGAAGGCCAGTGTTTACTAGAAAACAATATAAAGGACATTTCTAGAGGTAGGGAAGGCTCTATCTCTTGTTTTGTGTTAGTTGCATATATACAATTGACCAAATTCATTAAACTGAATGTTTAAGATCTATGCTTTTTCAGTTCATTTAAGTCGCTCAGTCGTGACCGACTCTTTGCGACCCATGAACTGCAGCACACCAGGCCTCCCTGTCCTTCACCAACTCCCGGAGTTTACTCAAACTCTGGTCCATTGAGTCGGTGATGCCATCCAACCATCTCATCCTCTGTCGTCCCCTTCTCCTCCCACCTTCTATCTTTCCCAGCATCAGGATCTTTTCAAATGAGTCAGCTCTTAGCATCAGGTGGCCAAAGTATTGGAGTTTCATCTTCATCATCAGCCCTTCCAATGTATATTCAGGACTAATTTGCTTTAGGATTGACTGGTTGGATCTCCTTGGTGTCCAAGGGACTCTCAAGAGTCTTCTCCAACAACCACAGTTGAAAAGCATCAGTTCTTCAACACTCAGCTTTCCTTATAGTCCAACTCTCATATCCATACATGACTACTAGAAAAATCATAGCCTTGACTAGACGGACCTTTGTTGGCAAAGTAATGTCTCTGCTTTTTAATAAACTGTCTAGGTTGGTCATAACTTTTCTTCAAAGTAGTAAGCATCTTTTAATTTCATGGCTGCAGTCACCATCTGCAGTGATCTTGGAGACCAAAAAAATTAAGTCTGTTGCTGTTTCCCCATCTATTTGCTATGAAGCGATGGGACCAGATGCCATGATCTTAGTTTTCTGAATGTTGTTTTAAGCCAACTTTTTCACTGTCTTCTTTCACTCTCATCAACTTCACTTTCTGCCATAAGGGTGGTGTCATTTGCATATCTGAGGTTATTGATATTTCTCCTGGCAATCTTGATTCCAGCTTGTACTTCATCCAGCCCAGCATTTCTCATGATGTACTCTGCATATAAGTTAAATAATTTGCAGGGTGACAATGTACGGCCTTGAGGCACTCCTTTCCTGATTTGGAACCACTCTGTTCCATGCCTACTGTCTTGCTGAGGCTTCTCTGCCCTTGGACGTGGTGTATCTCCTCACAGTTGCTGCAGCACTGTGCAACCCGTACTTTTTTTTACTATATGTAAATTATACCTCAAAAAAGGAAAAATGTGAACTAGTGGGGAATGTTCCCCATTCCCACTCCTCACTAACAAACAAATAAAAATACAAAGAAAGCACACATATGGTGTCTCAGATGGTAAAGAATCCACCTGCAATGCAGGAGACCCAGGTTCGATCCCTGGGTCAGGGAGAGCCCTTGGAGAAGGGAATGGCAACCCACTCCAGTATTCTTGCCTGGAGAATCCCATGGACAGAGGAGAGTGGTGGGCTATAGTCCATAGTGTTACAAAGAGTCGGACACGACTGAGTGACTTTCATTATGGACAAATAAGTCTTGAGAAGCTGAAAGAAAGTGTAAGAGAGGGCTAACTCAAAATAAAAAAAAATAACAAGTGGCATAATAGATACAACTGAATTTACCAATTCATAATTTGTAATAAGTCTGCAGTTGCATAATTTTATACTTCAGGCATTAGTTAGAATAATAGAGTAGAATGTAACAATTTATCCAGGTTAAAGAACTTGTGAGCAATTTAGTAGGGGATTTGGTCAGTAGAATAGCTATAACACTAGAACAGTGATCAAAAGTTGTGGTTTATAGGTCCCTGGAAAGCAAGTGTAATTGGAGACAGACAGAACATTAGAGGGTATTTTGTTCAGATAGCAACATATTAGAGTATAAGACAGTATGGTTGACAGCCAACCATACAGAAATTAAAAGAGCATTATCAATGAAGTGCAAATCTCTGTCTTTCACTAGTTCAGCTATCTTGAAAAAGTCATTACTCCTCTACTGCAGTTTCATCTATCACAGAAAAGAGTACTCATTCGCATATTCAGAACAATAATTGAAATAATTTACATGAACGCATTTGGTAAACTGTTAAACCTCATACAAATATAAGGGATTATCAGGATGTATTTCTTACCATCAAAAGTCCAGCATTATCTTTAATAATTATTTATGAAATGAATCAAGCCATTTATTGTAACCATTTTTGAAAAACTAGCTTTTATATGCACTTAAACATGTCTATCAAAATGTGTATGACTCAAATCTTTGTCAAAAAGCCATAGTTTTATTGAAATAATCAAAGAAAGAATTTAAATTGTAGTGGGTTTACCTTTTCCTTTAAGAGATTTGCATGAAACTAGCAAATCTAGCTTCAATTTTAATCAACAATTTTTTGTAGAAATCCTTTAACAAAAGCCTCATAGCAGATGGTCACACAATAAAAAACATGTCCATTAGCTAAACATTAACACAACACAATACATTAGCTTGATGTTTTGTTTGATTAATAAACACCTTCTCATAATATAACAAATTGCTATGATTTTATTGTTACAGATGCTTTTTGTGGGAGGAGAAAATATGCAATTAGAGGTCCTGATTGAAAAACTAGCATCTCATAAAGTAAACAAATGATTTCAGGTTTTAAAAAATATTTGCATTATATTAGCAAAATGCAAACCCAGCTAAAAAGGGTGTCCTGAAATATACAGTATTATGAATGATACAGCTTGTACATTATGTTTTTCCCTTATGAAAAATTCACATATTAGTTATGCTTAATCTTTTCTTAAAACCATATTTTAAAAGATTTGCTTTACTATAAGAATCCACTAATTTTATTCCTTTTTATTTTCTCTATAATGAATATTCTTTCTATACTGAGAAGTATGTTACTTTAGGGAAAAGTTATAGACCTTGGTATATATCTATTTCCTAGGACTGCCATAACGAATTACCAAGAACTGAGTGGCTTAAAAAAACAGAAATTCATTTACATAGTTCTGAAGGTGAGAATTTAAAAATTGAGGAGTAGGCATGATCACGTTTCTGTGATAGCTCTAGGGACAAATTCTTCCTTATTTCTTCCTAGCTTTGTGGGGTAGCCCATCAATCTCTGATGTCCCTTGGCCGGTAGATATATCACTCCAGCCTCTGTCTCTATCCCTACAAGATCTTCTCTCACTGTTCTTGTGCTGTCTCTCCCTTCTAATATGGAAACCATTCATGTTAGTTAGGGTCCATTCTAATGAAACATTACCTCATCTTAACTACTGCAAACACCCATTTCCAAATTATGCTTCATTCAAAGATACACGCCTGGAGAATCCCATGGACAGAGGGGCCTGTCGGGCTAGAGTCCATGTGGTCACAAAGAGTTGGACATGACTAAGTGACTAACACACACACACATACAGGTATATAGAGTTAGGTATCAACGTATCATTTTGGGGGACATCGTTAAACTTATGGCAGTACATATGTAAAATATATGGAAACTCTGTTGTTGAGATCTCACACACACACACACACCCTGAGAGTTTTGTTAGAGAACATAATGGTTAAAAAGAGCCTGGCTTCTGGTATGGGCAGGTCAGGAATCAAGTCTTGCAAGGCCAATTCCTCTCTGCCTAATCATGGAAATTCACTTAACTACTTTGAGCCACAATTTGTTCACTGTAATTCTTGTTTACAGAGTTATTGTGCAGATGTGAAGGTAAATGTAAAACTATAAATTGCTGGAGTTGGTTCATTGTAGCAGGCCAAGTGAGTTGAGACCACCACCCACCTGAACCAATCCAGTATGAAGTTGAAGCCCTAAGCAAGTCCTCTTCTTGCTGCATACTCCCACCACTGCCCCATCTTCATCCTCACTACATCTTCTAAATGTACCTGAACTGTCTTGTGAAGACGAAGCTCATAATATTACACTGCACCAAAAATATCAATGGAAGAGAGTGATGACACCTGGGACGTTACTGATTTGTTATTTTTGTCTTGTCATCACTTTCCATCTTTGTAATAATCAAATAATTAAGACAGATTTATGTTATAATGAAGCAATTACATGGATTGAAACAGACCATATGACAAGAAGTCATTGTCTTAGGACTGCCTCAATCTAATAATTAGTTGATTTCACCCTCTTTGTGACGGACCCAATATAGCCCCCATAACAAACATAATTTCTTTCCTTCTAACCTTCCTTGCTTAAAAAGTACAAGAATTGAAGGTTAGCCTACAAATTGTTGATTTAAAACTTGTTACCTTATTACACTGACAAAAGTCAATCAGTCAGTTCAGTTCAGTCGCTCAGTTGTGTCTGACTCTGCGACCCCATGAATCGCAGCACGCCAGGCCTCCCTGTCCATCACCAACTCCTGGAGTTTACCCAAACTCATGTGCATTGAGTCAGTGATGCCGTCCAATCATCTCATCCTCTGTCATCCCCTTCTCCTCCTGCTCTCAATATTTCCCAGCATCAGGGTCTTTTCAAATGAGTCAGCTCTTCCCATCAGGTGGCCAAATTACTGGAGTTTCAGCTTCAACATCAGTCCTTTCAATGAACACCCAGGACTGATCTCCTTCAGAATAGACTGGTTGGATCTCCTTGCTGTCCAAGGGACTCTCAAGAGTCTTCTCCAACACCACAGTTCAAAAGCATCAATTCTTCGGCGCTCAGCTTTCTTTATAATCCAACTCTCACATCCATACATGACCACTGGAAAAACCATAGCCTTGATAGATGGACTTTTGTTGGCAAAGTAATGTCTCTGCTTTTGAATATGCTATCTAGGTTGGTCATAACTTTCTTTCCAAGAAGTAAGTGTCTTTTAATTTCATGGCTGCAGTCACCATCTGCAGTGATTTTTGACCTCCCAAAAATAAAGTCTGCCACTGTTTCCACTGTTTCCCCATTTATTTCCCATGAAGTGATGGGACCAGATGCCATGATCTTCGTTTTCTGAATGTTGAGTTCTAAGCCAACTTTTTCACTCTCCTCTTTCACTTTCTTCAAGAGGCTTTTTAGTTCCTCTTCACTTTCTGCCATAAGGGTGGTGTCATCTGCATATCTGAGGTTATTGATATTTCTCCTGGCAATCTTTATTCCAGCTTGTGCTTCTTCCAGCCCAGTGTTGACAAAAGTACTTACTTTTAAATTAGAAGGCTTTTTTATAAACTCCCAAGGCATTGTCTCATAATTCGTTTTCTGCAGGTATTTATTTTTTAAAAATTCCTGTATTTATATATTCTTTTCTCAGAACTTTTGAGAGCTATCTGGAAAAGGGCATAAAGATACTCTTCCTTCATAATTGAACTAAGACTTTTTTGAAGTTTCTAGAAATAGGAATAAATTATTCCTGTCACTCCAGCCTTTAAAAAAAAAAAATGCCTTTAGGCCCACCGAATCAGTGACGACATAGCCTTTCTCAGGAAACCCATAGAGACCTTGGTGCCTGCTTATGTGTTTAGGTCCACCTACATTCCTGCTGTCCTAGAAATGCCCTGAATATACAGTCACCAGATTTACCAAATAAAAATGTAGGAACCCAGTTACATTTTTGGTTTAGATTAAAAAACAACTTTTATAGTAGAATATGTTTGAGGTATTGCATGAGGCTCACTTGTACTGAAAAAAAAAATACTGTTTATCTAAATTAAAATGTAACTGTGTGTCTTGTATTTTTAAGCCCCCTGTGAACTATTGTCCCAAATCTATGTTCTTGCAGATACATAGCACTCTGCATCTGCTGAGCTGACCTACTCACACAGGAAGGGCCGAGGTCCTGGAATGGGCAGATTCTCTTAGCCTGTTCCAATGGAGCTTCATTACCTCCTAGGTACTTCTAGTACTATTGCTGTCTCTTTTCTTCCTGCGCTTGGAGTAGATAGACTATCTCAGAACCAACATAATACAGTTCTTCTTACCATTATCTGATGTGACATCAGATATCCAACAGAACAGGCCACGTTTCCAGCAATGGTAATGTGAACACAAATAGAGATTGGATTTCATGGTGTCTATTGTTCCCTCTTGCATAAACATTCTGAGGGTGTAAGTCCCTCAGCTTGGCATAACGTGCAAATATACTTATTAAAATAAATGTGTATGAGAAATAGCCTAAGTATTTTTCCTGTTTTTGTTGCTTTTTATTCCCTATCTTTTGGAGAATCTTAAAATCATTTAATATCTGTTCTATGCTATGCTAAGTCGCTCAGTCATGCCCGACTCTGTGCGACCCCACAGATGGCAGCCCACCAGGCTCCGCCATCCCTGGGATTCTCCAGGCAAGAACACTGGAGTGGGTTGCCATTTCCTTCTCCAATGCATGAAAGAAAAAGTGAAAGTGAAGTCGCTCAGTCGTGTCCGACTCTCAGCGACCCCATGGACTGCAGCCTACCAGGCTCCTCTGTCCATGGATTTTCCAGGCAAGAGTACACTTGTATGTAATTGTAATGTAGATGCTGAGAAATGTTGAAGGCTAAAGGAGAAGGAGGCAGCAGAGGATGAGGTGGATAGATAGCATCACTGACTCGATGAACATGAAATTGACCAAACTCTGGGAGACAGCGGAGGACAGAGGAATGTGGCATGCTGCAGTCCATGAGATCACAGAGTCCAACACGACTTAGCCACTGAACACCAACAATGTATGCACGTGGGCCTTCCCAGGTGGCTCAGTGGTTAAGAATGTGGCTGCCAATACAGGAGACACGGGTTTTATCCCTGAGTCAGGAAGATCCCCTGAGGAGGAGATGGGAACCCACTCTAGTAGTCTTGCCCGAAAAATCCCATGGATAGAGGTACCCAGTGGGCTATAGTCCATGGAATTGCAAAGAGTCAAACACAACGGAGCAACTGAGCATGCATGCACACACGTATGTATATACACATGCATGGATATATGTGTTTAAGACAGATAATTGTGCTCAGTTTTAGTTGCAGCAGACCAGAATTGAATTGGAAAAGTATGTTATATAAAAGAAAAACTGTTAACATGATATTTCTACCAAAGAGAAACTCTGATGACTCTATTCTTATTTGCAGAAACAAAATCCTCTAAATATTTGAAATGTACTCATCACTTGTCACAAGCTCCTTCTGTTGTGTGAATATATATATGTATATATATATTTAGCTAGTATTTAAAACCAAGCATACCTAATTTCTTCCCTTTGGGGTTTTTCTGAGCATCAGTCTGTCAGTTCAGTTGCTCAGTCGTGTCTGACTCTTTGCGACCCCATGGACTGCAGCACGCCCGGCTTCCCTGTCCATCACCAACTCCCAGAGCTTACTCAAACTCATGTCCATCGAGTCAGTGATGCCATCCAACCATCATCCTCTGTTGTCCCCTTCTCCTCCTGCCTTCAATCTTTCCCAGCATCAGGGTCTTTTCAAATGAGTCAGTTCTTAGCATTAGGTGGCCAAAGTACTGGAGTTTAAGCTTTAGCATCAGTTCTTCCAGTGAATACTCAGTACTGACTTCTTTTAGGATTGACTGGTTGGATCTCCTTGAAATCCACAAGACTCTCAATAGACTTCTCCAACACCATGTTCAAAAGCATCAATTCTTTGGCGCTCAGCTTTCTTCACAGTCCAACTCTCACATTCATATATGACTACTGGAAAAACCATTTCTGAGCATAGAATTAAATACAATTAAAATTCCACTCTTCTTTGTACCTCTGTCTTCTTTGTGGTTGAAGATTGTGGGTAATGTCCTGACCCACTGATTCCTAAGATATACCCCACTGCCTTTCATTGGTTTTGATAACAACATTAGAATCCAAGCATTCTGGGAAAAATATTTCCTTTAACTAAAGTGGTTGTTTAGTGTGATTTGTTGTATTTCTGAGGACTGCAAAGTTCATTTGCTTTATCCTCTTACTTTATCCTATTTCTTTAAATTCCCCATGGATGTAGCCTGCTAGGCTCTTCTGTCCATGGGATTCTCCAGGCAAGAATACTGGAGTGGGTAGCCATTCCCTTGTCCAGGGGATCCTCCCAATCCAGGGATTGAACCTGTGTCTCCCACATTTCAGGCAGATTCATTACTCTCTGAGCCACTAGGGAAGTCCCTGAAACTCACTATTTATTAACAAGTGTACTATTTATTAGTAAAACACAAAATTCTGCCTCTACACCCTCTTTCCCATTTGTTCTTTGCTTTTATACAAGATAATTACACTGAAGGAAAATAAAATACAATTTTTAGGTATCTCATTTAAAAATGCTGTGCTGTGCCTAGCCACTCAGTCTTATCTGACTCTATGCGATCCCATGGACTGTAGCTTGCCAGGCTCCTCTGTCCATGGGATTCTCTAGGCAAAAATAACTGGAGTGGTTTGCCATTTCCTTCTCCAAGGGGATCTTCCCAACCCAGGGATGGAACCCAAGTCTCCCGCATTGCAGGCAAATTTTTTACCATCTGAGCTACCAAGAAGTTGGATTATTTAAAATGACACATATAAATAAAACATGCATGCATGCTAAGTTGCTTCAGTCATGGCCAACTCTTTTTGACCCTATGGACTGTAGCCCACCAGGCTGCTCTGTCCATGGGATTCTCCAGGCAAGAATGCTGAAGTGGGTTGCAGTGCCCTCCATATGCATACACATACACAGTCTTTGAATCCTTTCACCGTAACTTGTAGAATTTGAGAGTGAAGCCACTTTAGACTTTTCAGCCAGAGTTACACAGCCGTGAAACATGCGTCCAGCTGCAAGGACCTCATCTGGATCTCTGGAAGGCCCTGTTGAAGCTCTTCTCCTGAGGCTGAGGGGAGGAGAAAACACCCTGGACTCCACCTCCATGGAAGAAGAGGTAAATACAAATAGCACCTTTCTAAGTTCTTCTCTAAATCTCTGGCCTTTATCTCCTAGCTGTGGGAAAGGGAATTACATATCACTAAGCTAGTTTTAGATATTTAATTTTCAATAATTGTGTGTGTTAGTAATTGGAACGTTGGAATTATTACTGTAGGGTATTAGTCTAATTTTCTAATGTAACACTAAAATCTTGTTCACAGCATAGTATAGTTGGAGCTCAGGAAATATCTATTGATAAACTCTCTTTTTAAATTCAAATAAATCTATTAGTCTCCATCATAAAGCTTCATAGATAGCTATGCGTGCTCAGTCCCTCAGTCATAGCTAACTTTTTGCAACCCTATGGACTGTAGCCTGCCAGGCCCCTTGTCCATGGGATTTTCCAAGCAGGAATACTGGAGTGGGTTGAAATTTCCTCCTCTAGGGGGTCTTCCTGACTCAGGGATTGAAATCACATCTCCAGAGTCTCCTGCACTGGCAGGCAGGTTCTTAACCACTGAGCCACCTGGGAAGCCCTACCAAATAACAACTGAGATATTTTAAGATGCTTTATGCAATAATCAAAATCCTCAAATAATTTCACATTAGTATTTTAATGAAAACAGAATGTGAAAATGTTAGTAGATATGTAATTATGTACTATTTATTTTTTAAAAACTATACCAGGTTTTCTTTAGCTGTGAGTTAACATTCTATTCCTTTGTAAGTAGAAGCTTTAAGGAATTAGTCATTTTTTGACTGTATAAGCATATTATGCAGTATTTTTAATGTAATTTAGGGTTAGAAAATTTTTAATTTATTCTTTTGGTTTGTTAGTGACTGTACAAAAATATAGAATACAATAATTTGAATATTTGAAGCTTTCTTAGAGAATGAAGCATATTAAACCAAATCAGTGATTTACCTTTTCCTAGCTATATGTTAGCTTGCTGTTATATAGTAAATAAATCTACTTTATTATTATAATGCTTATCATTTTAAAGTATTTCATATACAGTTTCTTAGTTGGTACAATAATTTTGTGAAGACAGTTTTAGCATCTGTGTCTTATATATGAGGATGAGACTTCACAAGTAAAAATGTTGTACTTCAAATTTCATCTGATTTCTTTTAATATGAACTTTCTATTGAAGTATACTTAGAGTAATGTGGGGAAATCATAAATGTAGAGTTTCATACATTTAAAAAAATGAATCCAGCCCCATATCCACAACTGTGAAATCCCCTGTGGAGCTCTCAGGTAGGCAGGTAATGGATATGTCAGGGTAGAGTTTTTCTGAGTTCTCTACTGGGCATATATATAGAGAAAAAGAATGAAATATTTTGAATATAGGCTCAATAGAATTTACAAGTGGGTTTAAATACCTTCTCATTGTTATAGAGAAGGTATTTAAAGTCATGGGTCTAAATGAGATCACTTAGGCAGTAAGTATAGATTGTGAAGAGTGTAGGACTGAAAATGGCCTTTGGGTCACTCAACATTCAGAATGTAGTACAAAATAGAAGAAATCATCAAAATATCCTGAGAAGGGCTAAAGAGATAAGGGGAAACCTATGAAGTGTGTGTTAATTCAAGCCCAAAGAAAAGCAGATAGCAACTAAAAGTTAGATATACAAGAGATTTTGGGGGGGGGGCTGGTGAGTTTTAAGGAAAGAGGGGAGGGAGCCAAAGGGAGTGAACAGAACTTTCTGATCGTGATGGAGACCTGAGCATCATGAAAACAGAGAAAGAGGAGGGAAGTTGAGGGGAATGAGGTGACTTCAATGCAGTTCTAGGAACATTTCAGCCAGGTGATGGTAAGTCCTAAAGCTGAAGCCCCCATTTGAGGAGTTTTGTATCTCTCAGGGTCATGTGTTAGTGCTGATGCTGTGCGTAGCACTTTGCTGGAAGCAGCCATTCTGCAACATGGGTTCAACACCCACACAGGAGTAGATCCGAGAATGTTGGGCCAGGCAGTCCCGCAGTTGTGTTTCCTGTGGCAAGATGTAAGAATGGTGTATTTTCATGGTATCATGGTATCCTAGAAAGCGAGTGAAGAGCAAGAAGGATGGAATGTTGAATTATGTGAAATGCTAATGATGGGTGGAAGAAGAGAGAACTAAGGACTGACAAGTGGATTGAACAGTGTGGAACTGGTTGATTAATTTGACATGGATAGTTTTGGTGGAGTGGTAAGGACTAAAGCCTGATTGGATTGAGTTTAACAGTGAATGATGGGAGAGAAGGCATCAGACTATGAGAACAGACTACTCTTTGAAGGTTTGTTACAGAGAAAGACAAAAGAAATGATAAGCTATCTTAAGAGGGAAGTGGGCTCAAGATAAAGTATTTTTCTTTGAAAAGATGAAAGAATTCAGCAGCATGTTTGTATGCTGATGTAAAAATTCAGTAATGAGTCAAAACACTTAATGGCCCTGTGGTGGATTGATTTAATAATGGCCCTTCATGCATTATGCATCTTTCTTTCTAGATCTCTGGGAAATATGGATTTTCTCCCATCAAGAGGTAGAATCTTTTTCCTCAACTCTTGCATCTGGGCTGACTTGTGACGTATGTTGACCAACAGAATGCTGCAGAAGTGACATCGTATGCCTACTAAGGCTAGGCTTTAAGAAGCCTTGCAGCTTTTTCTTTTACCCTCCTGGGACACTCCCCCAACAGCTGGCACCAACCATAAACATTTGCTTGAGGCTATTTTGGTCAAGCCAGTCCTAGTGTTCTAACCAAATCCAGATGACTTCAACTGGGTGAATGACATCAACCCTGAGCAGCAAGGAATTGCCCAGCCAAGCCCAAATTGCCAATCCACCATTCACAATATGTAAAGAATAACTGTATGTCAGTATTTTTTTTGAGATAACTTATTAATGGTAATAATACCATCCCCATGGAAAAGAAATGCAAAAAAGCAAAAATGGCTGTCTGAGGAGGCCTTACAAATAGCTGTGAAGAGAAGAGAAGTGAAAAGCAAAGGAGCAAAGGAAAGATATAAGCATCTGAATGCAGAGTTACAAAGAATAGCAAAAAGAGATAAGAAAACCTTCCACAGCAATCAATGCAAAGAAATAGAGGAAAACAACAGAATGGGAAAGACTAGAGATCTCTTCGAGAAAATTAGAGATACCAAGGGAACATTTCATGCAAAGATGGGCTTGATAAAGGACAGAAATGGTATGGACCTAACAGAAGCAGAAGATATTAAGAAGAGGTGGCAAGAATACACAGAAGAACTGTACAAAAAAAATCTTCATGACCAAGATAATCATGATGGTGTGATCACTCACATAGAGCCAGACATCCTGGAATGTGAAGTCAAGTGGGCCTTAGAAAGCATCACTACGAACAAAGCTAGTGGAGGTGATGGAATTCCAATTGAGCTATTTTAAATCCTGAAAGATGATGCTGTGAAAGTGCTGCACTCAATATGCCAGCAAATTTTGAAAACTCAGCAGTGGCCACAGGACTGGAAAAGGTCAGTTTTCATTCCAATCCCCAAAAGACAATGCCAATGAATGCTCAAACTACCGCACAATTGCACTCATCTCACACACTAGTAAAGTAATGCTCAAAACTCTCCAAGCCAGGCTTCAGCAATATGTGAACCGTGAACTTCCTGATGTTCAAGCTGGTTTTAGAAAAGGCAGAGGAACCAGAGATCAAATTTACAACATCCACTGGATCATGGAAAAAGCAAGAGAGTTCCAGAAAAACATCTATTTCTGCTTTATTGACTATGCCAAAGCCTTTGACTGTGTGGACCACAATAAACTGTGGAAAATTCTGAAAGAGATGGGAATACCAGACCACCTGACCTGCCTCTTGAGAAACCTGAATGCAGGTCAGGAAGCAAGAGTTAGAACTGGACATGAAACAACTGACTAGTTCCAAATAGGAAAAATGAGTACATCAAGGCTGTATATTGTCACCCTGTTTATTTAACTTATATACAGAGTACATCATGAGAAACGCTGGGCTGGATGAAGCACAAGCTGGAATCAAGATTGCTGGGAGAAATATCAATAACCTCAGATATTCAGATGACACCACCCTTATGGCAGAAAGTGAAGAGGAACTAAAAAGCCTCTTGATGGAAGTGGAAATGAAGAGTGAAAAGGTTGGCTTAAAGCTCAACATTCAGAAAACTAAGATCATGGCATCAAGTCCCATCACTTCATGGGAAATAGATGGGGAAAAAGTGGAAACAGTGTCAGGCTTTATTTTTTGGGGCTCCAAAATCACTGCAGATGGTGATTGCAGCCATGAAATTAAAAGACGTTTACTCCTTGGAAGAAAAGTTATGACCAACCTAGATAGCATATTCAAAAGCAGAGATATTACT
>NW_011494830.1:1605497-1606123 GCF_000754665.1 Bison bison bison
GCCATGAAATTAAAAGACGTTTACTCCTTGGAAGAAAAGTTATGACCAACCTAGATAGCATATTCAAAAGCAGAGATATTACTTTGCCAACAAAGGTCCGTCTAGTCAAGGCTATGGTTTTTCCAGTGGTCATGTATGGATGTGAGAATTGGACTGTGAAGAAAGCTGAGCGCTGAAGAATTGAAACTTTTGAACTGTGGTGTTGGAGAAGACTCTTTGAGAGTCCCTTGGCCTGCAAGGAGATCCAACCAGTCCATTCTGAATGAGATCAGTCCTGGGTGTTCTTTGGAACGAATGATGCTGAAGCTGAAACTCCAGTACTATGGCCACCTGATGCGAAGAGTTGACTCAATGGAAAAGACTCTGATGCTGGGAGGGATTGGGGGCAGGAGGAGAAGGGGACGACAGAGGATGAGATGGCTGAATGGCATTGCTGACTCAATGGATGTGAGTTTGAGTGACCTCTGGGAGTTGGTGATGGACAGGGAGGCCTGGTGTGTTGTGGTTTATGGGGTCGCAAAGAGTTGGACATGACTGAGTGACTGAACTGAACTGATTAATGGTAATTGATAACTGGTAGAGATCTCAAGGCAATGGCACCCCACTCCAGTACTCTTGCCTGGGTG
>NW_011494830.1:1606223-1612388 GCF_000754665.1 Bison bison bison
CCAATCTTTATAACATTAGAGTATTAGTATACACATCTCAAGGCAATGGCACCCCACTCCAGTACTCTTGCCTGGAAAATCCCATGGACAGAGGAGCTTGGTGGGCTGCAGTCCATGGGGTCGCAAAGAGTCGGACAGTACTGAGCGACTTCACTTTCACTTTGACTTTCATGCATTGGAGAAGGAAATGGCAGCCCACTCCAGTGTTCTTGCCTGGTGAATCCCAGGGACGGCCGAGCCTGGTGGACTGCCGTCTGTTGGGCTGCACAGAGTTGGGCATGACTGAAGTGACTTAGCAGCAGCAGCAGAGATCCCAAAGGCTTTCCAGGTGGCACAAATGGTAAAGAACCCACCTGCCAATGCAGAAGACTTAAGCCAGTTTGATCCCTGGGTTGGGAAGATCCCCTGGAGGAGAGCATGGCAACCCATTCCAGTATTCTTGCCTGGAAAATCCCATGGACTGAGGAGCCTGGCAGGTTACAGTCCATGGGTTACAAAGGGCTGGACACAACTGAAGTGACTTAGTATACATGCACACAGAGACCCCAAACACCTCTTTGAAAATCTTACATTTTACTTCCTGTCTCTGTTTTAATGTTTATGTCAGATGATCTAAAGAATGTTCAATGAAGTAAATGGAGTACGTACTTTATCATGTCCGTGTCTCAACTAGCTACATGTAAGGCCTTTCTTTCTGGACTGATATCTACATGCACTTTTATTGCCTTTGGCTTTTCACTTTATTTAGACTCTTCTTGTCCCAATTGTTGTATTTTATACTGTATTACAGACGTTTGTGTTGGTTTAATTTCTTAAATAGGTATGACATTGAAGAAAACATGTCTGTTATGAAACAACTTGAATTATTTTTTTTACTAGGTCTCCTTAACCCTTTTCTTTCCTTCCTTCTCTTTTTTTTCCTCTTCCTAAATTCCTACAGAATTCTTACAGTATCTGCAGAAGTATGTGTTATTGCTGCTGCTGCTGCTAAGTCGCTTCAGTCGTGTCTGAGTCTGTGCGACACCATAGATGGCAGCCCACCATGCTCCCTCGTCCCTGGAATTCTCCAGGCAAGAACACTTGAGTGGGTTGCCATTTCCTTCTCCAATGTATGAAAGGAAAAGTGAAAGTCAAAAAGTGAAAGTGAAAGCTCAGCCGTGTCCGACTCTTAGCGACCCCATGGACTGCAGCCTACCAGGCTCCTCCATCCATGGGATTTTCCAGGCGAGAGTACCGGAGTGGGTTGCCATTGCCTTCTCCTACGTGTTATTGAAGAGACTCAAATAATTCTTTATTTAAAATAATAAAAGATCTCTTAAAAATGTAAGTGTAGGGAACTAATCTCTACAATATTGTTTTTGGAGTTAGGACTTCCTAGATGTAAAATAAGATTCTAAATTCCTCAAAAAGCTTCTAACTGCCTGATGTATGCTTTTATAGTATGTAAGTTTTTAAAAATCAATTATACAAAATATTTCTTTTACTCACCAAAATGGCATGCATGTACTCTACCACTTAACCATGCAACCTTGAACAAGATGATTAATCTTTTTCTATTTCATTTTCTTCATTTTAGGACTGTCATAAACCTGCTGCCTAACCTTATATATAGCATTAAATGATATATCATATCAAAACCTCCAGAATATTATAAGCATTGAATACTATTAATGAGTATTATTATCATATGATATAATATCTAGTTTTTCTCATTATCACTTTAAAATATTAGGTTTGCCAAATAATTTTAGAGGAAGGTTGACTCCTTATTAACCAAGTTAAGTGTTCTGTCTAATGACATCCTTTATCTACTTTATACCTATGTTATTGGCAATCAACTACCTCCTAAGTGTATGACAGTAATTACTGGATTTATTCTCTACAGAAAAGTTACTACTTCCAGTGATGTCAAATGGATTTAATCAATTTCAACTATAAAGCTGTAAATGGAAGTTAGCAGAATATTATAAAAGAAAAGATAAAGTCATTAGTAATAGTCTCAGAGTTTATTATCTTCAAAAATAATGTTTCCTCTAGATTGTCCAAGAAAGAAAGAAGTTACCATCTACTGCCCTAAAAAGTCCTGACTAAAATCTTTGGGGAAAGGGTATGAATAAATGGTTAATCATGGCTAACCAGGTCCATAAGAACTCATGACTTCATGTTGTTCATATGCTAAAGTTGTACCACATATGTTATTATAAGGCATCTTGTGGCCGGTATACAGGATTGCAATTCATACTAACAGATGTTTGGGAAGGAAATTATTTGTTTAATTTGTTTATGAGTCAGAGGATTTTTGTCTGAATGTAATTATAGGAGGAGACCACAATTTATGAATGGATTGTATTCCAAAAGTGCATTTGTGAGTCGCTTGTTTGGGACTAAGAACATACTTTTATGTATAAACTAGGTTAAATGTTAGTGTTTCCCAAGCAAGCCCACAAATAGCTGCTTTAACCCATTATTTGGCTGATAGTATCTGCCTATTATTTCTATGGCCCTGGAGAAAGGATGTGAGGAAAAAACCTCTTCCCTTTTCTGGCATTTGTTTGGATCCCACAGCCTTTCCCTCTTTCCAGCCTGCTTTTCCAGTGCTTTCTCCAGAGACCTCATAAGCCCAAACCACCCTGAAGGGCTATGACTCTGGTCTGACCCATCCTTGGCAAAATTCATGCTATTCCAGAGTTATCTGCCTCTTCTTCCCCACCATCAGTGTGTTCGACCTTTTGATGTTGCTGCTCTCAAGTTATAATAAGAAAGCAATGTAATTTTCTCATTCTTTTTATACAAATGGGATTAATGATTATCTTAGGAATATTTATAATTTAAAAATAGATGTGTATTCATACAAATTCGTGTATTCAGTGGAATTTCTGACTAAAAAAGGGGAAAAAGTCCAGACATATTAGAGTGTTGTTGAATCCAAGTTCATGTAGCCATCACACAGTGAGGCCAAACAGACTGAAAAGTTGGAGTTTGGAGCAGAGAAAGGTTTATCGCCAGGTCAAGCGAGGAGAACAGAGCAGTTCATGCTCAAAAGGCCCAAACTCCCTGATGGTTTTAGGGAAGAGTTTCTATAGGCAGAATTTGGTGGGGAGGTCTGCTGTTGTGTGACCTTCCTCTGATTGGTTGGTGGTGAGTTAACAGGATGGTGGTCCAGGAATCTCAATCATCAGTCCCCTGGCTCCAACCAATCTGGGGTCCACATGCTTGTGCTCAGCCTCCCCTGGGGTGGAGACCTTAGTTCTTGTAGCAGAACTCAAATATGCATCAGATTGCGATGCGTAGCTCTGGGCAGGACTAGGACCCTGCCCATCACTGCACTGCTTTCCTTGACTGCCTTTCCTTTGTTTGTGCCTTCCCTCACTACTTGCAGAAACTGAATCTGCCCTTTGGAATTCAGGGAAGGAATAAGAGGCTGCTGCTTCTTTCCTTTGAACAGGAAATGGGGGGATACGGAAAGACTTTTGTACCTGAAAGTGCCCCTCAGGGTCCTGCTTGATTTCGGGAGTAATGCTATCTCAGAGGCAGAACCAACACAGAGGCATTTTTCTACTGTCAAAGAGAAAATTAATTAGTTGATATCATGAAGAAAATATTATTTGAACTGAATTGAGGATTATAACCCAGGAACAGGCTCTCAGAAAGCTCTGAGAACTCTTCGACCCACGAGAGGTCAAAGCACACTTAGGTAAATTTTGAGACGGAGGGCGGCACGTTGAATGAGGTGATATCGCCAGATTACACAGTCCAAATTTAAACCCCTTACAAGACTGAGGAATGCTGTCTTTCAAGGAGTTGTCTTGTATGTGCTAGGACAGTGTTGCTCCTTATGGTTGGGCAACTGTTCTTGCCCATGGGGAGGTTTACTTGATGCACAATGTAGATACAAGGTATCCAGTGTGGGGAGGTGGGAGCCAAGAGCAGAGAAAGGTTTTTTTTTTATATTGAAGTTTTTGTCTTACCATAAAACGTGAATTTTATTTCACACTACCCAAGAGTCTGTCCTAGGAATCATCTCCTGTAATTGAATTTTTTCTTAAAAATTTTTTCCCTTTGCCCTTTATGAACCAACATGTTCTCTAAAATTTTTACCCAGCAGTTCTCATTTTATTTCATATTTCAATGAAAAATACTCATAATTTCACTGATAAATACTGAGCACAAAAAAGAAAAGTAAGAACAATTATATATGTGTATACGTTTCAATTTTCCTGAATGTACCTTTTTCATTTCACAAATCTATAGATAATTATTGATTAATTAATTTTGTCTGTTTCCAAAATAGGTAATTATTTCCTCTTCAAGTAAAAAGAGTGACTATTATATGGGACTCTTGTTATGTGTCTAGCTTTTAGCCCAGTGCTCTGAGACTTAAATCTTCTATATACACTTAATGAATAAAACAAAGACAATATAAATCTGTGTATATTTGAAACATGCAACAAACAAAGATACAAAAGTATTTGAGTGAAAATAACAAGATATGCTCTATGGCCTAACAGATATCTGTTTAGGAAAATAGACAATGGGATAATTAGACCTGTTAACTCTAGATATTCTCTGTTTCTGGTGAGAATAAGAGTTAACTTTTGTTTTCATTATGAACAATAAATGCTCAAAGTTTCCACCTAGAAAGTCATTTTGATTTATTTGTAGAAGAAAATGAGAAGTTGAGAAAGAAAATGGTATTATAGTTGTTCTCAGTCAGACACCATTCACATTCTAGAGTCAATTGGTTTCTTTTAGAGAAGAGGGACTTTAATAATAAAGTGCACATAAAGGAAAGTTTTAAAGTCACTTAACGCATGTGTAAATGAAACTAAAGCACTCTGGGGTTTTACCCTGGGGAAAAAACCTCTTAATTTAAATATTCAACCCGAAATTAGAACAACACAGTTTTATTTAGTGATGTAATGCCACACAGTACGATAAACTTAAAAGTAATCTACCAAGACTGTCATGTTGGAGGCACTTTTATTTGGAGTAAACAGCTCTTCAGTTTCCAGAGCATTTGGGTGGCCCTTTCTGATTTACACTTGAACACTGACACGTGAAACATGAGTCTGTGAGGTCTGGAAAGAACACATCACTACACCACAGATGGAGCTGCTTGTTTATTAACAGGTATTACTTAGGCTCACTCTTGATTAAGCTGTTTCTAAGACTGACTATGCAGTGCTACTGAGTTCACACTTTTATGTATTATGGCACACACTGATAATTTGGCAGATTCTTTTCAAATGAGTCATCTAGTCTTTATTTTCAATTATTCTTAATATTTTAAATGCAATTTTAACAGAGAATACTGCCCATCAGGATTAAATTCATTATAATAATGAATACCTTCTTAGTTCCAAATGCTCATACATAACTGTGACTTTAAAAACTATTATTTTTGTACTTAACACTACAAAGTCTAAAATAGTATTAGTCCACATATTTTCATAACAAATACAGAGAGTTTGATGTAAACTCGAGAGTTACCCTAGAATGGTCACTTCTACAAATACACTAACACAAAGAGGGATTTCTTGTTGGGAAAATTTCTGCTTGTTGATTTTCACTTTGAGACTATGAAATTCTTTGAATGTCAATATTATTAATAAATTGTTAACACCACGTGCCAATAAACATTCAAAATGTTTACCTAGAGCTATTAATAAGATTATATAACTTTATCTATTAATCTAAACTTGCATGTCACAGGAAGTAATTAGTATTATTACTAAAATACACTAGTATTTATTAATCACATATTAATAGCTGATGGTTTGTGCAGCTTCTTTAACACATTTTACTGACTCAGTTCAGTTCAGTTCAGTCGCTCAGTCATGTCCAACTCTTTGTGACCCCATGAATCTCAGCAGGCCAGGCCTCCCTGTCCATCACCAACTCCCGGAGTTCACTCAGACTCACGTCCACCGAGTCAGTGATGCCATCCAGCCATCTCATCCTCTGTCGTCCCCTTTTCCTCCTGCCCCCAATCCCTCCCAGCATCAGTCTTTTCCAGTGAGTCAACTCTTCGCATCAGGTGGCCAGAGTACTGGAGTTTCAGCTTTAGCATCATTCCTTCCAAAGAAATCCCAGGCTGATCTCCTTCAGAATGGACTGGTTGGATCTCCTTGCAGTCCAAGGAACTCTCAAGAGTCTTCTCCAACA
>NW_011494830.1:1612488-1620416 GCF_000754665.1 Bison bison bison
TCTCCTTCAGAATGGACTGGTTGGATCTCCTTGCAGTCCAAGAAGACTCTCAAGAGTCTTCTCCAACACCAAGTTCAAAAGCATCAATTCTTCGGCGCTCAGCTTTCTTCACAGTCCAACTCTCACATCCATACATGACCACTGGAAAAACCATAGCCTTGACTAGACAGACCTTTGTTGGCAAAGTAATGTCTCTGCTTTTGAACATGCTATCTAGGTTGGTCATAACTTTCCTTCCAAGGAGTGAGCGTCTTTTAATTCCATGGCTGCAGTCACCATCTTCAGTGATTTTGGAGCCCCCAAAAATAAAGTCTGACACTGTTTCCACTGTTTCCCCATCTATTCCCCATGAAGTGATGGGACCAGATGCCATCATCTTCGTTTTCTGAATGTTGAGCTTTAAGCCAACTTTTTCACTCTCCACTTTCACTTTCATCAAGAGGCTTTTGAGTTCCTGTTCACTTTCTGCCATAAGGGTGGTGTCATCTGCATATCTGAGGTTATTGATATTTCTCCCGGCAATCTTGATTCCAGTTTGTGTTTCTTCCAGTTCAGCGTTTCTCATGATGTACTCTGCATATACGTTAAATAAGCAGGGTGACAATATACAGTCTTGACGAACTCCTTTTCCTATTTGGAACCAGTCTGTTGTTCCATGTCCAGTTCTAACTGTTGCTTCCTGACCTGCATACAAATTTCTCAAGAGGCAGATCAGGTGGTCTGGTATTCCCATCTCTAGAAGAATTTTCCACAGTATATTGTGATCCACACAATCAAAGGCTTTGGCATGGTCAGTAAAGCAGAAATAGATGTTTTTCTGGAACTCTCTTGCTTTTTCCATGATCTAGCGGATGTTGGCAATTTGATCTCTGGTTCCTCTACCTTTTCTAAAATGCAGCTTGAACATCTGGAAGTACACGGTTCACATATTGCTGAAGCCTGGCTTGGAGAGTTTTGAGCATTACTTTACTAGTGTGTGAGATGAGTGCAATTGTGCGGTAGTTTGAGCATTCTTTGGCATTGCCTTTCTTTGGGATTGGAATGAAAACTGACCTTTTCCAGTCCTGTGTCCACTGCTGAGTTTTCCAAATTTGCTGGCATATTGAGTGCAGCACTTTCACAGCATCATCTTTCAGGATTTGGAATAGCTCAACTGGAATTCTATCACTTCCACTAGCTTTGTTTGTAGTGATGCTTTCTAAGGCCCACTTGACATCACCTTCCAGGATGTCTGGCTCTAGGTCAGTGATCACACCATTGTGATTATCTGGGTCGTGAAGATCTTTTTTGTAGATCTTAAAGTATTCATGACAAGAAAAGTAAGATTTCTGTTATAATGCGTATGTATATGATGGCAGATGTTAACTCGACTTACTGTGATGAGCATTTTGCAGTATATACAAATGTCAAATCATTACATTGTACACTTGAAACTAATATAATGTTCTATGTCAATTTTATCACAATAATTTTTTTAAAAGAAAATATAGCTTATCAGGTACTCAGTCTAAGTAGATACTTTAAGTGATTAGAAAATATTTCAGTGTTATTCCCTTTGAATATAATAATTTTTATATTGTCCTTTTGGGAATTTGCATATGCCACTCTTTCATTGACAGAAGTTACTAACCCTTGAAGAAGCAAAATAAATTGTTAGTATGAAAGGAATTAACTTGAAAGGGTTTAACTATAGACAGAAGAAATGTCAAATGAGCAAAACTTTCTTCCTAACTAAAAAGGAATTTACATAAGTTGTTTATTACACAATTCTGTGAGTCATTATAGGATTTATATAATAAAAATGTATGTTTTCTCCTAGTTTGGCTAAAACTGTACCATATGTTTCCATACAGAATGCTACAAATTTCTGATTGAACAAAGCATGTCACCACACACTTTTTTAACCAATAGAAAAAAATATCATAAAGAATAAAAGCAAGATGATCTTGATTTACTCTCTGCTTTACTTCCTCCCAAATAACAACTTAAGCCCACTTGTCCTATTAAAATGCATGGACTTTGAGGGGAAAGATGAGCAAAGCATCCCAGACTTGCTAATATAGCACATTTTGACAGGTTGCTGTGTATAACATGATTGATCATCACAATGAGAACAGGGGGGAAAAAAAGCAGAGATGAAATCATGCCAACAGAGGGAAATGAATGTTCTATTAATCTTTTAATTATTTTTTGAATAAATTGAGCTGACTTTTGCTTTCTTGAATTTTTTTCCACCACTTTGATATGTTTTACCTATTCAGCAAAAAAAAATGTTTAAAATTTTTAGTAAACTATCATCAAGGCCATATGATATAATAAGTGGAGTGAATACATTATTTGGGATATTTTTAAAATGTATATATATATATATTTCTCCCTTGTTTATAGGAAAATAGGTCTTAATTTCTTTGTCCTTGTGTTTGTTTTTTATTTCCTGATTTCTTCATTTACAAAGAGGTGCTTTTAAACAAGTAGTTAACTTCCCTGAAAGTCATTTTTTCTTTTTGTGCAATTGGATATTATCATCTACCTCACATAATAATTGTAAAAATCACTGTAAATATCATATAGAAAAGCACTTACATATTACTGGCTTAAAATAGGTTTAGAAAAATTTGGAGGTTACCAATCTTTTTCAGTGAAAACATATCACATTTTTTCAAATTAATGAATGTATTATTCTAAAATATTATTTTGGAGGAATGATGTTAACAAGACAGCCAAATAAAACCTCCCTTGCACGTATCCCCTCCTCAACAACAATAATTTGGCATCCATCCACAGATAAAAGCGCCTTTGTAGGAGCTGTGGGATCCACAGCTAACTGAAGGGACCTGGGAGGAGTCCCATCTGCTGTGTGTGTGGTAAGAGGTCAACAGACTTTACTCCCAGCTGTGGACCCTGTAGTGACCTGTGAATCAGGTGCAGGCTCTCTCAGCCACAGTCTGGGAGTCCCTGGAGCACGTTATCTTAGACCATCAGGATGTAAGGGACTCTCTGAAATCAGGAGTCTAGCAGAGAAGTCCCATTTATAAGAGACTACTATGAAGAATTATATGCAAACACACTGGATAACCTTTAAGAAATGGATAAATTCCTAGAAACATGCAACTTACCAAGACTGAAGAAATAGAAAATCTGGACAGATCAATGATGAATAGGGAGATTAAATTAGTAGTTTTAAAATTCCCAACAAAGAAAAACTCTGGACCAAATGGTTTCCCTGCTAAATTCTATGAAACATATAGATAAGAATGAATGGCCATCTTTCTCAAACACTTCGAAAACAATTGAAGAGGAGGAGATATTCTCAAACTCATTTACAAGGCTAGCATTTTGCTGATATCAAAGCCAGATAAGGACAGTACAAGAAAAGAAAACTACAAGTTGATATCCCTCATGAATATAGATGCAAAAATTCTCAATAAAATAATAGGAAGCCAAATTCAACAGCATTTTAAAAGGATCATCATGATCAAGAGAAATTTATTCCTGTGATCAAGTGGGATTTATTCCTGTGATGTGTGAATGGTTTGGCATATACAAGTTAATAAATGTGATATAGAATATTAATAGAATAAAAGGTTAAAATATATATGATAATCTCACTGGCTGGAGAAAAAGCATTTGACCAAATACATCCTGTCATGATTAAAAACTCTCAATAAATTGGGTATAGTAGGAACAAAATTCAACATAATAAAGGTATAAATGACAACCCCCCAGCTAACACCATACTAAATATTAAATAGTTGAAGCTGTATCCTCTAAGACCAGGAACATAAAAAGGGTGCCTGCTTTCACCACTTATATTAAAATATTACTGGACAATCTAGCCAGAGAAATGAGGCCAAAAAAAAAAAAAGAAAGGATATCCAAATTAATAAGGGAATGTAAAACTGTCTGTTGGCTGATTATATGACTTCATATGTAGAAAATTTTAGAGACACCATCAAAAAACTATTAGAAATAATGAACAAATTCATTAATTTTGCAACATACAAAATCAACATATAGAAATCATTTGGGTTTTTAATATGCTAACACTGAAAAATCTGAAAAAGAAAATATTCTCATTCACAATAATATAAAAAACAATAAAATCCTTGGGGATAAATTTAAATAAAAGACTGAAAAATCTGTACACAGAAAAGTGTAAGACTTTGAAGAAAAATATTAAGTAAAAAAAATGGAAATATACCCTCTTTATGGATCAGAAGAGGTAGTATTGTTAAAACAACCATACAACCCAAACACATTTATGGATTTAATAAAATCCTTATCAAAATTCCAATGGCATTTTTCACAGATGCATAAGAAACAATCCTAAAATTTGTATGGAACCACAAAAGACCACCAAATAGCCAAAGAAATCCAGAGAAAGAAGAACAAAGCTGGAGACATCACGCTTCCTGATTTCAAAGTAAATTTCAAAGCAATAGTGACAGAAGTAGCATGGTATTGGTATATATATAGAACCATAAACACATGGAGCAGAATTAAGAGTCAGAAATAAACCCTTGCACATACCATCAACTAACATTTGGCAAGAGTCAAGAAGACTCAGTGGGAAAATGATAGTCTCTTTAAAAACTTGGATTGGGGAAAATGGATAATCACATACATAAGAATGAAATTTGATGCCCTGTTACACACAAAAATATTAACTAGATATGGATTAAAATCTTAGAGGCATAAGACCTTAAATCACAAAACTCTTAGAAAAAAGGTAGGAAGAGCTTCCTTGACATTGGTCTTGACAAAGGTGTTTTGGGTATGACACCAAAAGCACAGCAACAAAAATGAAAATTATTAAGTAGGATTATATCAAATTAAAAAGATTTTACACAGAAAAAAACAAACAAAAAAACCACAAACAAAAAGAAAAAACCAACAAATGAGCAAACAACATGGTGAAACAGCATCATATGAAATGAAGGAAAGTAATTGCAAACAAAGCTGATAAGGAGTTAACAGCCAAAATACATAAGGAACCTATACAATTCAATAGCAAAAAAAAAAAAAAAAAGCAGTTAAACAATGGCAGAAGAGCTGAATAGAAATTTCTCTAAAGAAGACATTCAGATGGCCACCAGGTATAGGAAAAGATGCTCAGCATCACTGACCACCAGGGGAATGCAAATCAAAACCATATTGAGATATCACCTCACACCTGTCAGAATGAAGGTTGTCAAAAAATAGAGATAATTCAGCAAGAGTGTAGAGAAAAGAAACCCCTGTGCTCTGTTGGTGGGAATGTAAGTTGGCATAGCTGCTATGTAGAGTATGGAGTTTCTTAAAAAATTAAAAAGACAAAGCTACCATATGATTCAACAATCCACTTCTGAGTGCATATTCAAGGAAAATAAAATTAGATTCTCTAAGAGTTGTCTTCATTCCCACACTCATGGCAACATTACTCACAATAGCTAAGAAACAAGGGAAATGTCTGTTTACATATGAATGGATAAAGAAGATGTGGTAAATATAGACAATGTAATGTTATTCAAGCGTGAGAAGGATGTAAATCTTGCCATTTGTGACAAAATGGATGGACTGTGAGGACATTATGTGATGGTGACTGCAGCCATGAAATGAAAAGACACTTACTCCTTGGGGGAAAAGTTATGACCAACCTAGATAGCATGTTCAAAAACAGAGACATTACTTGGCCAACAAAAGTCCATCGAGTCAAGGCTATGATTTTTCCAGTGGTCATGTATGGATGTGAGAGTTGGACTGTGAAGAAAGCTGAGCACTGAAGAATTGATGCTTTTGAACTGTGGTGTTGGAGAAGACTCTTGACAGTCCCTTGGCCTGCAAGGAAATCCAACGAGTCCATCCTAAAGGAGATCAGTCCTGGGTGTTCATTGGAAGGACTGATGCTGAGGCTGAAACTGCAATACTTTGGCCACTTCATGCGAAGAGTTGACTCATTGGAAAAGACTCTGATGCTGGGAGGGATTGGGGGCAAGAGGAGAAGGGGACGACAGAGGATGAGGTGGCTGGATGGCATCACCGACTCGATGGACATGGGTTTGGTTGGACTCTGGGAGTTGGTGATGGACAGGGAGGCCTGGTGTGCTGCGATTCATGGGGTCACAATGAGTCGGACACGACTGAGCAACCAAACTGAACTGAACTGAACTGAATACAGAGAAAGACAAATATTGTGATATCATTTATAAATGGTATCACTAAAATAATAGAAACAGGTAGATTGGTGGTTGTCAGGGCCTAGGGAATGGGGAAATGTGGAGATATTGGTCAAAAGGTACAAACTTTCAGTTATAAGATGAATAAGTTTTGGGTATCTAATGCAGTCCATAATGACTATGGCTAATAATACTGTATTTTATACAGTAATGAAATATAATTATAATTATATATATATTTATTATTACATATTTTAAAGTTGCAAAGAGAGTAGATCTCAAGTTTTCTTACCACAGAAAAAGAAATGGTGATTGTGTGGCAATGGAGGTGTTAACTAACTCTCCTGTGGTAATCATTTAGTAATAGACAAGTGTATCAAATCATCACATTGTACAAAATACACCTATGCAATTTTATATGGCAATTACGTCTCAATGTAACTGGGGAAAAAGATACTTTGCCTTGAGAAATGTTTGAACACATCAGAAGTTAGGTATAACAACTGAAAACTTTTTAAACCTGATACAGTTAGAGAATTGATTATGTGGTCCATTGTGCAGATGTTGCTGCTTGGAGTCCATAAGAAATGCATTTAAAGGATAGAAATGGTAAGAAACCTTCCATCAATAAAGTATTATCATGCGTATGAATCAAATATTAAAAATGGAAAATGACACATATTAAGCAAAACAGTCAGCTAGTAAGAATATAAATACATGAAGATTATTTAAATTATTTGAATATAGTTCCAAGGTTTTTATGTAACTCAAAATATAATTGGAATGTGAATTAGAAGTCAAGTGGGCCTTAGGAAGCATCACCATAAACAAAGCTAGTGGAGGTGATGGAATTTCAGTTGAGCTATTTCAAATCCTAAAAGATGATGCTGTGAAAGTGCTGCACTCAATATGCCAGCAAATTTGGAAAACTCAGCAGTGGACACAGGACTGGCAAAGGTCAGTTTTCATTCCAATCCCAAAAAAGGCAATGCCAAAGAATGCTCAAACTAACGCACAGTTGCAGTCATCTCACACGCTAGTAAAGTAATGCTCAAAATTCTCCAAGCCAGGCTTCAACAGTATGTGAACTGTGAACTTGCAGATGTTCAAGGTGGTTTTAGAAAAGGCAGAGGAACCGGAAATCAAATGCCAATATCCGCTGGATCATTGAAAAAGCAAGAGAGTTCCAGAAAAACATCTATTTCTGCTTTTTTGACTATGCCAAAGCCTTTGACTGTGTGGATCACAATAAACTGTGGAAAATTCTGAAAGAGATGGGAATACCAGACCACCTGATCTGCCTCTTGAGAAACGTATATGCAGATCAGGAAGCAACAGTTAGATCTAGACATGGAACAACAGACTGGTTCCAAATAGGAAAAGGAGTTTGTCAAGGCTGTATATTGTCACCCTGCTTATTTAACTTATATGCAGAGTACATCATGAGAAACGCTGGGCTGGATGAAGCACAAGCTGGAATCAAGATTGCCAGGAGAAATATCAATAACCTCAGATAGGCAGATGACACCACCCTTATGGCAGAAAGTGAAAAAGAACTAAAGAGCCTCTTGATGAAAGAGGAGAGTGACAAAGTTGGCTTAAAGCTCAACATTCAGAAAACAAAGATCATAGCATCCAGTCTCATCATTTCATGGGAAATAGATGGAGAAACAGTGGAAACAGTGGAGAGTTTATTTTCTTGGGTTCCAAAATCACTGTAGATGGTGACGGCAGCCATGAAATTCAAAGACGCTTACTCCTTGGGGGAAAAGT
>NW_011494830.1:1620746-1630358 GCF_000754665.1 Bison bison bison
AGATGAATTTGAGTAAACTCCAGGAATTGGTGATGGACAGGGAGGCCTGGCGTGCTGCAGTCCATGGGGTCGCAAAGAGTTGGACACGACTGAGTGACTGAACTGAACTGTACTAAAAATATAATGATTCCATTTCTTATAATAATAACTATTAATATGTTTTAATTTTTATTGTTTTAAAAAATTCAGAGAAAAACAAATATCAGTATAACGATGTTATGGTTAGTTAAAAGTGAAAGATGCCATCAGGACAAACATCTACCTCAGCCTAATTTTGAAAAAATACGCAAAATCAC
This sequence comes from Bison bison bison, assembly GCF_000754665.1. NCBI lineage: Eukaryota > Metazoa > Chordata > Mammalia > Artiodactyla > Bovidae > Bison > Bison bison. Next base: position 1,621,043 of record NW_011494830.1, read on the forward strand.
AATAGAAATATAATTTCATTAGGCAAGGCAGTCAAATGAACTCAATAGTTTGAACATTATATTTTTATTTCTTTGAAAAATAATAATTACTTTCTATTTGTCAGGTATAATGTCAATTTCAATGGCAAATTACAGAATTAAATAAAGCAAAACCTGAACCCTCAGGGATGTACTGTTCAATAACTGTGAAAACATATAGATGAAATGAAATTGAAGAAAATTATGCTTCAAAAAATTTCAGTTGATACATTGAATGCAAATGCAGGTCTAAGAGCAAACTTGGAATCGAAAGTCTAACAAGAAATCAGAAAGCAGTAGATACATACCATTAGGATAAGCTGTCATTCAAAATGACACTGATGAAAATATTATGACTTTCTTTTATACATGACTATGATGGATTATAATGAAAAATAGGGGGTAGAAGCAATAGAGAGGGTAGCATTAGAGGTATCATTTCCGGATTCAGTGAATAAAGTAAAATTAAAAAAAAAATTCCTCCAGAAATAATAACTATTTCACCTTTATTTTGTTTATATTATCTCAATAGATAACCTAACAATAGCTAATATTTCTAAAGGAATATTGTGTTTCTTAAGTAAAATTTAAGATGTTATAAAATTTAAAAAAAGATACTTGCTTAGATATTTTAAAGTTTGATTCATTACATGTGAGATTACATCGATTTGGTTTTGGATTTTCATTATGGAGAAAGAAAATTGCAAATGTATGTTTCATGTTGAGAAAAATAGGTGAGAGGAGTGCATGAAGAGATTTGTTCCTTACTTGATTACAGTAAAGAAAATTAATTGTAAGTGTATTTATTTTTGTTATCTTTTCTCATAAACAAAAAAGAAGACATATTGACAGATAAAATGCTTATCCACTTACTAATTTTATGAGAGAAATCGCTTTTTCCTTAATGACTATCACTTTTCACCTGGTAATAACTATTTGAATTGTGGGCACAGTAGTAAGAAAAAAGTAGTGCTAATATGCCAGCTTGATGGAAAAAGACTGTGGAAGGCATCTGACTCAAGGTGGAATGAGTGAGGAAAATACTGGAAGAATATTTGTTGAAATGAATAAAGAGTTAATTTAGGAGGTGCTAGTTTATTAATTTTTACTGCTTTTATTCCATCTTATAAATATATTGCAATTGATTTACTGCTTCTCTTATTAATACTTAGGTTCTATGTCTGGCATTAACAAATATTACTATAAATAGTTACATACATACATGTATGTATTTTGTACACTCCTTTGAGAGGTTCTCCAGAGTAGAGTAACCAGAGATGGAATTGTTTTGTCATTTGGGATGTCTTCTACTTCAGTTTGCTAAGCAAAAATCTAGAGAAGTTACTTTGCATTTAGATACAAATTGCATTATTGGATATTATAATAGTGTTGAATTCAGTATAACGATTTTTGATTTTAGATGCAGTAGTAGGTCTTTGTTGTTACGGGATGTCTTTAGAACTTTACCTTAAAAAGGAATGGCAAATTGATCTCAATTATTAATACCAAAATTTTACTTCTAATGGCAATAGATTCCTAGAGTTTATGAAGAAGAATTTTGAGGCCATGATTAAATTTTGAAGAAAATCTTATAATTCATAATAATATTTGTCTTGTTTGGGGTGTTGGGAATTTTTGCATATATAAAAAGTGTGAATTTGTTATGAAATAGACTCAGAGAGAATTGTGTAGGATTCCTAAAATTAGGCATTAGCTATGATATAGTTGTTTTTTTTCTTATAGACAATGATTAAGCTAGTTTATTATGCTTTAACAATAGAAAATTTAGTGAGAAATATTGTTTTCTTCTATATATTATACAGTCATTCTCTCTTAAATTACTAACATAAAGAAATACTGAAATCTGTTCAATAATTTCACACAAAAAAGGAGATGCTGTGCATTAAGTCTGTTTTTGACTTGTTGAATATTCTCCATGAGCAATAATTTTCTTTGAGTTTTGGTAAGATTATGGATATAATCCATTTTTAATTTTTTCCAGGAGGTAATTTTTAACATTTTAACGATATATCTATTAATGTCTTATTAAATACTAATAACTTGGAAGATTTTTCAGACACACACATGCATATGCACACATATAGGTAATTTATATTCTGCTTAAAATTTGATTACATGACTAATTTGATTACATGATGGGTACATGACTATAAACTGTTATTTGATTTTTGACGGTATTCACTCTTATTGTTTATTTTTCTCATGAAGGCATAGTATTCATTAATATGAATACTAATAAGTATCTACTATTTTTCAGCTTTGTGCTATACAATGACTAAGGTAGCTTTGGTTGGTTATTTTTGTTTTGTAGAATTTCATAATCTCAATAAACTAAAAGTTATCTATTAATAGACTTAGAAAATATGACTATTCAGATCAAAATATTAAATTGTTTTATATTATTCATTCAAACATCTCCTAAATTGGTATGTAAATAATATAGATGTTTATATCACACAAAAATAATATGAAAGAATAATTTTATGAATAGAGAAAATAAGCTACAAAATTATTAAATAACAATGACTATTGGTATTCAGCATATTTAAAACTGAAAATAGACACTGAAAAAATTTTAGTACTAGGTGCATATGTCCATCCTAAAATTTACTTCTTTTATTATATTTAGAACTCAGGAATCATCACTCCTGGGGTACAGATTAATTAAACTAAACTAAAGCAAAATTTAAAAGTAATAGTATTTTGTATTCATTTGATATGAAACTATTATTTAGTTTTCATCAAACAAAATTTGAAAATGTTAACATTTATGAAATATGAAGACTTTCTTATAAAAGAATCAGCTGACTTGGAGAATTTGCCAGGAAGGTTTTAACATTCTATTATATAAAATTAATTATTTTGGTAGCTTTATAGATAAAATAATCATATTATAGATATTATAAATTATTATAGATAAGTCATATTAACTCATGTTTTTTATTTCCTCTTTTCATGTTTGAAACTACTACAGCCACCTCATTAATCTTACTTGAAAAGACAAAGATATTTTAAAAGTGTTGCAAAGTATATTGCAGAGCCATTAGCCTTATTCCAGAATACTATTTTACTATTTCTTTCTTTCTTTCTTTCTTTTTTCTGACTATTCTTTGCCTTGTATTATTAAAAATAAGATGTATGAAATGTTCACTGCCCAAACTTTGGCGCTCCAATGATTCATGTGAATCATGTAACAGCAATTCAGTAAGAGCAGAGAAATTATCCAATGTATTCCTTTTGATATGGGTCACACCAAGGGGAAAATGTATTGAAAACCATAAATTTTATAAGTGTCACTTTACCAGTTATTTCTGTTGAAAAGATTATAAAATAAAAATTGATGTTTACTTTTCAAGAATGAGAACAAAGTCTACAACCTTTATCAAAAATATTTGCCATGTAATAAATGTGTTGTTAGGCCTAGACTGTCTAGTATCTCGATATAGAGTTCCTATCATGATGGTTCAATTAAGTTCTTGCTATCTATATTATTTATCAGAAATATATTTATCAAAGGGATGAGGAATCTCCAATAAAATGGACTACATTGGTTCCCAGTATTTTGACTCCTATACTCTGAATTTTATTGTTATTGTCAAGGAATTTTTTAAACTTATACTCAAATAAGTTCTGCCATTATCTATGTATTTTTTAGTGTTTATTAAAATATAAATTCACAAGAGGTTGCAAAGATATTTTAGACAATTATCATATATATTTCACTCAGTTTCCCCCAAAAGTTTTATTTTATACAACTATAGTATGGTATCAAAGTAATGGAAGTTGTATTGATAAAATATGTATTTATAGTTATATGTCATTTTATCATGTGAGAAATCACATAACTGCCTTTACAGTCGATATAGAATTACTGTATCACCAGAAAGATTCCTCTCATGTTATCCCTTTATAGAAGTACCCACACTTCTCCCCAACCACTACTAACTCTGAGAAAATACTAATTTGTTATCCAGTTGTATAATTTTGTCATTTCAAAATGCTACATAAATCAATTCAAGCCATATCAAATAATATGTGGCATTTTGAGATTGATTTTCTTCATTCTATATCCTTGAAATCAAAACCCAAGAAGTTGTGTGTATCAATTGTTCCTTGAACAATTTTAGGATTCCTTTTGATTCTTAGTGTTTTTGAGTGTATTTTTTGTATTGATTTTAGTGGTTATTCTAGGTATTGGATTTACATACATAATTTATCATAGTATATTGATACATTTTACCAATTTGAGTGGTCATGTATGGATGTTAGAGTTGGACTGTGAAGAAAGCTGAGCACCGAAGAATTGACGCTTTTGAACTGTGGTGTCGGAGAAGACTCTTGAGAGTCCCTTGGACTGCAAGGAGATCCAACCAGTCCATTCTGAAGGAGATCAGCCCTGGGATTTCTTTGGAAGGAATGATGCTAAAGCTGAAGCTCCAGTACTTTGGCCACCTCATGCGAAAAGTTGACTCATTGGAAAAGACTCTGATGCTGGGAGGGATTGGAGGCGGAAGGGATTGGGGGCAGGAGGAGAAGGGGACGACAGAGGATGAGATGGCTGGATGGCATCACAGACTCGATGGACGTGAGTCTGAGTGAACTCTGGGAGTTGGTGATGGACAGGGAGGCCTGGCCTGCTGAGATTCATGGGGTCGCAAAGAGTCAGACACGACTGAGCGACTGAACTGAACTGAATAGAGAACTTACTTCCCTTTAAAATATTTTTCTTTTATCATGTATAATGTTAATTTTCTTAAATACTTCCTTTCTATACTTTGAGAAGCACATTAGTTAGGTATGAATCTTGACTCTGCTGTATATCAGTTGTATGAAACTAGACAAGTACATTAATCTCCACGTACTTTTTATGCCTATAATATAAAGTTATGCCCATCCCTAGAGTTATTTTGAGGCTTATATGTACAGTTGTGGGAGTATGTTAGGTACTCAAAATTAATTCTTTCCTCTTGTATTCTGGAGCTGTTTTAGTCTGTGTACCCTTTATGCATATGTCCTCAGTCACTTCAATGTGTCTGACTCCTTGTGACCTCAAGGACTATAGCCCACCAAGCTCTTTTGTCATTTACATCTAAATATCAAAGTGTTAATTTATTTTTGCGGAGTAAATACTGCAAAATAAAATCAACAGTGTAGGTACATTCTTTTCATTTGCTTCAAATATGTATGTTCTCTGTCTCTAAGTCGTGTCCGACTCTGAGACCCCATGGACGGTAGCCTGCCAAGCTCCTTGGTCCACGGAATTTCCCAGGCAAGAATACTGCAGTGGGTTGCCATTTCCTCCTCCAGGGGATCTTCCCTACCCAGGGATAGAACTCGCATCTCCTGCGACTCCTGCACTGCAGGTGTGGACTCTTTATCACTGAGTCACCTGGGAAGCCTGTGCCATTTATTACCAACATATATTGTGCAAAGGACTGTATATGGAAACTTTCTGAGAAGAAAATAAACTCTAGGACAAGTTTTGATGTAATTTAGCTATCGGACAGATACCAACTTCAAAGTCCTCTGGGGTTTTCTTATTATGTCAGTTCTAGAGTCTTGTTGAGAATATGCCTGGACTTTGAAATTAAAAAGCTGAAAAATAAATGTACCATATTGTTTACTAAACCTTAAGACTTTCATGGGAATTTCAATTTTCTTTTGGAAAGTAGATCTAGATATTTCAGTGCTCGTTTAAGTAAGACAAATAAATATTCTTGCACATATATTTTTCAAATGTGATTCAAAATATAAGGAGCTACAGACTATCCAGTGTTACAGATATTTCAGCCATAGCTAAGGTGATTACAATGTCTTGTGTCAGGGATATGCAAACTGTTATTCCAAAGATATTCCTTTCTCATTTGTCTTCGTAATGTCTTACCTTTATTAAATAGTTACTTACTCCTTTTTACCATTTTGAGTAATTATAATTTCAGACCCAGACTTCTTAATTGGAATATCAGTTGTTTATTTAAATAGAAATAATAAACATATGGAAATAAGATAATTTATATAACCTACAACTTTCATACAAATAAATGCTAGCTTTTCAAAGTTTGTTAAATCTTAAAGATACTTTTAATGAACCCATGTTAAGTTTTAGACACAGTGATAACAACAAATGTGTGTTATTCTAAATCTCATATTTAACTAAGCTTTTTAAGAAAAAAGTTCTTTTTTATAGAGACTGCAGGACTTTAATCCTATAATCAAGGTAATGGCTACTTTGCAAAAAATCTTTATGGTTAAAACTTTTCCTTTGTTTAATTTAATACCATAATGAACTAGATTTTCAATATTATATCAAATCCCTTCCATTTTAAATAATTTATCAGGTGGCAGTGATAGACGAGGAGGGAAAACAGAAACACTATTTAAGACTCGTTTGCTACGGGTATCACCTGTGACAAATCATGGATCCCTTGCACTCCATCACCATCATTGTCATCCGAAGGCATTCAGAACTTACCAAAGTATGAATTACTGCTCAAGAGATGGTAACCCACACTGGAGAAAGGGTTCACACTTTTGAGCTTCTGAAATACTCTGTGATAAAATAATTAGCCAGCTAGAACCTGGTTTAAATATTTATTAGACACCAAGGTGAGTAGGTATTATTCTTCTGTTTCTCATTTCTAAAATGAAGATAAGTGCTTGGCAAGTAGTTCATACATTTCAAAGGAAAAGAACATTATATTTTTAGGAAATTATTGAGAAAAACATATGACTTTATCTTTATCTTTAATATGTACTTTGGGAGTGACATGAATTTTAAAAAAGCTTTCCAAGGCATCAGAAGAGAAAAAAAGAATTCACATAAACTCTTTTCACCCAATAGAATTAAGTCTAATAATTTATCAGGAAAAATTCTACTCCATCTCCAAGATTTAGTGCTCACATTTTTTCTCTGGAAAGCCCTCCTGAATTCAATGCAAAGATTACATGCTCATAGTACCCACCACAGCATTCTGTGGCTGTGTGTGTGTGTGTGTATATATATATATTTCTTTGCCATCTCGAAAACCTTGAGGACAAATACAATCTCTAGAGTTTCCTCTTCAAACATGACTTCAAAAGGTGAATGTCAGGATTTTAGTAAGCAGTTGAGGAATGAATGTAAGAAAGCATCAATATGCAATATTTTCATTTTGATTGAGGCAAAGATAGCTTGTGAGTAATAGGTACATCTTTTTTTTTCAGATTTGCACCTTAAATATATATATATATATATATATAAAACTTTTACAACCCAATATAAAACACAGAAAGACAATTATTAAATGGGCAAAATATTTGAATATTTTGCCAAGAAAAGTATGCAAATAGTTAAAACGCATGTAGGAATATGGGATTTACTGGTGGCTTAGATGGCAAAGAATCTACCCATAATGCAGGAGACCCAGGTTTGATTCCTGGGTCAGGAAGATCCCCTGGAGAAGAAAATGGCAACCCACTCCAGTATTCTTTCCTGGAAAATCCCACAGACAGAGGAGCCTGGTGGGCCATAGTCCATGGGGTCGCAAAGAGTCAAACACGACTGAGTGACTAACACATATGTAAGAATATGCTCAACTTCTTTAGTCATCATAAAAATGCAAATTAAAACCAAAACTGAGATATCACCATGCAGTTACTCAAATGGCCAAAATAAAATTGATAATTCCTAATGATGCTCAGAATTTGAAGCAACTAGCAATCTTGTATGTCATTTCTGGGCATACAAAATTGGATAGTTACTTTAGAAAATATTTTGGCAGTATCTTATAAATGTAAACATTTATCTTATGCTCCTTTCATCCCACCCCTAGATAATTTGCCCCAAAGAAATAGACATGTGTTCACACAAAGACCTGCATGCCAGTATTCATATCAGCTTTATAAAAAAGAGAGAGCAAAAACTGGCTACAACTCCAAATATCTGTCAACTGGTAAATGGATAAACAAACTGTGGTATATCAGTTTATTAAGATATTATTCAACTATTAAAAAAGAATGAATAATACATGCAACAGCATGGATGAATCTCAAAACCATATGTTAAGTGGAGGAAGAGAAGACAAAAATACTGTATGATTCCCATTTATATGATATTCTAGAAAAGACACAACTGTAGGATAAACAGTAGGGATTGCAAACAGAACAAGAACAGTGTTTACAAAGAGTTTAGGACAGGAAAAAAAAAGATTCATTATAAAGAGACATAAGGATATTTGGGGGTGAGTAATGGATGGGTTCTACATCTTACTTGTGATATTTATTCAACTGCATATATTTGTCAAAACACATCAAGCTAAGGATGTGAAGTGGTTTTATTCTGTCTCCATAAAATGACATACTTAAACATCCCAATGATGTTTAAGTAGATACCCAACTACTTTAAGTGAAATGTATGTCCCAATCACTGATTCTCCTGATCTTACTTCTTTTTCCAGAATACCCATAACTTTATAATATATTTACTGATTTACTTATTTATTATGTTTATAGCTTACTGTCTGAATATCCTGCTAAAATATAACTAACATAATTGTATACTAAAATAATACTATATTTAGCAGTGGGCCACCCAGATTCCTCACTCAGGATTTGAGTCACTCATTATCCTTCATTTCTACAAGTGATGCACATTGACACACAGAGATGGATCTTTCTCTCAAAATTTCTTCAGGTCCTGGAGAACCACCTAGCCTCAGCTGGCATCCCCTTCATGAAGGAACCACACACCTGTTGATGCTTTAGAGGTCAACAAAATATGGTCTGCAGATCAGATCTGGGCTGTAGTCCATGTTTATAGGGTGCAGAGGATAAAAATGTTTTCTTTGTATTTTTAAACGGTATTAATAAAGGAGCAAGAGGAAGAAGATGATAGGGAGGAGGTGGAGGAGAAATGTGATAGAGAAGGAATGTTACCCATAAAGCCAAAAATATTTACTACCTGGCCTTTAAAGAAAAAATTTGCTGACCCCTGAAGTAGTTGATGTAAGGACTTAAAGGCCTTATTTGCCGACAGGGGTAAAACCCTGAAGGGACATCTATAAGATTGACTGAGGCCATTTTTTTGTGACCATATACTAGTTCCTTCCTTCATTCCTGAATTGTGGATCGTAGTGATTCTCCCATTCTGTTGTTTTCCTCTATTTCTTTGCATTGATCGCTGAAGAAGGCTTTCTTATCTCTTCTTGCTATTCTTTGGAACTCTGCATTCAGATGCTTATATCTTTCCTTTGCTCCTTTGCTTTTCACTTCTCTTCTTTTCACAGCTATTTGTAATTTA
>NW_011494830.1:1630496-1630952 GCF_000754665.1 Bison bison bison
AGATTTAGGCCCTTAAATCTATTTCTCACTTCCACTGTATAATCATAAGGGATTTGATTTAGGTCATATCTGTATGGTCTAGTGGTTTTCCCTACTTTCTTCAATTTAAGTCTGAATTTGGCAATAAGGAGTTCATGATCTGAGCCACAGTCAGCTCCTGGTCTTGTTTTTGCTGACTGTATAGAGTTTCTCCATCTTTGGCTGCAAAGAATAGAATCAATCTGATTTCGGTGTTGACCATCTGGTGATGTCCATGTGTAGAGTCTTCTCTTGTGTTGTTGGAAGAGGAAGAAATAGAGGAAAACAACAGAATGGGAAAGACTAGAGATCTCTTCAAGAAAATTATAGATACCAAGGGAACATTTCATGCAAAGATGGGCACAATAAAGGACAGAAATGGTATGGACCTAACAGAAGCAGAAGATATTAAGAAGAGATGGCAAGAATACACAGAAG
>NW_011494830.1:1631591-1631918 GCF_000754665.1 Bison bison bison
CATTGGGCTGGAAGAAGCACAAGCTGGAATCAAGATTTCCAGGAGAAATATCAATAACCTCAGTTATGCAGATGACACCACCCTTATGGCAGAAAGTGAAGAGGAACTCAAAAGCCTCTTGATGAAAGTGAAAGTGGAGAGTGAAAAAGTTGGCTTAAAGCTCAACATTCAGAAAACGAAGATCATGGCATCTGGTCCCATCACTTCATGGGATACAGATGGGGAAACAGTGGAAACAGTGTCAGACTTTATTTTTTTGGGCTCCAAAATCACTGCAGATGGTGATTGCAGCCAGGAAATTAAAAGACTCTTACTCCTTGGAAGGAA
>NW_011494830.1:1632110-1644303 GCF_000754665.1 Bison bison bison
ACTCCAGTACTTTGACCACCTCATGCGAAGAGTTGACTCATTGGAAAAGACTCTGATGCTGAGAGGGATGGGGGCAGGAGGAGAAGGGGACGACAGAGGATGAGATGGCTGGATGGCATCATGGACTCGATGGGCGTGAGTCTGAGTGAACTCTGGGAGTTCATGATGGACAGGGAGGCCTGGCGTGCAGTGATTCATGGGGTTGCAAAGAGTCGGACACAACTGAGCGACTGAACTGAGTGATTCTCCCACTGAAGACCTTGCATGCATATGTTTGTTTCAGAATTTCCCAGGAAACCTGACCCAACATAATTAATGTTTAGTTGGTCTATGAAAGAAGACTCAAAAACTGGATTTTGGTCACTCACTGATAAATCAGTAATGAACACCTCTTCACTGGTAGTAGATAGAACACTAATATCCCCTGTAGATTGTACCAAAGGTAAAGTTTTCCTGGTAGTCTTTAGGATGGACTACTACTATAAAAGAATTCAATAGCAATGCAATATTTCAGGAAAGTGAGGGTTTAGGGGAAAGTGTTAATTATAAGAACAGTAGAATCAGATGGGTTTTGCTTAATACCATTGCCATATTGAAAAAATACAGGGAACAAAAAGCTGAAGGTGCCTGATTTCCAAATGAAGGTGAAGTGTAAATGTGAGAAGGCTTCCTTAGCAGCAGGTAAAGAAGTTCTTTGTTTCTTGCATGAACTTAAAGGGCAGAAACATTGAGATCCAGGCTTAGGAATTAATAATAAAAATGATAAAGATACATTCAGAGAGATTTGAATTCATTACTTCTTAAGTCTGCTTTCCCAGAGTTAAGGCTTTAGTTGGGAAGAGTTGAGATCCTGAGAATACCCAGGAAACATCCAAGTCAAAGGAGGCAAAAAACAATAACTGTATATGTTATATTCCATATCCCTCAAAACTTGGCAAACATGACCTAGTCCTCCTTGTTAGAGATTTGTATGCCTCTTGCTTAAAGAAAATATGCACCATATATCCTCCTCAAGACCTAACTCACCTTACCTTTCTGCTACCAAATCAATAAGTAGGTCAAATCATAGCATAAACAGATCAAAGAAATGTGAACCTCCTAAGAGTAAAAGGGGATATGCCTCCCAAAATTGTAGGACCTAGCCAATGCACATAGGCAAAATTCAGGAAGTATGCATGGGCCTGGATTTAAAGGTTGCAGGATTGATGGAGCAGAACATGTGGTTTAATAAAGGAATATTTATCTTAAGGTATTTCCTCCTAAGATACAGTATTTAGCTCCCTGGTAACAACTATAGGAGACAGTGCTGCTAAGATGATTTTTGGAAACTTGTTGAAAGTAATGGCCCACAGTAAATAAAGTAGAAATCTCAAAATTATGAGACAGATAAATTTATAGTTTCGAGTCCAAAGTAAAATAGATTTTCCCCCATTATATAGACAGGATTTCATCAATCTTATCTACAAGTGTTTATGTGGATATATTTCCTAAAACTGTATAAATGTTACATTTTTATTTTTTGGCAATATGATGTTACAAAAAATTGCCTTTCTTCTGTAACTGTTCAGTCTGTCATCTTCATATATGCTTAATCCTTACAGTCTCTTGCATTATTTCATTTTGCTCTGTTTTTTTTTTCCTTTCATTTTCCTTGGTATATCAATGTCTAAGTGTAGTGCAAATGAAATACCATATTTTATTGCTGTCAATTTACTGTGGTGTTTTGTATTTTGGTTGTGTATTAAAATATAATCATACTGTGTTTAAAAAAAAAAAAAAAGAAAGAAACAATAAAAGAACCCATAGAATTGGGCTTGCAAAAGTAGTATACTATGTATATTAGTCAGGGTTCCCCAGAGAAACAGAACCAATAATATAACCAATATTTCATATAATGTATGAATTGGCTCACACAATTATGGAGACTGAGAAGTCTCAAGATCTCCAGTCATCTGGCTGGAGGCCCAAAGACTTTGGAGAGTCAATGGTAAGTTGTAGTCTGAATACAAAGGCCTGAGAACCAGACCTGATGGTATAACTTGCATTCCCACTCTGAAAGAGATAGTCAAGCAGAGATAGCGAATTATCCCTTACTCAGCCTTTTTTGTTCTTGTCAGGCCTTCAAAGGATTGGATGGAGCCCAGCCACCTTGGGAAGGGTCATCTGGTTTACTCAGTCTACTGATTCAAATGTTTTTCTCATCCAGAAACACCCTCAGAGATAGCGTTTGACCAAAACTCTTGACACCACATGGTCCAGTGAGGCTGGCACATAAAATTTACCATGATAAGTAATCAGCCTTCTTCTTCACTCAATCCCACTCAGTCAGGTTTTTTGAGAAGATCAAGAAAATAGACCAAAATTCTGTCATATGTTACAACATGGATGAAACCTGAGGACATTATGCTATGTGAAATAAGCTAATCATAAAGTGATAAATACTGTATGATCCTGAGAATCTGAGATACTTTATCTGAGATACCTAGAGTAATCAAAATCATAGAGACAGAAAGAAGAATGTGGTTGCCAGGGGCTGGAAGGAGGGAAAAAGGGAAGTTATTTCTTAATGGGAATACAGTTTCAGTTTCGCAAGATGAAAAGAGTTCTGAAGATGGATGGTGATATGGTTGCATAACAATATAAATGTACTTAATATCACTGTAGTACTTTTAAAGGGTTATGATAGTAAATTGTATGTTATGCTGTGTTACCTCAATGAAAAATTGAAAAAATGTTTAACACTGAATGATTATCATGATAATAAAGAAGATAGGAAAAACGCATGAGATCATAAATGTCCACATATATACTAAATCTTTAAGAAAAAACATCCGGTAGCATGGTGTCTAGTAACGGCCTTGAGGGGAAATTGCTTATTAGTGACTTAAAGGGAACGATGTCATCCATTGAATTACTAACATTATATCCTCCCGCACCTGGATTTTCCTTGGAGGTCATCTTCCTAAACATTAGCCAGATTTGACCCTGCTGAGCTTGAGAGCTCTGATGAGCTCATAGCCCAAGGTGGTGTAGTTTTAAGAGTGCCTTGCAGTAAGAATATATCTGTCACAGATGAAAATGCAGGAGCATATTTATATCTCCATGTAATTCATTCATTGCTTTTTATAAACCTAAAGTTCTCCAGGGAGTGACACAAATTCCCATAATATTCGTATGTGTTATAATTTGTATTTTGATCTCTAGCTGACAGACTTTTTAATAATAACCAGAATACTCCCCAGTGATTGCATACATGTAGACATTAAAAAGTAAAAATTTAGCTTAGTGATTAAAGTCAGCAATTCAGTTATTCTGAATTATTTTTCATTTCATTCTGCTCTGATTTTCATTTGAATAATACAATTTCAGGTTTGAATTTATATCAGCTGTCTCCCCAGCATCTTAGTGGAATGTTTCTCAGTGTGTGCTCAGTTAATCACTAAATGGAATACTTTTTTCTGGACACTTTTGGCTATTTTCCATAAGTATGAACAGAGCAAAAATTTCTTAAATAATTTAGAGATTGTACAGTAAGCACCTACTATTTTCAGGTACTAAAAGTTATAAAAATGAATAAGGCATAATATGTAAGAATAACACATATGAATAAAATAGAGTAAGTCATGACCTTATTATATTGCCAACAACATAATACAAATAAGACCGATTAAGGTGTCTGCAAGCAAAGAGATATGACTCCATACTTCTTACAGATATGAGAAAAATTTATTTTTTAAAAGTATTTCCATATACAAACCTAAATATCCCACTTTAACTCCCATGAAATATATGGATCTGGGAAATTATTTCAACACTGGAGCTTGTCCTGAGCTGCACAGATGAGTAGAACTCAGAACCCACTTGCCAAATGGCAGGGCCCTAACACAGTTACCAGCACGAGTACTGCCCTGTGAACCATATTTCATAGAACCTGTTCGTTGCCGTGGCTCTGATACACTTCTCTGAAGTCTCCTGAGGCCCCTCACACCCTGCTGCAGTGGCCCTCGGCGTGCCTAATCAGCCTAGTGGGCCATGAGTGAACATTGGTGCCCTGTGGAGTCACCTTGCTCTCTATTGCAGTTGCTGGTTTTTTCTCAAGGCCTACATAGTTTTGACACTGTTGTTTTCTAGTATCCAGCCTTTCAGGCGAAGATTCCACGGCAGTTCTTTAGGGACCCTAGTTCTCTTATTTTAGCACATTGGCTTCTCCTTCTCAGCACTCAGGACTCAGAGGTTGGTGGAACTGAGAAACACTGTGAGAGGTTGCGGGAAAGAGACAGTTGAGTGAGAAGAGTCATGCACAGCCTTCTCCTGTGCTTTAGACCATCACTCAGTGGTTGAGCCTTTCAGGTTCATTTGAGTGTTTTCTGCCATGTGCTCGTCTTCCTGAAATCTAATAGGAATCATGTCTTATTCCTGTTTGATTACCAAGCATTTTAGCACAATGCTTGGCATTTTGTATGGGGCAATAAATGAAGACCAACTCTTGGTTTTTTTTTTTTTTCCTAAGTTCTGCTCCTTGTTTTTTTCTTTTATTTCTTCCAACACATTTTTATCTCTAGTTAACACTTAAATTTTATAATTCTCCAGACTTCCATTTGGTACCTTTTGTCTTATCCTTTATCACCATCTTCCTAATTGACCAAATTCACTTCCATGACTTGAACTGCTACCTATAAGCAATAGATGCAAGTTTTTAACTAGAGTCTGGTTTTTTCCCCCAGTCCATACTTGTATATCTAAATGGCCTGTTGGACTTCTTGATTCATAGTTCAGTCACACTCAGCATGGTCAAAGTGGAGTCTGTAATGCTTGTCTTCACATTACTGCTTTCTCTTGTGTTTATTATTTTGTCTAGTGAATGTCTTCCTGATTGTCTGAACCTGGGAACCTCTTAGCTCTTTGGATTCTTTCATCTCCTATATACCATTAAGGACCAAATCTATGTATTATAAATTCCATTTAAATTCATTCATTCATTCAAATATTCCCATATGCATCAAATTATGGAATGTCACTGTATATCATGTAGTGCTTTAGCAGCTTGAGACACTGGAAAACACCAACATAGTCCACAGGCATATATTTTATTTCCAGAGATAGACAAGAACTAAGTGAACAAGGATGCATAGATATAGATATATAATTTAATTCTAGGAAGAAAAATAAAGCAAAGATGTGGATAGATATTCCAACAGTTATGGAGGAACTGGTTATTAAAAGCTTTTCTGAAAAATAAAGCTTTGAGCAAATATTCAAAAGGATGAAATTCACAGATCTGTGGGGGAAATGTTCAACAAGCAAAGAAAAACTCTTTGTTGGAACAAGATTGACATGTTGAAGGAAGAAAAGACTAATCACTGAAAGATGAACTCCCCAGGTTGGTAGGTGCCAAATATACTACTGGAGCAGAGCAGATATATAGCTCCAGAAGGAATTCAGAGGCCAAGCCAAAGTGGAAACAATGCCCAGCTGTGGATGTGTCTGGTGGTGAAAGTAAAGTCCAATGCTGTAAAGAACAGTAGTGCATAGGAACCTGGAATGTTAGGTCCATGAATCAAGGTGAACTGGAAGTGGTCAAACAGGAGATGACAAGAGTGAACATTGACATTTTAGGAGTTACTGAACTGAAATGGACCAGAATGGGTGAATTTCATTCAGATGACCATTATATATACTACTGTGGGCAAGAATCCCTTAGAAGAAATGGAGTAGCCCTCATAGTCAACAGAAGAGTCCAAAATGCCGTACTTCAGTGCAATCTCAAAAACAACAGAATGATCTCTGTTCATTTCCAAGGCAAACCATTCAGTATTGCAGTAATCCAAGTCAACTTCCCAACAATTAACACCGAAGGAGCTGAAGTTGAACGGTTCTATGAAGATTTACTATGACTGTCTAGAACTAACACCCAGAAAAGGTGTCCTTATCATCATAGGGGACTGGGATGCAAATGTCAGAAGTCAAGAGATCCCTGGAGTAACAGGCAAGTTTCACCTTGGAGTACAAAATGAAGCAGGGCAGAGCCTGACCGAGTTTTGCCAAGAGAAAGCACTGGTCATAGCAAATACCCTCTTCCAAAAACACAAAGATGACTCTACACATGGATATCACCAGATGGTCAATACTGAAATCAGATTAATTATATTCTTTGCAGCCAAAGATGGAGAAGCTCTATACAGGCAACAAAAACAAGACTGGGAGCTGACTGTGGCTCAGATCATGAACTCCTTATTGCCAAATTCAGACTGAAATTGAAAAAGTAGGGAAAATGACTAGACCATTCAGGTATGACCCAAATCAAATCACTTACAATTATACAGTGGAAGTGATAGATTCAATGGATTAGATCTGATAGAGTGCCTGAAGAACTATGGGTGGAGGTTCATGACATTGTACAGGAGGCGGTGATCAAAACCATTCCCAAGAAAAAGAAATGCAAAAAGGCAAAATGGTTGTCTGAAGAGGCCTTATAAATATCTGAGAGAAGAAGAGAAGCTAAAAGCAAAGAAGAAAAGGAAAAATATACCCATCTGAATGTAGAGTTCCAAAGAATAGCAAGGAGAGATAAGAAAGCCTTGCTAAGTGATCAATGCAAAGAAATATAGGAAAACAATAGAATGGAAAGACTAGAGATGTCTTCAAGAAAATTAGAGATACCAAGGGAACATTTCATGCAAAGATGGGCTCAATAAAGGACAGAAATGGTATGGACCTAACAGAAGCAGAAGATATTAGGAAGAGGTGGCAAGAATACACAGAAGAACTATACAAAAAAGATCTTAACGATCCAGATAACCACCACGATGTGATCACTCACTTAGAGCCAGATATCCTGGAATGTGAAGTCAAGTAGGCCTTAGGAAGCATCACTGCAAGCAAAGCTAGTGGAGGTGATGGAAGTCAAGCTGAGCTATTTCATTAAAAGATGATTCTGTGAAAGTGCTGCACTCAATACTCAGTGCTGTAGCCACGGGACTGGAAAAGGTCAGTTTTCATTCCAATCCTAAAGAAAGGCAATGCCAGAGAATGTTCAAACTACCACACAATTGCACTCATTTCACACACTAGCAAAGTAATGCTGAATATTCTCCAAGCTAGGGTTCAACAGTATATCAACCAAGAACTTCCAGATGTTCAAGCTAGATTTAGAAAAGGCAAAGGAAGCAGAGATCAAACTGCCAACATCCATTGCCTCATAGAAAAAGCGAGAGAATTCCAGAAAGACTTCTAGTTCTGCTATGCTAAAGCCTTTGACAGTGTGGATCACAACAAACTGTGGAAAATTCTTAAGGAAATGGAAACACCAGACCACCTTACCTGCCTCTTGAGAAACCTGTATGCATGTCAAGGAGCAACAGTTAGAACCGGACATGGAACAATGGATTGGTTCCAAATCAGGAAAGGAGTACGTCAAGGCTGTTTATTGTCACTCTGCTTATTTAACTTATATGCAGTGTACATCATGCAAAATGCCAGGGTGGGTGAAGCACAAGCCAGAATCAAGATTGCTGGGAGAAATATCAATAACCTCAGATATGCAGTTGACACCACCCTTATGGACGAAAGCAAAGAGGAACCAAAAGAGGAACTAAAGAGCCTCCTGATGAAGGTGAAAGAGGAAATTGAAAAAGCTGGCTTAAAACTCAACTTTCAGAAAACTAAGATAATGGCATCCTGTCATCACTTCATGGCAAATAGATGGGGAAACAGTGGAAACAGTGACAGACTTTATTTTCTTGGGCTCCAAAATCACTGCAGATGGTGACTGGAGCCATGAAATTAAAAGACACTCCTTTCAAGAAAAGCTATGACCAACCTAGAAAGCATATTAAAAAGCAGAGACATTACTTTGCTAACAAAGATCCATACAGTCAAAGCTATGGTTTTTCCAGTAGTCATGTGTGGATGTGAGAGTTGGATCATAAAGAAGGCCAAGTACCAAAGAATTGATGCTTTTGAATTGTAGTATTGGAGAAGACTCTTGAGAGTTCTTTGGACTGCCAGGAGATCAAACCAGACTATCCTAAAGGAAATCAATCCTGAATTATTCATTGGAAGGACTGATGCTGAAGGTGAAGCTCCAATATTTTGGTCACCTGATGCAAAGAGCCGACTCATCAGAAAAGACCCTGTTGATGAGAACCATTGAAGGCAGGAGGAGAAGGGGATGACAAAGGATGAGATGGTTGGATGGCATCACTGACTCAATGTACATGAGTTTGAGCAAGCTCTGGGAGATGGTGATGGACAGGGAAGCCTGGCGTGCTGCAATCCATGGGTTGCAAAGAGTTTGCACGACTCAGCAACTGAACAACAACAGCAAATAACAGAATGTAAGTAATTTTTGAGAGGTGAACTAAGGTCAGATATGTAGTGTCTTCATGGATTTTAGATTTCATTTTTATAGAAAGCTATTAAAAGTTTTATAAAATTAAAATAAACTGACATGATTCCCCAAATTTTTAACTCTAGTGATGTCCTGGTAAATATTTAAGAACTAGATCTTTCTTGGCAAGGAAGGAGAGCATTTGCTACTGTCTACCCAGGTCACTCAGTAGTAAAGAATTCACCTGCCAATCAGGAGACCTGGGTTCAATCCCTGAGTTCGGAGAAGGAAATGGCAAGCCTGGAGAAGGAAATAGCAAGCCACTCCAGTATTCTTACCTAGGAAATCCCATGGACAGAGGAGCCTGGTGAGCTACAGTCCATGGGGTGGCAAAGAGTTTGTGTTATTCCCTAACAGTTAATTGCTCAGACTCTGAATTTCCATGTTAACCCTCTTTTCAGTTCAGTTCAGTCGCCCAGTTGTGTCTGACTCTTTGCAGCCCCATGGACTGCAGCACATCAGGCCTCACTGTCCATCACCTGCTCCTGTAGTTTACTCAAACTCATGTCCATTGAGTCGGTGATGCCATCCAACCAACTCATCCTCTGTTGTCCCCTTCTCCTCCTGCCTTCAATCTTTCCCAGCATCAGGGTCTTTCCAAATGAGTCAGTTCTTCACATCAGGTGCCCAAAGAATTGGAGTTTCAGCTTCAGTATCAGTCCTTCCAATGAATATTCAGGACTGATTTCCTTCAGGATGGACTGGTTGGATCTCCTTGCAGTCCAAGGGACTCTCAAGAGTCTTCAACACCACAGTTCAAAAGCATCAATTCTTCGGCGCTCAGCTTTCTTTATAGTCCAACTCTCACATCCATACATGACTACTGGAAAAACCATAGCTTTGACTAGACGGACCTTTGTTGGCAAAGTAATGTCTCTGGTTTTTAATGCAGTCTTTATCTACTAGTACAGATAAACCAAAAGGATATACATTATTGCTATGATGAACTATAGCATTGTATTTATTGATATTTTTGGGCTTCGCTGATAGCTCAGTTGGTAAAGAATCTGCCTGCAATGCAGGAGACCCCAGTTCAATATTTTTATTTAATGAATTATTTCTAGCATAACTTACTGTACTTTTTAAAGCATGATTTCCTTTAGTTCTTTGAACATATCTGCAACATTTGGGCCTTCTCTCTGCTATGTTTCCCTGTTGTTTTCTGTATATCTCATTTTTTGTTGTTAAAGGCTATTTTAGATCACAAATTGAAGCAACTCTGGATACTGATTCTCTCTCCTTGCTAGGACTGATTGCTATTTGCTTATTTGTTTTGTGATTTGGCTAGACTAATGTAGTCAAGTCTTTCTCTCTCTGTAAAGTCTGATAGTTCTCCTAAGAGGGCTGTTCCTTAGGCTGTACAAAATCACCCTGGTTTGAAAGTGGTTTTAGCAGGGCTTTCTTTAGCTATCTCTCTCTGATCAGCTGTCTGCCTCTATCAGTATCACCCACAGATGTTAGGCTTCACTAACTGTTAGCTGCTTGCTCTATTGTCTTTTACAATGACCTAAAGCAAAAATTGTTCCACAATCTGATTCAATTAAATACAAGGCCCTTTGTAGGAAAAGTTTCTGAGGCTGCTGCTGACTTCCTGAGGACTCTTTAGCAATCTGTTTCGCTCTCTCTTGCAAGCTAGCTGACCTGTGGTTTAGCTTGTTGCTTTAAGGGAGCTACCGGACCACTTTTAACTGCATACCACCAGAATCTCCATCACTTTCCAGGTAGCCCAGTGGTAAAGAAATTGAAGAGAAGAGGTCACTGTCCGCTCACCTATTTCTCAGCAAAATTTTGTGGTTTAAAATAAGTTGTCTGTCTTGATATTCTCGGAACATAAACTGCGTTTTCCTCTATGATTGAGAAAAGAAAGGAATAAGGAGATGAAATAGAAAACATTTCTATTTTTTCCACATGTATGTAAAGAATTGGTGAGGCGCCAGAAAAAAAAAATGCATACAACAGAAATACAGTACTACAAATTCAAACTGTGAATATCCAATATAGAGTACAGTCTCAAGGACAAATGCTAATTCAGTTTCTAGCTCTGTTACTCAGTTTGAGTTTGAGGTCATGTTCTCAACCACTCAGACTCAATTTCTTCATATTGTGAAATGAAATATTTCTTGCCATATCCGTGGGTAAGAAATGTCACAGCCATCAGTGATTTCAGGACTCCAAACGTGAATGAGGGCTCCCAGAAGGGAACACAATGCCTGCGATCCAGATCCAGCAGATGCCGCCATCCCGCACAGTGACTGCTCATGAGCTTGGGGGAATGCAAGAAGCAGCCATCCACCACGTCTACCACTCCTTACGGTGAACACGGAATGAAGGAGGTAAACAGGAAACAGAATCTGGCCCCCGATAGCTGAGGTGCATTTGAAAGGAATGAGCTCACTGAGCCCAGAGGCTTGCATCTTCCCATACACAGAAGAATGCTAAATTCCTTAGCTTGATATCTGGTTTTCCTTACTTAACATTAATCTCTAACATTCAGACTGCCTGCCTCCTTTGTTACAAACTCTTATATAGCCTAACACCCTCTCCAGCCTCCTCGGGGCTACTGAGGTGCTGCCTGTGGAGTTTGGAGTCCTTAACATTCCTACCCAGTAGAATAACTCTCTACTTTCAGATTGTGACTAATTTTTTATTCTACAAATATGTACAGTTGGAACATTAACATCTAGAGGAAGAAGTGAAACAAGAATATGACCTAAACCAATTCTCCACTGAGCTGACCATCATGTGAAATACAGCTCAGGAAGCATGTATCAGCCTAGAAACATACTGAGAAATCCATCTTCTGTTGTTAAATGTATATGAACTTCCTTGTAAGTAGAATAATTTCTATTTTATATCTGAATAATATGAATTCTGTTTCCACAAATAATCTGTGTAAGGCATATTTTTATTTAACATATATGACATTTATTTTAGAAAATGGAATACTTTTAATGTGCTCCTGTTTTTTTTTTTTTTTTTTAATTCAGCATTCAATTGTTTTTTCCCCAACTATATTAAGGCCCTACTATGCATATAGCACTCTAAGAGGCATTAACACAACTTCAGCATGTTTATGGTATCCACCTGCAAGGAAATCAATTTTTTACAGACTAGATCTGGTCCTCTGAAAGACAGACACTTCTGGTTTTGTTTAAATACAGCTTTAACTAGCATGACATAATACCTGAAACTCTTTATTGGCCATCTTTTGCAAAAAATCTTTCTGGTAAGCTGTCCATTTCAAATTTTACATGCATGTTTTAAGTCATTTGGTTTTGAGTTAATTATATTTGAGTCTTCATTAAAATGAAATCTTTAAAGGTGTTAAATTTCATGGATGACCATTTAAAAACATCCATAAATCTAACACTTATATACATATGGATGAGTTTGATAAACTGGTGTTATATTTGGGGGTTTTATGCAGGATTTAAGGTTCTAAAGTTTGTTACATTTAAAATAATGCATAAAATAATTTGACAGGTCATAATAGAATAGTATTTTTGAGATAAGAATCGACTCTGTGGGAGAGGGACAGGGTGGGGAGATTTGGGAGAATAGCATTGAAACATGTATAATATCATGTATGAAACGAGTCGCCAGTCCAGGTTCGATGCACGATACTGGATGCTTGGGGCTGGTGCACTGGGACAACCCAGAGGGAGGGTATGGGGAGGGAGGAGGGAGGAGGGTTCAGGATGGGGAACACAGGTATACCTGTGGCGGGTTCATTTCGATATTTGGCAAAACTAATACAATATTGTAAAGTTTAAAAATAAAATAAAATTAAAAAAAAAGAGATTA
>NW_011494830.1:1644403-1648332 GCF_000754665.1 Bison bison bison
AGATAAAAGCCTTGAGGAATTACTGTGTTCCCCACCCTCCCACCCAAACTTAAGTCCTTTGTCCTATATGAAAAAGTAAATGTATTCAGGGGCCAGGACAAGTCCTATAAAACATTAAAAGAAACAACTGTAAGAAAAACAGCAGTGAAAGCTCACTGATGAATGGGAACTAAAACTCACCTCAGTTTTCAGAAGTGCTGCCAACTAGAGCACATGAACTAGAGAAGCTGAGTTTCTTCTTAGGTGAGCAACTCTAACTCAGCACTGGTTTTTTGTGATACAGGACTGAGTGTCTTCTGAATCCCAATTTTTAAAATTTCTGGTGAAAACTAGAAATCCAGATTTTAAAGTTTTGGCAACTATTAAAAAAATTTTTTTTTAAGTAAATTTGTGTAAAAAAATAATTCACATGTCAAACAGTGAAGACATTTGGGGTTGATTTTTTCTGATTGGTTGTGAATTTGCCACATTATTTTTGGTTTTAGAGAAACAGAGATTAGGGATGAGATAACTTTGGAAAATATTTTCAGGAAAAGTATTTTCCTGTTTTATCAAACCCATTTTGTTCATTAGAAGAGTCTGGGATGCTGTGTGAAGAGAAACAGATAGAAGGCAGTGAAAATATAAAAGCACGTGGGTCTCCCCAGAAGGGGCCATGTGCACCGAGAAGGTGGAAACCCTCCAGAGAAGGAATGGTTTTGTGACTCTGAAGTGTGACGACAGAAAGACTCTCATGAACTTCTGGGCTCTCTGCCATGTTGTACAATACTGACTAGATTCCAGGATCCCTGAAGTTGGCACAGATAAGGCAGGCAGGAGACATAGGAGAAAAAGACCCTGAGGAAGAGATGCGTGGCTGACAGAGACAGATGAGAACATGCCTTCCTCCTCAGGAAGCCTAAGCATTCCATAACCTCCTTTTCTCAGCTCATCTTTGCCTTTTTCTCTTAAGTACATCCACTAGAAATTTTACTGAGGAAACTAAGGTAAACATTTCGTAGCAGTGCAGCAGGATTAGGGGCTCAAATTAGTTATAGCAAAATAAAGTTATATTTTTGTACACCTGAATTTAAGTGTGTTACCTCTTGAAGTAAATATTTATCATTTGTTGCTTTTATTGACTGTAGCTTTTGTATCTCTCTCCCTACATATACAACTACTCCGGCTAGGTTGTTCATTCTAGGATACATATGTAAATTCATGACACTTTGAAAGACATCTGCACTCAGATAAGAAAAGTCAACATAATGTGATAATGGTAAAAGTACAAATTCAAAAACAAAACTTTGATAGGGGATGAAGGAGTCTTTGGGCCTAGAAAAGAAAACAAGGGTCTCAAAGGCCCTTGCTGAATCATCTAACTTCAGAGAAAAGATTAGGTCCTGCCCAGATGCTCCAGGCCAATTGCATCTACCTGGGACTTATCAACGCCTGTCCAGAAACCTTCCACCCCTTATATCTGCCAGGGATCTATCACCCCCTGCCCAGAGGACTTATCACCCCAAAAGCTCCCACCCTCTCTTCACCTGCAAATGCCATCTCAACTAAAGAATACTCAAAATATCCCGCCTGACTAACGTTTCCCTTATTGCTTTCACAAACCTCCCTTTAAATATGTAGCCTCCCTGATGATCCCTCTCACGCTCAGCCTGGTCATTAGGCTGACTGTCACCCCTCCTTGCCTGAATAAAGGTAACCTACTTCCATTGAGGTCATCCCTCCTTCTTTTATGCCTCAGCCTGGACTATACCTTATAGGGGATTTGAACAAAATTTGAGAAATTAACACAAGGAAGACTTCTTATGAAAAACTGTGTCTACATATATTATAAATAGGTACTGGAAGTCAAAAAATGTGAAACATTAAAAAAAAAAAAAAAAACCAACTAAACACAAATGTCAAAAAGATGGGAATACCAGGCCACCTTACCTGCCTCCTGAGAAACCTGTATGCAGGTCAAAAAGCAACAGTTAGAACTGGGTATGGAACAAGAGACTGGTTCCAAATCAGGAACGGAGTACTTCAAGGTTGTATATTGTCATCCTGCAAATTTAATTTATATGCAAATACATCATGCAAAATGCCAACTGAATGAAGGACAAACTGGAATCAAGATTCCCAGGAGAAATATCAATAACCTCAGATATGCAGATGACACCTCTCTTATGGCAGAAAGCAAAGAAGAACTAAGAAACTCTTGATGAAGATGAAAGAGAAGAGTGAAAAAGCTGGCTTAAAACTCAACATTTGAAAACTAAAGATCATGGCATCCGGTTCCATCACTTCATGGCAAATAGATGGAAAACAATGGAAACAGTGACAGACTTTATTTTCTTAGGCTCCAAAATCACTGCAGATGGTGACTTCAGCCATGAAATTAAAAGACACTTGCTCCTTGGAAGAAAAGATATGACAAACCTAGATAGCATATTAAAAAGCAGAGATATTACTTTGCTGACAAAGGTCTGTATAGGCAAAGCTATGGTTTTACCAGTACTTATGTATGGATGTGAGTGTTGGACCACAAAGAAGGCTGAGTGCTGAAGAATTGATGCTTTTGAACTGTGGTGTTGGAGAAGACTCTTGAGAGTCCCTTGGACTGCACGGAGATCCAACCAGTCCATTCAAAAGGAGATCAACCTTGAATATTCATTGGAAGGACTGATGCTGAAGCTGAAACTCCAATACTTTGGCCACCTGATGGGAAGACCTGACTCACTGGAAAAGGCCCTGATGCTGGGAAAGATTGAAGGCAGGAAGAGAAGTGGACAACAGAGGACAAGATGGTTGGATGGCATCACCCGGCTCAATGAACATGAATTTGAGCAAGGTCAGGGAGATAGTAAGGGACAGGGAGGTCTGATATGCTGCAGTCCATAGGGTTGCAAAGCATTGGACATGACTGAATGATTGAACAACAACAAAACACAAATATAGAAGGCTCTCAGCATTTCTTGTCTTTTTGCAAAGACTGTTTGATAGTGGTCTGAGGGATACTATATTTTATATTTTTTCAAGTAGTCCTAAGTTTTCAATAATTGTTTTTATAATCTGCCCAAACTCTCATATAAGTTGATAGAAATGTTTGTTTTTGCAAAAGCTTTTAGAAAGTTGGGATAATCTGGATGCAAAATAATCAGTTATTAATACACAAATATTAGAAGTGAAGTCACTCAGTCGTGTCTGACTCTTTTGACTCCATGGACTGTAGCCTGCCAGGTTTCTCCATCCACTGGATTTTCCAGGCAAGAATATTGGAGCGGGTTGCCATTCCTTCTCCAGGGGATCTTCCCGACCCAGGGATTGAACCGGGGTCTCCCTCATTACAGACAGACTCTTTAACCTCTGAGCCACCAGGGAAGAATCACACAAATATTCAGATCAGATCAGTCACTCAGTCATGTCCAACTCTTTGCAACCCCATGAATCTCAGCAGGCCAGGCCTCCCTGTCCATCACCAACTCCCAGAATTCACTGAGACTCACGTCCATCGAGTCACCAATGCCATCCAGCCATCTCATCCTCTGTCGTCCCCTTCTCCTCCTGCCCCCAATCCCTCCCAGCATCAGGGTCTTTTCCAATGAGTCAACTCTTCACATGAGGTGGCCAAAGTACTGGAGTTTCAGCTTTAGCATCATTCGTTTCAAAGAAATCCCAGGGCTGATCTCCTTCAGAATGGACTGGTTGGATCTCCTTGCAGTCCAAGGGACTCTCAAGAGTCTTCCCCAACACCACAGTTCAAAAGCACCAATTCTTCAGTGCTCAGCCTTCTTCACAGTCCAACTCTCACATCCATACATGACCACTGGAAAAACCATAGCCTTGACTAGACAAACCTTTGTTGGCAAAGTAATGTCTCTGCTTTTGAATATGCTATCTAGATTGGTCATAACTTTCCTTCCAAGGAGTAAGTGTCTTTTAATTTCATG
>NW_011494830.1:1648432-1648873 GCF_000754665.1 Bison bison bison
TAAAGTCTGACACTGTTTCCACTTTTTCCCCATCTATTTCCCATGAAGTGATTGGACCAGATGCCATGATCTTCGTTTTCTGAATGTTGAGCTTTAAGCCAACTTTTTCACTCTCCACTTTCATTTTCATCAAGAGGCTTTTGAGTTCTTCTTCACTTTCTGCCATAAAGGTGGTGTCATCTGCATATACGAGGTTATTGATATTTCTCCCGGCAATCTTGATTCCAGTTTGTGTTTCTTCCAGTCCAGCGTTTCTTATGATGTACTCTGCATATAAGTTAAATAAACAGGGTCAAAATATACAGCCTTGACGAACTCCTTTTCCTATTTGGAACCAGTCTGTTGTTCCATGTCCAGTTCTAACTGTTGCTTCCTGACCTGCATACAAATTTCTCAAGAGGCAGATCAGGTGGTCTGGTATTCCCATCTCTTTCAGAATTT
>NW_011494830.1:1649250-1651575 GCF_000754665.1 Bison bison bison
TGTGGCCACTGCTGAGTTTTCCAAATTTGCTGGCATATTGAGTGCAGCACTTTCACAGCATCATCTTTCAGGATTTGAAATAGCTCAACTGGAATTCCATCACCTCCACTAGTGTTGTTCATAGTGATGCTTCCTAAGGCCCACTTGACTTCACATTCCAGGATGTCTGGCTCTAGGTCAGTGATCACACCATTGTGATTATCTGGGTCATGAAGATCTTTTTTGTACAGTTCTTCTGTGTATTCTTGCCATCTCTTCTTAATATCTTCTGCTTCTGTTAGGTCCATACCATTTCTGTCCTTTGTCAAGCTCACTAATTTATAGACTTGGTATTATACTATTAGTAGAAGACTTTGAATTATCAACTATATATAACACATGGGATTTGCCCACAAGAAATGTACTTCTGTTTTCTTTTAGATGTAATTAACATATATGTATTCTCTACTGAGTCTAGATAGTATATTAAAAAGCAGAGACACCCATTGGAAGGACTGATGTTGAAGCTGAAACTCCTATACTTTGGCCACTTGATGAGAAGAACTGACTCATTTGGAAAGATTCTGATGCTGGTCATAACAAACACCCTCTTCCAACAACACAAGAGAAAACTCTACACATGGACATCACCAGATGGTCAACACTGAAATCAGATTGATTATATTATTTGCAGCCAAAGATGGAGAAGCTCTATACAGTCAGCAAAACCAAGACAGAGAGCTGACTGTGGCTCAGATCCTGAACTCCTTATTGCCAAATTCAGACTGAAATTGAAGAAAGTGAGGAAAACCATAAACCATTCAGGTATGACCTAAATCAAATCCCTTCTGATTATACAATGGAAGTGAGAAATAGATTTAAGGGACTAGATTTGATAGACTGTCTGGTGAACTATGGACAGATGTTCATGACATTGTACAGGAGACAGGAATCAAGACCATCCCTAAGAAAAAGAAATGCAAAAAAGCAAAATGGCTGTCTTGAGAGGCCTTACAAATAACTGTGAAAAGAAGAGGAGCGAAAAGCAAAGGAGAAAAGGAAAGATATTCCCATTTGAATGCAGAGTTCCAAAGAATAGCAAGAAGAGATAAGAAAGCCTTCCTCAGTGATCAATGCAAAGAAATAGAAGAAAACAATAGAATGGGAAAGACTAGAAATCTCTTCAAGAAAATTAAAGATACCAAGGGAATATTTCATGCAAAATGGGATCAATAAAGGACAGAAATGGTAGGGACCTAACAGAAGTAGAAGATATTAAGAAGAGGTGGCAAGAATACACAGAAGAACCATACAAAAGAGATCTTCACGACCAAGATAATCATGAA
This sequence comes from Bison bison bison, assembly GCF_000754665.1. Lineage (NCBI taxonomy): Eukaryota > Metazoa > Chordata > Mammalia > Artiodactyla > Bovidae > Bison > Bison bison. Next base: position 1,650,576 of record NW_011494830.1, read on the forward strand.
GGTGTGATCACTCACCTAGAGCCAGACATCCTGGAATATGAAGTCAAGTGGACCTTAGGAAGCATCACTACGAACAAAGTTAGTGGAGGTGATGGAATTCCAGTTGAGCTATTTCAAATCCTGAAAGATGATGCTGTGAAAGTGCTGTACTCAATATGCCAGCAAATTTGGAAAACTCAGCAGTGGCCACAGGACTGGAAAAGGTCAGTTTTCATTCCAATCCCAAAGAAAGGCAATGCCAAAGAATGCTCAAACCACCGCACAATTGCACTGATCTCACACACTAGTTAAGTAGTGCTCAAAATTCTCCAAGCCAGGCTTCAGCAATATGTGAACCATGAAGTTCCAGATGTTCAAGCTGGTTTTAGAAAAGGCAGAGGAACCAGAGATCAAATTGCCAACATCTGCTGGATCATAGAAAAAGCAAGAGAGTTCCAGAAAAACATCTATTTCTGCTTTATTGACTATGCCAAAGCCTTTGACTGTGTGGATCACAATAAACTGTGGAAAATTCTGAAAGAGATGGGAATGCCAGACCACCTGACCTGCCTCTTGAGAAATTTGTATGCAGGTCAGGAAGCAACAGTTAGAACTGGACATGGAATAACAGACTGGTTCCACATAGGAAAAGGAGTACATCAAGGCTGTATATTGTCACCCTGCTTATTTAACTTATATGCAGAGTACATCATGAGAAACACTGGGCTGGAGGAAGCACAAGCTGGAATCAAGATTGCCTGGAGAAGTATCAATAACCTCAGATATGCAGATGACAGAACACAATATGGCAGAAAGTGAAGAGGAACTAAAGGGTCTCTTGATGAAAGTGAAAGAGGAGAATGAAAAGGTTGGTTTAAAGCTCAACATCCAGAAAACAAAGATCATGGCATCCGGTCCCATCACTTCATGGGAAATAGATGGGGAAACAGTGGAAACAGTGTCAGACCTATTTTTGGGGGCTCCAAAATCACTGCAGATGGTGATTGCAGCCATGAAATTA
>NW_011494830.1:1651800-1652377 GCF_000754665.1 Bison bison bison
AGCTGACTCATTTGAAATGACCCTGATGCTGGGAAAAATTGAGGGCAGGAGGAGAAGGGGACAACAGAGGATGAGATGGTTGGATGGCATCACTGACTCAATGGACATGAGTTTGGGTGAACTCTGGGAGTTGGTGATGGACAGGGAGGCCTGGCATGCTGCAGTCTATGGGGTCTCAAAGAGTCGGACACAACTGAGTGACTGAACTGAACAGAACTGATTCTCTACTGTGAAATACAGACATTATGGTAAACTGATGTATATTACTTCTGTGAAATTTATGAAACATTAGCAATAACAGCACTAGTGAAATTTGTCATTACCCATAGAAAGTGAAGAAATTTTTTCCCTTGATCAATTTTCTCTGCATAATTTATTAGACATACACTTGTTTTACATTGCTTTATGACACTTCTTTATCATATTCAGTTTAGTTCAGTTGCTCAGTCGTGTCTGACTCTTTGGGACCCTTTGAATCACATGACACCTAGCCTCCCTGTCCATCACCGACTCCCGGAGTTCACCCAAACTCATGTGCATCAAGTCGGTGATGCCATCCAGCCATCTCATCCATTCC
>NW_011494830.1:1652532-1658632 GCF_000754665.1 Bison bison bison
AAAGTATTGGAGTGTCAGCCTCAGCGTCATTCCTTCCAATGAACACCCAGGACTGGTCTCCTTTAGGATGGACTGGTTGGATCTCCTTGCAGTCCAAGGGAATCCCAAGAGTCTTCTCCAACACCACAGTTTAAAAGCATCAATTCTTCGGCGCTCAGCTTTCTTCAGAGTTCAACTCTCACATCCATACATGACCACTGGAAAAACCATAGCCTTGTCATGACAGTCCTTTGTTGCCAAAGTAATATCTCTGCTTTTTAATATGCTATCTAAGTTATCATATTACACACACACATATTCCACTTGGTAATATGTTCTTTCATTGATCATTTTTCTTTGCACAAAGCTCATGCTGTTTGTATTATTACTGGTCTAATTGTTTTAAAATATGCTCCTCTTTCATAATTCTTAAATATTAACATAGGTTTTTTCAATATTAATTGCAAGTGTCCTTGATATATTATTCTGATTGTATTTAATATAAAATGATATTGTTTAGGTTCTTCCACATATAAATGATCTACAACATAACTCCAATCACATTATATTTATCAGCAGCAACAGCAAAAACAGTGGATAACATGGGTATAGCATTTAAAATGCAGAGTCTCTTGACCATCTGTAGGAAGCATGAAGAACTTGTAATTTTTTTCTTTGGTGGTGGTCAAATAAAAAATAATAATCTATGGCTCCAAGATACTAAATTTTGCTGACCCCACAGAGTTACTACTCTTTCGCTTGTTACCAAGGAATCACTTAAGTCTATGTGGTACTTGGTTCACTGAGTCATCCAGTTTACTTGATTCCTAAAGCAGAAGTATCCAGACAGAGAATGAGGCAGAGTGAAAATCTGATGCTCTACATGGAGTCAAAGCCAAGCCTTGAAGCTGCACTCTCTTCATTGTTAAAGATGAGCTCACAGCAAGGCTAACAGTAAAAGCTGCCAAGGAGTTTGGTTTGTCTTACACCAAACTAAACTTCTATACTCTGCCTCAACATGTAGGTTCATTCTATTGAAATCAATTTCAGGTGGATGTTTCTGAGATTAGACTGATGATATAAGCTTTTAAAAGACAGAAATCCTATGTTTATTTTGTGGCTAAAACTAATGCTCAGAAAATGGATTCACAGTTTTTACACCAAAAGCAATTGATCTTTGTAACTAAACATCTGGCAAACCCTAAAAAAAAAAAAAAAGTTAAGTAATGCTGGATCACATACAGGCAAGGAAAATGGCTGCTTTCCTCTGAATTTTACTGATTAAAAAAGTTGCCAAAGTGATTGAATTAATAGACGTATCTTTAGTTTGCCTATGAGTAAACTAAAGTGTTTATCATGAAAATGATAATTAGATTAGGACAATAAAATTCCAGAATAGGAATTTTCTGCATAGTAGGTTTATTCCTTATTTTACATGACCACTTAGCTTAATGATTCTTTTCTCCCTTATAATGAGGTTTAGGTACTTGTCTTTTTATTTTAACTACAAGTCAAGATGTTTAGCCTGGTGACATAATGTTTAATGTAGTTGTCTTTATGACAAAGATATTGTTGCATTTAATAATTTATGTTTTTTTGGGTAGTTTTTTTAAAGAATTTTTTGATGTGGACCATTTTTTGAAGCCTTTATTGAATATGTTACAATATTGCTTCTATTTTATGCTTTGGTTTTTTGGCTGGCGTATGTGGGATCTTAGCTCCCTGAAAGTGAAAGTCGCTCAGTCATGTCCGACTCTTTGTAACCTCATGGACTGTACAGTCTGTGGAATTCTCCAGGTCAGAATACTGGAGTGGGTAGCTGTTCCCTTCTCCAGGGGATTGTCCCAACCCAGGGATCGAACCCAAGTCTCCTGCATTGCAGGCAGATTGTTTACCAGCTGAGCCACAAGGGAAGCCCAAGAATACTGGAGTGGGTAGCTTATCTTTTCTCCAGCAGATCTTCCTGACCTCGGAATGCAACCAGGGTCTCCTACATTGCAGGTGGATTCTTTACCAAGTAAGCCATCAGGAAAGCCCTTCAGTTCAGTTCAGTCGCTCAGTTGTGTCCGACTCTTTGAGACCCCATGAATTGCAGCACGCCAGGCCTTCCTGTCCATCACCAACTCCCGGAGTTCACTCAAACTCACATTCTTCGAGTCAGTTATGCCATCCAGCCATCTCATCCTCTGTCATCGCCTTCTCCTCCTGCCCCCAATCCCTCCCAGCATCAGAGTCTTTTCCAATGAGTCAACTCTTCGCATAAGGTGGCCAAAGTACTGGCATTTCAGCTTCAGCATCATTCCTTCCAAAGAACACCTAGGACTGATCTCTTTTTGAATGGACTTGTTGGATCTCCTTGCAGTCCAAGGGACTCTCAAGAGTCTTCTCCAACACCACAGTTCAAAAGCATCAATTCTTTGGCGCTCAGCTTTCTTCACAGTCCAACTCTCACATCCATACATGACTACTGGAAAAACCATAGCCTTGACTAGACGGACCTTTATTGGCAAAGTAATGTCTCTGCTTTTGAATATGCTATCTAGGTTAGTCACAACTTTCCTTCCAAGGAGTAAGTGTCTTTTAATTTCATGGCCACAGTCACCATCTGCAGTGATTTTGGAGCCCAGAAAAATAAAGTCTGACACTGTTTCCACTGTTTCCCCATCTATTTCCCATGAAGCGATGGGACCAGATGCCATGATCTTCGTTTTCTGAATGTTGAGCTTTAAGCCAACTTTTTCACTCTCCTCTTTCACTTTCATCAAGAGGCTCTTTAATTCCTCTTCTCTTTCTGCCATAAGGGTGGTGTCATCTGCATATCTGAGGTTATTGATATTTCTCCCAGCAATTACCAGGGATCAAACCAGCACCTCCTGCACTGGAAGGCAAAGTCAACCACTTGACCATCAGGGAATTCCATAGGGCAATTTTAGGATTGCAACAAAATTAAGAGGGAAGTACAGAGATTTTCTATTATACCCCATGTTCCCACACATTATCGACACTTTTATCAAGAATGAAGATACATTTTTACCAAGAATGAAGATATTACTGTATTTATATCACTTTAGCCTATGTTTATAAATGTGTGCTAAATATTAAGTTTAAAATAAAAATAAATTTTTGACCTAAATCATGAAAATATAGAACTTACTGGACCACATTTATGGAACTTATTCAGTGAAGGAAAGTTCTGACTTTGATTGTTAGAACAATTACAATTAAAAACTTTTTTATTTTGAATGAGGGTAGGGGATAATTCTTTGGTCCTAATAAATAAGATTCAATCTTTCAATATTTTATTCTTTCCTCTTTTTTTTTTTTTTGCTATTTCAGAAGTAAAAAACATTTGAATGTGCTAATTTTAGTGCAGAATTACCTGTGCACTTTTTTAGTTTGTTTAAAATATATGTTTTAGTATGTTCAAAAATGTATGAACCTGAAATTTAGGGCAATCAGTATATAATCCATATGGGATTCTCCTCTCAAATTTTGTTTTTATTGTGTGTGTGTGTGTGTGTGTAATGGTCTCATATACTCTTTTCTCTTTTGGCATTTATGAGTACTATTATTATAATAAAAAACAATAGCAAGATTTAGTACTGATTCTGAGAATATGTCTTTTTGTTTTTTGGCACTTTGCCACACATGTTCAATTATATTTTTGAATGCTTAAAATCATTCTAATAATGAAGACTAAAATGATGAAAACTTTGAAAAAAACTAAAATGTTTTTTCAAACATTTTCATTGCTTATAAAAATAAAAAGAATATTTAAAAATTAAGGGAGCTTTATAACATGGACTGAGACTTTAGGAAAACACAACTATATAAAACATAAATAACTAAGATATCTTTGTTAGAATCTCTGTTGTAGTCTTGAAAATGTCTATACTTTGATCAGTTATTGAATCTAAAAAATAATATTCATGTTTAAATGTGGATTAATTTGTGAGAATGATACATTCATTGAGTAGTTTATCTAACAGAAATAGTAAATTTTCACAAATTCAAATATTTCTTTAATACTCCAGTCATCATTTTCATGTTTATAGAAGGCAATGGCAACCCACTCCAGTACTCTTGCCTGGAAAATCCCATGGATGGAGAGGCCTGGTAGGCTGCAGTCCATGGGGTCGCTAGGAGTCGGATACGACTGAGCGACTTCACTTTCACTTTTCACTTTCATGCATTGGAGAAGGAAATGGCAACCCACTCCAGTGTTCTTGCCTGGAGAATCCCAGGGACGGGGAGCCTGGTGGGCTGCCGTCTATGGGGTCGCACAGAGTCGGATATGACTGAAGCGACTTAGCAGCAGCAATGAGTTACAACAAAGAAATTGGCATTAGCTTATATCCTGACACGCAATTTTATCAGAAATGCACTCTATCCAAGATCTAATACCCGCATCATGTCTTTACTTAATTGGTTCTATGGCAATAAATAGAACTGTAAAGATAAAAATGCCACATTGTGACGGATATGATTCAACGTGAAACAGTGTGTGTTAGTTGCTCAGTCGTGTCTGACTCTTTTCGACTCCATGGAGTGTAGATCACCAGGCTCCTCTGTCCGTGTCATTTCTCAGGCAAGAATCCTGGAGTGGGTACCCATTCCCTTCTCCAGGGGATCTTCCTGACCCAGCGATCTAACCTGGGTCTCCTGCGTTGCTTAAAGCTTCTCAACCATGTGAGCCACCAGGGAAGCCAAAAATATGTTAGTGCAAATGGGAAGATAATTCTATCAAATAAAGCCTAGAAAAAAAGAGAAATGTCGTAATCCTGCTTTTCAGTGGCCAAAGTACTTGCAGCAATTTTGTGTAAATAACAATGATAATGTATTTTTGAAACCAGTTACACTGTTGAAAACATTGCATACTGAATATATACCTCATGTCATTATTTTTCCAATAATGAAGCTATGCTCAGAAAAGTTACATTTCTTCAAAAGTCAAAGGAATTAGCAAGTAGTGGATCCAAGATTCAAAGTCAAGTTTAATTATGATGATTGTGAAAATAATAAAGTTAATAATTATATGCATTTTAAACTTTATAAAGTTATATAATTATTGTATTTCACAAAATAATTGACCAAAGAAACGTCTCATAGCATAAATTGAGGCAGAACTATCCATGTTTAAACTTATTTTAAGTTTACTATATAACACACTTCAGAATTAGTGGATAGTTTTGAAGAGTGTTGAGAAGTATTCATATTATTTTGTTAAAACTAATGGTTCTCATTTGTCTTCCCATATGGGCTACCCAAGTGGCAAAGACTCTGCCTGCCAATTCAGAAGACGTAAGGTATGTGGGTTCAATCCCTGGGTCAGGAAGATCCCCTGGAGAAGGGCATGCCAACTTGTTCCGGTACAGAAGATACATTCAGCCTCTCCTCTGTCCTCCGTCTGCTCAAAATTTGAACTTAATAATTGAACAAACCATACCTTAATTAAGATAAATTTTACAAGATATAAAAATAATCCTGAAAATATCATCAGATTTTCTCAAAAAAAATTTTTGGCAAGATCACTTCAAATATATATATTGACTTTTTTTGACACATTTGGGGAATTCTAACATTGTGTTTCAGATGCTATTGTGTTTTTTCCTACCCTATTTAACTGCTTATGAATTATAATTTATCAGCCAAAAACTTGTCAGTAGACTTATTATTATTATTTAGATTATGTAGATATCTATTTGATAATTCCAGACTCTGAGCTGAAAGATTTTTCTCTGAACCAAGATACAAAAAATTTCAGAAAATTTTCTCTTTCTCTACAAAATGGAAAACCTAGATATGGGACTCTTTACTGATAATTAGTTCATTGTACATTTATGTGTTCAGTTCAGTTCAGTCGCTCAGTCATGTCCGACTCTTTGCAACTCCATGAATTGCAGCACGCCAGGCCTCCCTGTCTATCACCAACTCCCAGAGTTCACCCAAACTCATGTCCATCGAGTCCGTGATGCCATCCAGCCATCTCATCCTCTGTCGTCCCTTTCTCCTCCTGCCCCCAATCCCTCCCAGCATCAGAGTCTTTTCCAATGAGTCAACTCTTCCCATGAAGTGGCCAAAGTACTGGAGTTTCAGCTTTAGCATCATTCCTTCCAAAGAA
>NW_011494830.1:1658732-1671328 GCF_000754665.1 Bison bison bison
TGACCACTGGAAAAACCATAGCCTTGACTAGACGGACCTTTGTTGGCAAAGTAATGTTTCTGCTTTTGAATATGCTATCTAGGTTAGTCACAACTTTCCTTCCAAGGAGTAAGTGTCTTTTAATTTCATGGCTGCAGTCACCATCTGCAGTGATTTTGGAGCCCAGAAAAATAAAGTCTGACACTGTTTCCACTGTTTCCCCATCTATTTCCCATGAAGTGATGAGACCAGATGCCATGATCTTCGTTTTCTGAATGTTGAGCTTTAAGCCAACTTTTTCACTCTCCTCTTTCACTTTCATCAAGAGGCTTTTGCGTTCCTCTTCTCTTTCTGCCATAAGGGTGGTGTCATCTGCATATCTGAGGTTATTGATATTTCTCCTAGCAATCTTGATCCCAGCTTGTGCTTCTTCCAGCCCAGCGTTTCTCATGATGTACTCTGAATATAAGTTAAATAAGCAAGGTGACAATATACAGCCTTGACGTACTCCTTAACACAATACATCAATCATATGTATCTCTTTCCAACTTAAGTGGCTTTTCATTGTTAGCTTGAGATCCCCAAATCTTACAAATCAGAGCTTTTTTTTCCTTCTCCCAATCTTAGAGCCAGCTATTAATATTTACCAGTAGACCTCTCATTTTGAATCTACTTTAGTCATTGCATGATACAGTGAAGCTGATAACTGGAACTTGCATTTCAGTGAAAGTACCAAGGAAATATGATAGAGACTCTTTAGTTCTTCATCCTTTTCCTAGGCTATAGTCTGACTTCTTAGTAAGCCCCAATTTTCTAAACTTCAGCAAATATGCATGTATCTTAAATGGTATTTTATAACAGAAGGAGAGAAAATAGACATTTTATAGACTATGCCAGTTGGAGAGGTTGTGAAATATGATACAGAACTTTTGAGTGAAGATTAGAGACCTTCTATTCACTAATATGATGTGAGGTAAGTAAAGCACCTCTCTGCTTGGCTAGAGAGCTGCTCAATGAAATTTCATGGGTTTCAGGAGTACTTTTAAAATGGTAATGGTGACTTCTGAAATCCAAATTGGATTTCTTCAGGCTGAAAAATGTTAACTTCTAATATTTCACAAAAGATTTTAGGTGATACTTGGATTTAGAGTTTGTATTGATTTCTGCAACTTATTACTTCACCTGGTATGTGAATACACAACGTCCATTAGAGATGCTTTCCATGCTTTTAGGATTAAAGGTTAATGTTTGTGAACATTAATGGCATGCAACTATTCACTACCTTATAATCGATTTGTGGGAGGGGAAAAGGAGGCATTAAGTACTTTAAATCATATGTGACATAATTTTCTCTTGGTGGGGCATGATGACGAAGGTGCATGGAATGCAAACTGAGCAAGAAGGATGCTAGCACAACAATAGATACAATGAAATGAATGTCATTATGGAAAAATGGCAATTAAGATTCTCTTAATTAGCCTGTCATTTTGTATTTATCATCATAATGTTTGTTTTACAATGCTTTATTAAATCTGGCTTTATGACAAACAGTCTGCTGGCAATGCATCCTGCTGTGCAACATATGGTGTTACACCTAATGAATATTAATGCTGTGAAGTATAAATGGTCCTCTGGGACAGGGCTGATGGCTGGGAAACTCCTGCATATGGCATTACTATTCAGAAAGGTTAACTTCTATGTTTCTCATCATTTTTTTCTCTCCTTGTGACCTACCCTTTTGCCTATGAAACCTCAAATGTGCATTCCAAAGTTTAAAATATTTGCCTTTTGGTATCATTTGGTCTGTTCCTTTTAGCCTTGCTCTGCTTTTTCTTCCCAACAAAGATTCTCTTCGTTTGAATGCTTCCTACTCAGGTGAGGCTGTTACCCAAGTAATCCACTTAGAACTGGACCAGATGTTTCACTCCTATCACTGTACAATGTCACCATACACTAAGGTTTCCAAACTCAGTATCAGGTCATTAAAAAAAAAGTACTATATTTATTCTGTTGATTGTAACTCCTTTCTTCCACACTGCCCACCAGATGTAGTTCCCAATAATTTCTAAGTTGGCTAGTCAAAGAAATGAGAAGGAACTAAACTTAGAAATTTTATATGAAGAATATTTTGCTCCACATCATTATTTCAATGCGTGCCTTGGAATTCAGTTTGTGTCCTTATAAACCACATCCAACCCAGAGTACAGCAAAATGGTTCCAAAAAATACGACTGTTTTTTCCTCCCTCCTAACAATATACAAAATTTTGAATAGGAAACTGAAAATAAGTCAATCCCCATACCTCATATTATCTTCCAGGAGTTTAGAGAGTAGTTATCAAAAAATCAATCACAAAACTGTATGATTATATTTAGAGGATATTTCTTATTTGGAGGATATTTCTATGTTGAAAAACATGTAGGCTGAAAATAAGTGATTGCAGGTGGGACTGTGTATGTCACCATTCAAATAAATCTCGTGTGATATTACATTAAGAAGTGCTCTACTGTACCTCATGCAAATCCACCACCATAAAAGTTCAAGAATAGCAAGATATCACTGAACAGTGAAGTATTCTGAAGATTTCTGCTCTTATCCTTAAGATACTCATAGGTATACCCTCATTCACTAGTTAATTTGTTTCAGATACACTGGAGGTGGAGAGGGAAAAAAGTGGACTACAAAACTTGATTTCAGCAGCCAAATCTAGGAATCATCTCTCAAGTCCAAATAATAAATGAATAGATTCCATCTAATGATGACTAATGATGCTTTTACTATTTTTTGGTCATTTACTGTTTATATAGTATTTTATATACTCTAATTTAATATTAACCATCATGTGAAGTACATTTTTAAAAGCATTTCAAAGTGCAGACACTTTTATTTTTGATATAACCATCATAATATTACATAGTGTCTAGACCACTGAACTATGCTTCCAGGGAGCTTTCTTATGAAGGGCACACTGGAAGTTTTACAATATCTCTATTCCCTTCCAGTTGAGGCACAGATTAGTTTTTTGTTTTCAGATTGGATCGTCTTCTGAAAGTTGATTTTTCTGTCATAGCAACTCTTCATACATTTATTCCATGAATTTGTATAGATTGGCTTATATAAATAGGTGCTTTGTATAAATGAGACAGAGAATCTCAAGGTGATGAAACGGGGAGAGAAGCTATTCTTGAACTAATACAAAGAAAACACAGATATTAGACTAAGTATCCAGATGGTAAACAATCTGCCTGCAAAATGGGAGACCCAGGTTCTATCCCTGGGTCAGGAAGATCCCCTGGAGAAGGAAATGGCTACCCACTCCAGTATTCTTGCCTGGAGATTTTCATGGGCAGAGGAGCCTGGTTGGCTACAGTCCATGGGGTCGCAAAGAGTTGGACATGACTGAGCAATAAACTTGATACGGTGCAATACCTTTTTAATAAATCAAGTTATATCTTGCAAAAAGTAGTATGATGTTAATCAGATGAAAGTCATTGCCTATGGTCATAAATCCAGAACAACAACAGCACTGTCAACAGAATTTAGAAAAAGCAGTATGGACAAATAAAAAGATAGCTCTCTTAGACTTGAATGATTCCTTTTTCAACTAAATTCTTCATATAAAGCATTCTTTATAGATTCATATATATAGAACAATTATATAATGTAATATCCTACAAAGCTCTTTCTATAGGAGCCATAAAATTATGTCTGAATCTATTGTCTCACTTGTTGTTTATCTATTGGATGGTCTATATGACATTTATAGTAAAATGTATGTTGTCCTCATTTCAGAGTGTGAATTTAGTCATTTTAAGTAAACATATTTTGTTTGTTTCTTTTTATAAATACATAGTCAAGGGTAACTTGTGATGTTGTCATGGTTAGATATCTGGGCTGAGTAAATCCGGATAGTGGTATTCTTATGCGTGACTTGATAAAACTAGAGAAATGGCGCCTCTTAATTGTATCTTGGAGATATTTTATAGGTATTTTAATTATTATAGTATATTTAATATTTGTTCTGTTCCTTCAAACATTTTACTGTCTCAGGCCAGTCTTGGGTGCCTAAAGACAGAGATAAGTCCTTCAGAAACTGCAGGTGGTAAAGAAAGTACCATGAGGCTGCACAAAACTAAAGGCTTGAGTAAAGAAACAGACTTTGTTCAGAAGAGGCAGAGAGGGTGGGAGGTGCTGAAGCGTAAAGATTGTAAAGAGGAACAGTGCAAAAGATGACTTCAGGGCCATCAAATAGCTTGTGCTCTTTTTTTCAGTGTGTACATGCAGTACAGTTTTATAGTTGTTGATGGAAGCTTCTCAATCTTTTCCAGAAGGAGAAGCCTTGCTTTTCTAGCTTTGTGCTTTAAATCAAAATGGGGGAAATAGAATTTTTTTTTTTTTTTAATTTTCTACACAGCTTCCAAAAGAGGAATGGCTTCATTGTCTTTTCTGAATAAATCTGCTAGTGTCACATTGGCATCCGTAAGATAATTAAATAATTTTCCTGATATTTCTTTTAGAAACCACTACTCTCTCATCTCCTTAGTAGCAGAATAGCTGGCAAATGTACATTAGTGCTGCAGTCTTGAGTGGTAGTATTTGTTTTCACTTTTGATTTCATTTGGTGACAGTATTTTATATTTAATAGTAGCAAGTTCAAAGAATATCTCAATAATAACACTGTGTTGTAAAATTATTGGGAAATTGTATTCTGGAAATCTCTACACAGGATTATATGTAACTACTAAATATTTAACAAGTGGAGATGGAAGGTTGTAAAAAAAACTTAAGAGGTTAAGATATCTGACAATTGTTAAAGCCAGAGTCCTATTATATTGCAGGCTTCTTACATTTCCTAGAAAATTGAACAACCAATAGGATCAACCCAATGAATAATGATAACACCAAGAAGAGTTGCATCCTCAATATAGAGCAGTAAATCCTTTGTTTATGCAGCTGCTAGAACAGAGCACTTTGGGCCTAAGAGGATAAATTCCAATCAAGCCAAACGGCTCTATACTTTTTTTGGGGGAAAAAAAACTCATCAATACTTCCTCCTAAAAGGGGAAATTAATAATACAAGAAGGATAGATATAGCTATCTCTGAAGATCAATGTCTTGCTGCCTAAAAATATTTACAATTTCCCAAAGTTTAACTTTCCACCCAAATTTTCTCAAATATGAATAATATGATATAAAGAGAGTTTTGTTTTGCCATGTTGTCCTTTGCACTCCAAATGAGCTAATTATACACAGTAATGTTTGACAATAAACACTTCTCAGGACACTTTTGTTTTGAACTGAATGAAACTCAGCTTGAACAAACTTAGGCCAAAAGGGAAATACATTTGTCCACAAAAACATACCGCCAAAAGTCACTGGAGCAGCTGGCGTTATGGACAACTGTAAACAAGTAAAGGGGTGTTTCTGGGCTCTACCTCTCACATTGTCAAATTTTGTCCTCTTTTGTGCAGATGCACTTAATCCATGCTGTGCATGTCATGTCTACCAGCTGCTTCTGTGGTCATAGTCCTTCCCTCACTGACCAAGACAAATTCTCATTCTTTCTTAAATTCTAATTTTATAATTCTTGGAAAAAATGTCTGAGTGGAACATCTTTAAGTACAAACACAACTCTTTCTGATTAACAATGGCCAGGGTGGGACTTGTTATCTTTTACTTAAACCACAAGGTTGAAGCAGTGATGGGGCTGGTGGAAGGAGAGGGACGGTTGTTCAAAATAATATAGGACAAGATAGTAGATTCTACCACCGCGTGCAAATCTGAGTCTATTATTAAACTTTTCTCACTTTGTGCATTTACTTATGTTGATGATTCTCACAATTTTAAAGGAATATATATATATTTTCTGTACGCATGTATAATCAGCTGTGTCCAACTCATTGCAACCCCATGAACTGTAGCCACCAGCTCCTCTGTCCCTGGGTTTCTGGTTGGAAAGATCCGCTGGAGAAGGAAATGGCAACCCACTATAGTATTTTTGCCTGGAGAATCCCATGGAGAGAGGAGCCTGACAGGCTACAGTCCATGGGGTAGCAAAGAGTAGGACATGACTGAGCAACTAACATTTTCACTTTCATTTTCACACTGGAGCGGGTTGTCATTTCCTAATCCAGGGGATCTTCTAGACCCAGGGGCAAAGCTTGCATCTCCTGTATTAGCAGGCAGATTCTTTATCACTGAGCCACCTGGAAAGCTCATATTTTCTGTATAATTATTCTTTATAAAATCCTAGAAGAAAATCCTAACATAGTATGTGAAATAGAAAGCCTGTATCACAGACAAACATTTTGAGAACAGTGTTGGACATATTTTTTAAGTGGGTGAAATAACATCTTTTCACCTGGAAATAATTTGCCTTTCAAATAAATAAAGCTTTCATAAACTGAGCATTGCTATGTGAGGCTAGGCTATGTTTCAACAGCTTTAGACATATTACATCACTTATTTTTATAAGAATGGAAAATATCATAGATCTATTTACAAGTGAGAAAATTTAGACTTAAGAAGGTTTTTTTTTTTTTTAACTTTTCCAACATCACTCAGTTAATATACAATAGAATTAGGATTTTAAACCCAATTTCTCTTAACACCTCTTATTTATTTATATACTTTAAGATATACACTAGCAAAATTACAATCTAAAACCTAGGAGAAGAATGTTATTAAATTTTACTTTATTTTAAAAAAAGAACTACAGAATGTGACCTGGGATTATATCAAATGTGACAGACAAGAAATCAGTTGCTAAACAGGTAAATTTTCCTTGATGTGTTGTGTTCAAGATACATCATTTTACCAGTGTTTCACTTATTAAAATTTTTTTCAAGGCTTTTAAAAGAGTGGAGTACAGATATAAACAAACCAATACCTCTCTGTGTCATCTCAGTAGTTAAATTTTTTTAAATCTTTTAATGCCATGGCCATTCATGTAGAAATTGCAAAATTAATTATTTCCTCCTCTATGAGATTCCATACTATTCTGACTCTCAGGCTTCTTTAATGTCACCAATTTGTTTTCTATGTTAGTTCTTCCTTTCCTTTCTTTAGAACTTTTTTCTATATTGTCTCTGCTTCAAAGATTATTGAGTTATGTGAGTCTTACATCTGTATCTCCCAGCATGGCCTTAATCTTAAACAGAAATAAGTACTAACTAATCACCTAATCACCTAATTCCCTTAAAAATCAATGCTGCTCTAACAAGTTTCTAATTCATGTGTGTATACTGAAAGGGGTTTTGTGTGAGAGATGAATTTATTGAAATAATTTTAGCTATGCCTTAGAAGATAAGTAGGGCTTCCCAGGTGGCAGAATCCACCTGTCAATCCAGGAGACACAGGAGACCTGGGTTCAATCCCTGGTTGGGGAAGATCCCCTGGAGGAGGAAATGGCAATCCACTCCAGTATTCTTGCCTGGAAAATTCCATGGACAGAGAAGCCTGGAGGGCTACAGCTATAGTCCACAGTGTCCCAAAGAGTTGGACATGACTAAACATGTGCTCTCATGTAGAGGATAACTATTTGTTTTTGCCTTTTTTCCTTCTTCCAGTAAACACAGAATGATATCCCACAATCACTCACTGTGTGACTTGCTGAGCAGGCACTTGACATACTCAGAAAGTCATTGAATAAGTAAGTATTTATCAAAGACCTACTATGAACCATGCATATTTCAAAAGGCTGAAAAATGGCAATGAACATGATAAATAAGGAGCTCTTATTTTAGAGAAGACCAACATAGAGTAAACAATAAATGAGTGTAATGATAAGTGAAGAATGAATTAATACTAAACAATTGCAAAATATTAAAACAAGAGCTACTTAGTTTTGATACTCAGAAAAATTATTAAAGGTATGATAAGCTGTAAATGGTGAGAAGGATCCAAACACAAGAGAATCAGATGAAAACATGCCCCCTGCCACTCAAAAAAAAACACGAAAAGCTCAAAGTTTCCTATGTAGAGTGATCCACCAATTATTTCTAAATTGATACCAGATAAGCTTGGATAAGCAAATAAGGCATGGATTATGTAGGACTTGGTAAGTCAGGCAAGGATTGTAAGCCAGGGAACAACATGTTGTGATTTACAATTTCATTTTGTCTGCTAAATGTATTGTGATATTGGGTCAATTGTATAGAGAAACAAATAAAGAGAAAGAAGACAATTAGAGGGCCATTATAGTTGTTTGGGAAAGAAATGATGGTAACTTTACTAGAGTGATACTAGGGGTTAGATAGCCTGTCTTTGTGCAATTTGGAAAGGGTGATCCTTTTAGTGCAAGTCTTGCCAAGAATCTTGTACCAAGAAAAAAAAAAATTCCTTCTGCCAAAAACACATGATTCAATACCAAGATACCAGATATAACATAGGCTAAATTTTCAGACAGACTCATCCCTTGGCTAGATGCCCTTGTCCACTGAACAATCCACATAACTACACTCTATGGACATGGAGGTAATATTGAAGTGTTGTGAAGTGAATGGATTCAGAATATATTTTGAAAATAGAATGGAAGGATTGCTATTTGATTGATTATAAAATTGAGGAAAGAATATGAATCAAAGATAATACCTAAATTTCTGACTTGAGGAACTAAGAAAATGTTTACTAAAATTGAAAACAAAGTCAACAGGAGCATGTGTGGGGATGAAAAGCAAAGTTTTAGCAAAATTGTACAAGATGTCTATTTGAAATCCAAGTGGAAACATGCAGTAATGAAAAGCTAATTTGGTCTTTTGGAGGGATGGTTCACATAGTTATATAAAGTCACAGGATTAGGTGAGATCACATAGGATAATGACTAATGTCTAGATAGAGGAAACGGGCTTCAGGACCAAACCCTGGAACATGTCAACATTTGTGACTGAATAGTGAAGGAGGGGCTATCAAAGGAGACTGAGGTGAGGTGAGAAGAAAACCAGGGATTCAAAGGAAGAAAGTGTTTCAGGGAGAGAACTGTAGACTTTAACAGCATGTAGGTCATCGGCAACCTTGCAAAGAATAGATTTGGTAGACTGGTAAGCCTGGAATTTTCATCTGAGAGGTGTGAAGAGAAACTATAGGCAAGAAAATGGCAGTGTTATAAACAAAGAGTGTTTCAATTTTCCCATGGAGGGAGTAGAGATATGGGACTGTGGCTAGGGTTGGATGGGGTGGGTGTGGGACGGGGTGGTCATTAAAAATTTTTTTTTATTAATAGAAAAGCAAGTGGAAATGATTCATAGTAATTGAGAACTTAGATGCAGGAAATGGAGGGAAAATTACTAGTAGTGAAGCCCTTGAGAGGAGGAAAGAGTCTTGAAAGATCTGCAGCTTTGAAATATCTGTGAAGCTGTGTAAGATCTGTGAAGCTATGTAGTTCATAGAATAGTCAGGTTTCAGCTAGAGGGAGAGGCTGAAGAGAACACTCAGAGCTGAGTTAGAGCAACTCAGTGCTTTGCTGCTGACAGAGGTTGCTTTGCAAAGGGCACACTTGAAGGATTTGGGAGTTAAGAGATTAGAGGAGATTAATGGGCATACAGCAGAGCGTGGGAATGCGAGATCACTCGATGACGGATAGCAGAGGTGTCTTGGGCCTCTCGGAGTGACTACTGAGAAGTAGAAAGTGAGGAATGACAGGATTAACCCTGAGAGTTTCTTGAGAGAAGGTGGGTAAACAGTTCAAGCTGGAAAACCCAGGGGCGCCCCATATTTGCAATTCCTGCAGCGCTTATTTTTTGATGACCAGAGGTGATTGAAACTCCCTCAGAGACGTTCTTCCTTAGGAGACCTGCAGTCTGAGTCTCAGTAAGGTCTCTCTTTTCTGGGAGAGCAATCATTTGGTGGCCCAGGGCCTGGAGAAGGGAGTCTAGAGATTGTGTCTTCTCTGCAGCAGCCTGGAAACATGGCTGCTGCAAAACAGAGGGAAGACTGAAAACAGGATTTGTTAACTGATTGAATAAATGAAGGGGTGAATGATGAAATAAATGATTATTAGTTAATATCTTGTTAACAAGGTATTTCTCTGAGCTGAAGGGATAAAATGAGTTTTCTTTCCTTCAAGCAATAAATTCTCTTTTTGCAGCTTTAAAGTTCAAAGCTATACATAATTTCCTACTGCTCTCAAAAATCATCTGATTACCTACCTATTAAAAAAATGTTATGATATCTGACTTCTTCCAAGAAGGAAGAAATTCATTTTATCCTTCCACTGTTGCCACTAATTACAGCATCATTTCCAATATTCATTTTCATTCTCTAATTCCCTTGTAACTCAGTTGGTAAAGAATCTGCCTACAGTGCAGGAGACCCAAGTTCAATCCCTAGGTCAGGAAGATCCCCTGGAGAGGGAAATGGCAACCCACTCCAGTATTCTTGCCTGGAAAATCCAATGGACAGAGGAGCCTGGTGGGCTACAGTCCACAGGATTGCAAGAGTTGGACACGACTTAGCAACTAAACCACCACCTTAATTAGTGACATTATACAAACTGAAATTTTTCACTCAAAAATATTGAAATATAGATTAGTTCTTTCTTTACTTCAGGTAGTTTTTCCTAATGTTGACAGCAATTACAACAGATTTTAGTTTTACATTATTGAAAGTTGTTTGGAATATAATTATAACAGACACCGTTAGTTGTCTTACATCTACTTCTGGCTTAATGGGAAATATTTACTGCAAGAAATAAAACAACAAAAACAACAACAAAAACTGAAGCTTCAGTATTTTCAAAAGACAGAGGCTTATTTTTTCACAAAAGAAGAACTCTCTCTGAATAGTGTTCTTGAATACACAGACTTCATAAATCAATTTTGTTGATATTTTCAAAACAATACTTGTTATTACAAATAGCATATGTTCTCAATTTTCTCTTTTGTTTTCTATTGTCCCTGATCATGTATACATATAAGACAGAGTATTTATACCTGAAATAATTCCTGAAGTAAAAATAAAAGGCAGTTTCTTCTTTACCATTTGGAAGTCTTTAAAATTTTTTCCAGGTGTTTAAAAATATGAAATAGCAATTATTTATGTCTAGAAGCGTTATGGTGTTAATAATCCATTTTGATGCCAATCACAAAATAACCTTTCCCTTGCTATCCAGAACATCAGTGTTTTAAAACATTATTCAAAATAGTAGTAAAAGCCAATAAGCAACTTAAAATGTTTATATATTTTGACCAGGAATAGTTGCTTTTAATAATTAACTGGCAGAAAAAGAGAAATAATAACATTTATATACAAAAATTTGGTTATAATGTTATATAGCCAAAAAGAATCATTAAAAGATTGAAAGTACAAAAATTAGAAATGATTCAAGTCACGTCTAAAAGGTTTATTTATATTAAGTGCATTAAGCCATTAAAAGTAATCTTTTAAATGACTTAATGAAGACCTTGCACTTCTGGCCAAGTTGGAGTAACAAGGACTGATTTATCCTCTTGCAGAAAATCACTTAAAGTCAGTCACCATATGTGGGAAAAAAAGCAAACAAACAGGTTTAAGATATCAGGCAGCAAAGAGCAATAAATAATTCCTGAAAGAAAACAAACTAGGTGAGCCCAACAATTATTTAAGCCTACTATCTAGAAAGAATTTCAGGTTACAAGGCAAGGAAGGGAGATCCAGGCAGAGCCTGCCAATCTTCCTGAGTTGAAAAGAGTTGAGAGTCCAAGGAGACCAAGGTGGCTATAGTTCTCCAGGTAGCATATGTAAGAGGGGAGAGCTGTAATAAGACAGAGCCCCAGATATCTTCAGAAACTTCAACTGAATACTGATGAGCATATGTGTGTGAGGAAAATATATGAGTGTGAAGAAAGAATAACGTGAAAAAACTGGAAAGAATGATTGTTGAAATTCACAAAGGATTGAAAAATGTTTGTCTTCCATTTGGACTTCCCTTGTGGCTCAGACAATAAAGAATCTGCCTGCAGTGAGGGAGACCTGGGTTCAATCCCTGGGTTGAGATTAACTGGAGAAGGGAATGGCTACCTACTCCAGTATACTTGCCTGGAGAATCCCATGGACAGAGGAGCCTGGCAGTCTATAGTCCACGAGGTCACAAAGAGTCAGACACAGCTGAACAGCTAACACTTTCACTTTTCCATCAGAATAGAAAACATTCATAATTCATAAGACATCAGGAAGAGTACTCAGAAAGGAATTGCCTAAACAGCAAGACAAAATTAGCCTTAGACTAATGACTGCTTTCATCCTATCTGCACCTCCCCCCTCCCCCCCCAAAAAAAGAGGCCTCAAAAGGATCACATTGTCTCCAAGTAACTTCATCTTCAGTTCAGTTCAATCACTCAGTCATGTCTGACTCTTTGCAACCCCATGAATTGCAGCACGCCAGGCCTCCCTGTCCATCACCAGCTCCCGGAGTTCACTCAGACTCATGTCCATCGAGTCTGTGATGCCATCCAGCCACCTCATCCTCTGTTGTCCCCTTTTCCTCCTGCCCCCAATCCCTCCTAGCATCAGAGTCTTTTCCAATGAGTCAACTCTTCCCATGAGGTGGCCAAAGTACTGGAGTTTCAGCTTCAGCATCATTCCTTCCAAAGAACACCCAGGACTGATCTCCTTTAGAATGGACTGGTTGGATCTCCTTGCAGG
>NW_011494830.1:1671428-1699781 GCF_000754665.1 Bison bison bison
AGCATCAATTCTTTGATGCTCAGCTTTCTTCACAGTCCAACTCTCACATCCATACATGACCACTGGAAAAACCATAGCCTTGACTAGACGGACCTTTGTTGGCAAAGTAATGTCTCTGCTTTTGAATATGCTATCTAGGTTGGTCATAACTTTCCTTCCAAGGAGTAAGTGTCTTTTAATTTCATGGCTGCAATCACCATCTGCAGTGATTTTGGAGCCCAGAAAAATAAAGTCTGACACTGTTTCCATTGTTTCCCCATCTATTTCCCATGAAGTGATGGGACCAGATGCCATGATCTTCATTTTCTGAATGTTGAGCTTTAAGCCAACTTTTTCACTCTCCTCTTTCACTTTCATCAAGAGACTTTTTAGTTCCTCTTCACGTTCTGCCATAAGGGTGGTGTCATCTGCATATCTGAGGTTATTGATTTTTCTCCCAGCAATATTGATTCCAGCTTGTGCTTCTTCCAGCCCAGCATTTCTCATGATGTACTCTACATATAAGTTAAATAAGCAGGGTGACAATATACAGCCTTGACGTACTCCTTTTCCTATTTGGAACCAGTCTGTTAGAACAAAGCTAAATGATGTTTACAGGAAATAGTTGTTTTTGAGTATATTAACTCAACTAGGTAAAATTCACAGTAAAAATTTACTAGGCATGAAAATAAGCAGAAAAATACAAACCATAATTAGGAATGAAACAAATGACAGCATAAATGGGCATGGACATTAAAACAGTTAATGTAACTATAACCACCATTTCAAGAAAGTAAATAGAGGCGAGGAGATGGTAAACAATAAAAACAGACCAAGTCAAAATTCTCAGGAAGAAAATTATAATGTCTGAAATAAAAAAAATATATTAATACAATTAACAGTTTATTAGATATATCAGAAAGAAAGCAATTACTGAACTTGAAGACAGAAAAATACAACCTATCCAAAATGAAATACAGTCACAAAACAGACTGGAAATAAAAAGTAAAAATAGCATCAGTTAGCTATGAGATGACTTTAGACAGCCTAACATAAGTATAATTGGAGTCTCTGATGAGGAAGAAAAGAGCATAGCTAAGACATTCAATGAACTCAAAAAAACACATGATGAAAACTACACCCAGGCATACCATACTCATACATGTTACAGTTAGGTGGAATGTTGGGGAACTATTATGTAAGAGGAAAAAGAAAATAGTAGCAAACAATGCAAGAAAAACTTGCAGGACAGGAGGCAGTAGAAAAATGTCTTATCAGTAATGAATAGTAATGAATAAGCAGAACTATAAACCCTAAAGCAACCACCAATAATTAAAATAATTTATGTTTTATTATACCTAGTATTAACTTAAAACATAAATTTTCTTCACTATTGACCAGAAGAGGGAAAGAATATATAGATGTAGGGTTCTTAATTAGAGCCTATATCTAGAGCTTGGCCTTTGCTAGATTATATTATTAAATTTAAACTTCAGAGGCCTAGCCTCTACCCTGGGTCCTGATTCAAATTGAAGATCAGCTCTCTTCATCATATAGATGGACACACTGAGGCCCCCAAAATAGAAAGACTAGATACTTATCAGTTAAGGATATTGTAGATGGATTGCCTTTGTTAAAAGAAAGTTTGACTAGATTACTCTCAATTTCATTCCAGAAAACAAAGGTTCAAAAATCTAAGACTTTCCCAAAGGAAGCCAGTAATTTAGAGCCAAAGCCTGGACTAGGACCCAGATTTGACCACTCCCAATCCAGAAATCAGTGGAAGATGAACCCTAGTTTACCTTTACTGGTTGGTTTACCATCAATTTGGATTTTTCAGTTCATATATTAAACATCTGTTAAGCACAGGCAGGGAAACCAAGCTTCAAAAAGAAATTTGTCTCATGCAAGAACACTCTGGGAAAAGTCAGTACTATGAGGACTCTCAAATCCCTTCCTTCCCCATCCACCCTTCTTATTAGCTTCCATCTCTAAAGGACTTCATCAGATCATCATCAGAGCCCAGAGCTCCAAATGTGTCATAACTTGAGATCTTTTAAGCAAGGCTTTCAAACAACCTGTCCTGAACCCTGGCATGGAAGAAGAGGTCCATGTCTTTGATAGGCAAAGCCACTTTGAGTTCTCCTAATCCTGCTGAGTCTTATAGCTTAAAAGGAATATAATCTCTTCTAACATTGACCTGGGCAAGTAGTGTGTATTTGGGAGGACAGGGGGAAAGAACAAGCAGAAAACATGTTTAAGAGCATTATCAGCTTGCTTCATTTCTGAAGCTGCTCCAGTCAGCCTGACCCCCATCTCTGGGAGTCACCCTTGAGATCACAAGCTGGCAAAGCATGGTGAGCTGCAGGAACAAACTGTTCCTCTCCTCAAAACAACCAAACTTACAAACTCACCCTTATTGGAACAAAAAGCATTAAATTACTATTTTTTTTCTTCCCACTTTAATGTTACAGCCACTGAACTCATACTGCTTATTGACCAGTCCACTTATTTGCCAAGTATTATAAGTGGAAGCTCTTTAAATTGTTGTCAGATTCTGATGATTATCTCTTGTAGGGGTATCTAAGTTCATTCTGGCTATTTGAGTTCTCAATCCAACCAGGATGTACACTTGTAAGACTATATGTCTTTGTTTTACTCACAAGTGTATTGTTAATGTTTGGGATAGAATTGGCATTAAATAGACTCATTAATCTATGCATGAGAATTTTTTAAAGGTTTATAGCCATTATGAATCTCAATCTGCACACTAAGACATGCAAAAATACCTTTATTTCCATCAAGTCAATAAAAGATTACAGCTAATAAGAACACAAAGGGGATAAAATGAATTATAAAAGTACTCCATCCTAAAAAAAGAGCATAAAAAGAGGAGAAATGTAACAAAAAACAGGTGGGGCAAATTAAAAACAAAACCATAGATATAAGTCCATTTTTTTTCAGTAATCACATTAAAAACAAATGGTTTATATACCCCAATTAAAATAGATAGGATTTAAATAGCAACATCAAAAGGATGGAAGATTGTGTGTGTGTATGTCTGTGTGTCTGTGTGTCCATGAGCACACGTGCTCAGTCATGTCTGACCCTTTGCGACTCCATGGACTGTAGCCCATCAGGCTCCTCTGTCCATGTAATTTTCCAGGCAAGAATATTGGAAAAAGTTGCCATTTCCTCCTTCATGAGATCTTCCTGACCCAGAGATCAAATCCATGTCTCCTGCATCTCCTGCATTGTGAGGCGGGTTCTTTACCATTGTGCCATCTGGGAAGCCTGTGTGTATACATATATGTGTGTATCTATAGTCCAAAGAAGATAGGAGTGACTATACTAATACAGAAAGTCCTCTACATATTAAAGATCAAGTTGCAAACTTTCAAAGATGTGAATGTGGGTTTGTATGTCCAATCATATTAGTTCATGTGTCTGGTGTTTATAGTCACAGGCATGCATCCTCTACAAGTGGTTGTGCTTTTGTATACTTTACCGTATAGACTGCATTAGTACAATATCTATATTTCAGGTGCAGGGTGTCTGGAGACACGTATAAAAACAGCAATGATATAGCTGGTACCGCTGTGCTGTGTGTTGTGCTTAGTCGATCAGTCCTGTCTGACTCTTTGTGACCTCATGGACTAGAGCCCGTCAGGCCTCTCTGTCCATGGGGATTCTCCAGGCAAAAATACTGGAGTGGGTTGCCAAACCCTCCTCCAGGGGATTTCCCAACCCAGGGATTAAAACCCAAGTCTCCCATATTGCAGGCAGATTGTCTAAGCCACCAGGGAAGACCAGCTGGTACTGCTAAGAAGCACCAAAGGATAACAATGGAAAGAAAAGTGAAAATAATTAAGAGAGTAAAGTGAGGTGAAAAGATGGTAGATTTTGCTCATTCTTATAACATGAATCATTCAACCAGAGCATGATTCTAAAGAACAAAGACCAAGGTTGTGGAACATGTGAAGTCTGCTGTACCAATGATGTCAACAGTGATATCAAAGAAGCGTAGAAAAATGATGGAGGAGACAGAGAAACTTCTTAGTGTATAGATGTAGGATCAGCATCAGTGTTGAGTACTGCTCAGCTTAATGCTGATTCAAGAGAAAGCAAAAAGCCTTTAAGACTTGTTAAAGAAACATGGTGAAAAATAAGAGGGCACACCTTTTAATGCCAGCCATAGCTGGTTTCATGGGTTCAAGGCTAGAGCCAACCTTCACAACATAAAAGTAAGTGGTCAGGCGAGTGCAGATATTATAGCTGCCCAGAAATTTCCTGAAATGCTTCAAGAAATTTTTGATGAAGGTGAGTATTTACCTGACCAGGTTTTTGATGTAGATGAGACAGAACTGTATGGAAGAGGATGCCAGACTGAAGTTACATCAGAAAGGAGGAAAAATCTGATGCCAGGCTATAAGACAACAAAAGATAGGCTAACTCTTTTGTTTGGTGGCAATGTTTCTGGTGATATGGAGCTGAAGCCTCTCTTAGTTTATCCTTCAGTGAACCCAGTTCAGTTCAGTTCAGTCACTCAGTCATGTCCAACTCTTTGTAACCCCATGGACTGCAGCATGCCAGGCCTCCCTGTCCATCACCAACTCCCCGAGTTCGCTCAAACTCATGTCCATTGAGTTGATGATGTCATTCAACCACCTCATCCTCTGTCGTCCCCTTCTCCTCTCACCTTCAGTCTTTCCCAGCATCAGGGTCTTTTCCAATGAGTCAGCTCTTCACATCAGGTGGCCAAAGTATTGGAGCTTCAGCTTCAGCATCAGTCCTTCCAATGAACATTTAGGACTTATCTCCTTTAAGATGGACTGGTTGGATCTCCTTGCAGTCCAAGGGACTCTCAAGAGTCTTATCCAACACCACAGTTTAAAAGAATCAATTCTTTGGTGCTCAGCTTTCTTTATAATCCAACTCTCATATCTATACATGACTACTGGAAAAACCATAGCCTTGACTGAATGGACCTTTGTTGGCAAAGTAATGTCTCTGCTTTTGAATATGCTGTCTGGATTGGTCATAACTTTTCTTCCCAGGAGCAAGTGTCTTTTAATTTCATGGCTGCGGTCACCACCTGCAGTGATTTTGGAGCCCCTCAATATGAAGTCTCTCTCTTTCCCATCTATTTCCCATGAAGTGATGGGACTGGATGCCATAATCTTAGTTTTCTGAATGATGAGCGTTGAGCCAACTTTTTCACTCTCCACTTTAACTTTCATCAAGAGGCTCTTTAGTTGTTCACTTTCTGCCATAATGGTGGTGTCATCTGCATATCTGAGGTTATTGATATTTCTCCCGCCAAACTTGATTCCAGCTTGTGCTTCTTCCAGCCCAGCGTTTCTCATGATGTACTCTGCATATAATTTAAATAAGCAGGGTGACAATATACAGCCTTGATTTACTCCTTTTCTTATTTGGAACCAGTCTGTTGTTCCATGTCCAGTTCTAAGTGTTGCTTCTTGATCTGCATACAGATTTCTCAAGACCCAGGTCAAACAGTCTGGTATTCCCATCTCTTTCAGAATTTTCCACTGTTTATTGTGATCCACACAGTCAAAGGCTTTGGCATAGTCAATAAAGCAGAAATAGATGTTTTTTTCTGGAATTCTCTTGTTTTTTTTTCAGTGATCCAGTGGATGTTGGCAATTGATCTCTGGTTCCTCTGCCTTTTCTAAAAACCAGCTTGAACATCTGGAAGTTCACAGTTCACAGCAGTTCAGTACTGCTGAAGCCCGGCTTGGTGAATTTTGAGCATTACTTTACTCGCGTGTGAAATGAGTGCAATTGTGTGGTAGTTTGAGCCTACAAGTAAGATGGTAGGCACTGAGAGAGAGGGCATCAGAGGGCAGACAGACTGAAACCACAATCACAGAAAGCTAACCCCAGTCTAATCACATGGACCACAGTCTTGTCTAACTCAATGAAACTAAACCAAGATGGATGGGTCAAGGTGAAGAGTTCTAACAAAATGTGGTCCACTGGAGAGGGAATAGCAAACTACTTCAGTATTCTTGCTTTGAGAACCCCATGAACCGTATGAAAAGGCAAAAAGATAGGACACTGAAAGATTAACTCCCCAGGTCAGTAGGTGCCCAACATGCTACTGGAGATAAGTGGAGAAATAACTTCAGAAAGAGTGAAGAGACAGAGCTAAAGCAAAAACAACACCTAGTTGTGGATGTGACTGGTAATGGAAGCAAAGTCCGATGCT
Organism: Bison bison bison; assembly: GCF_000754665.1. Taxonomy (NCBI): domain Eukaryota; kingdom Metazoa; phylum Chordata; class Mammalia; order Artiodactyla; family Bovidae; genus Bison; species Bison bison. Next base: position 1,677,640 of record NW_011494830.1, read on the forward strand.
GTAAAGAGCAATATTGCATAGGAACCTGGAATGTTAGGTCCATGAATCAAGGCAAATTGGAAGTGGTCATACAGGAGATGGCAAGAGCGAACATTGACATTTTAGGAATCAGCGAACTAAATGGACTGGAATGGGTGAATTTAACTTAGATGACCATTATATCTACTACTGTAGGCAAGAATCACTTAGAAAGAATGGAGTAACCATTATAGTCAACAAAAGAGTCTGAAATGCAGTACTAGTATACAATCTCAAAAACGACATAATGATCTCTGTTCGTTTCCAAGGCAAACCATTCAATAACATGGTAATCCAAGTCTATGCCCCAACCAGTAACGCCGAAGAAGCTGAAGTTGAACGGTTCTATGAAGACCTATAAGACCTTCTAGAATTAACACCCCCAAAAGATGTCCTTTTCATTATAGGGGACTAGAATGCAAAAAGTAGGAAATCAAGAAACACCTGGAGTAACGGCAAATTTGGCCTTGGGAATACAGAATGACGTAGGGCAAATGTTAATAGAGTTTTGCCAAGAGAATGCACTGGTCATAGCAAGCACCATCTCCAACAACACAAGAGGACTCTACACATGGACATCACTAGATGGCCAACACTGAAATCAGACTGATTATATTCTTTGCAGCCAAAGATGGAGAAGCTCTATGCAGTCAGCAAAACCAAGACCGGGAGCTGACTGTGGCTCAGATCATGAACTCCTTAATGCCAAATTTAGACTTAAATTGAATAAAGTAGGGAAAACCAATAAACCATTCAGGTATGACCTCAATCAAATCCCTTATGCTTGTACAGTGGAAGTGAGATATAGATTTAAGGGACTAGATCTGATAGACAGAGTGCCTGATGAATTATAGATGGAGGTTAGTGACATTGTACAGGAGACAGGAATCAAGACCATGCCCAAGAGAAAGAAATGCAAAAAAGCAAAATGACTGTCTGTGAAGGCCTTAACAAACAGCTGTGAAATGAAGAGAAGCAAAAAGCAAAGTAGAAAAGAGAAGATATACCCATTTGAATGCAAAGTTCCAAAGAATAGCAAGGAGAATAAGAAAGCCTTCCTCAGTGCTCAATGCAAAGCAATAGAGGAAAACTATTGAATGGGAAAGCTAAAGATCTCTTCTAGAGTATTAGAGATACCAGGGGAACATTTCATGGAAAGATGGGCACAATTAAGGACAGAGATGGTATGGACCTAACAGAAATAGAAGATATTAAGAAGAGGTGGCAAGAATACACAGAAGAACTGTACGAAAAAGATCTTCATGACCCAGATAACCACGATGGTGTGATCACTCACATAGAGCCAGACATCCTGGAATGTCAAGTCAAGTGGGCCTTAGAAAGCATCACTACGAACAAAGCTAGTGGCGGTGATGAAATTCCAGTTGAGCTGTTTCAAAGCCTAAAAGATGATACTGTGGACATGCTGCACTCCATATGCCAGCAAATTTGGAAAACTCAGCAGTGGCCACAGGACTGGAAAAGGTCAGTTTTCATTCCAATTCCAAGGAAAGGCAATGCCAAAGAATGCTCAAACTACTGCACAGGCCCATTATAGTACAGTGCTATAGGATAGCCGAGTGTGTTAGTTGGATACCTAGGCTAACTTTGTTGAACTTGGAGATTAGCTGGACTTATGAAGAACATGTTCTTGGAATAGAACTCATTCATATGTAAGGAATTTACTGTATCAGACAAGACAGATTTCTCATCAAAGAATATTGCTGTTGATAAAGAAACAGTATTTCACAAAGTTATCTGACAATCTAAAATAATTATTTAAATAAAAGCACAACTTCAAAATACATAAAACAGAAACCAATAGAACTGTAAAGAGAAATAATAGACAAATCTACAATTACAGTTCAAATTTTCAACACCTTTTCACAACATAGTACACTTTTCAATACTCCTTTCACAATAGTTTATAGAATAAGTAGACACAATCAGTAAAGGTTTAGAAGACTAGAAAAACACTACCAACTAAATTGACTTAATTGACAGTTTTAGAACACTTCTCCCAACAATAGCAGAATAGTATATTCTATTCAAGTATACAAAAATCATTCACCAATGTAGGCCATGGTATAAGCAATAAAACAATCTCAGTATTTTTGAACTAATTAAAATCATGTAAGTATATTGTCAGATAACAATGGAACTAATTTTGAAGTCAAAACTAGAAACTTGGAGACGACCCTAAAATTTCAAAACTGAGCAGCAGATTTTAAAATCGGTGTGTCATAAAATAAGTCAAAAGGGAAATTAGTATTTTAAATGGAATGAAAACAAAGGACACAGCATATCAGAATTTGTCAGATGCAGTTTAAGAAGTACTTAAGGGAAAGATTATAGCAATTAATATAGATATAGTAGAACAAAAGAAGTTTCATATCAATGACTTCAACATCCACTTCGAGAACTAGAAAAAGACCTAGTTAAATACAATGAAAGAAGGAAAAGGAAATGATAAAAGCAAAAATCATTTAAATAGAATACAGAAAAAAATCAATATTGAAAATCACTACAGCCTAACCCATTTCTTTTGTGAAGGTCATTAAAATTGAAAAAAAAATCTGGCCAAGCTTATGAAGAAAAAAGAAATGTAAATTACCAATATCTGGAATGAGTGAGGTGACATAAGTAAATAATCTGCAGATATTAAAATAATATGAGAATATTAATAACATATTTATGGCATTAAGTTTGATATATAGAGCAAAAAGAAAATTTCTTAAAGTACACAACCAACTATAAAAGATTACTCAAGAAGAAATAGATCATGTAAAACTCACTGCATCTATTTAAAAATGAATTTGTAGCTAAAAATCTTACTTGGTACTCTTAAGAAAACTGGAGGCTTAGATGGTTCTACTGACATATTCTATGAGATGCTGATGAGTATTTTGTACATTAACTCTTGTAGACAGTATAAAAGGAAGGGATTCTTCCTAGTCCATTCTATGAGATTATCATCACCCAAGACCAAAAAAACAGCCAAACACATTACAAGGAAAGATAACTATAGAAAAATATTTCTCAGAAACAAAGAAGCAATTTTTTTAAATTAGCAATTCAAATGGAACACTATATAATGATCATGATTCATTACTATTTAGAGTTCATCCTAGGAATGCTGGTTTATTTGAAAATCAATGTAAATCATCATATTGAAGACTATCTAATAAAAATCACATGATTGTCTCCACAGTTACCAAAAAAGCATTTGAGGAATCCAAAATCTACTGCTGATTAAAACTCTCAGCAGACCAGGAGTAGGGACTTCCTCAACTTGATAAGGAAACCAATGGAAAACCTGTAGTTAACCTTATGTCTCAACACTGAATGCTTTACCCTGAACATCAAAAAAAATCTGTCTGTTCTTATTCTGTTTTAAACTCTTTTTTTTTTTTTTTTTTTAAGCAGTTGAGAGGAATGAAAAAGAAAGAAGATGGCAGAGGAACAGGACGGGGAGACCACTTTCTCCCTCACAAATTCATCGAAAGATCATTTGAACGCTGAACAAATTCCACAAAACAACTTCTGAATACTGGTGGAGGACACCAGGCACCCAGAAAGGCAGCCCATTGTCTTCGAAAGGAGGTAGGACAAAATATAAAAGATAAAAAGAGAGACAAAAGAGTTAGGGATGGAGACCCGTCCCGGGGAGGGAGTTGTGAGAGGAAGTTTCCAAACACCAGGAAACCCTCTCACCGGTGGGTCTGTGGGTAGTTTTGGAATCTCAAAGGGCAACATAGCCAGGAGGAAAAAATAAATAAAACCCACAGAATATGCAACTAACCGCAACTCCCAGTGGAGAAGTAGCCCGGATACTCACATCCACCACCAGCAAGCGGGAGCTGAACAGGGAGGCATGGGCTGCATTGCTTAGGGTAAGAACCAGGCCTGAATGCCCTGAGGACAATCTGAGGGAGCTAACATGAAGCAGAAACCCAAACTGTGGGATAGCCAGAGAGAGAGAAAAAAAAAAAGAAAGAGAAAGAGAACTTTTCCCCCAAAAGCTCTAACCTAAGGCACTGCTGGCCGGCTCACAGAACAAAGGACTGAGCGAATACCAGAGGAGAGCTAGCTGGCTGAAGACAAGCCCATCCCCCGCTGGAGGCAGAGAGGCAGGCAGGCAATAGCCTGAGCCCGAAGGAGAGGGGCAATATCGGCTCCAGAGATGGCATCCTTTACCAAACTGCAAGCTGGCTCCCAGGTGCTAACCAAGTCTTCCTGGTATCATGGATGGTGGACATCCGCCAGGAGGGTCGCAGCCAGAGATCAGCTCCCCAGAGGAGACACACAGCACACCCGAGATGGCGCTCCTGCTATGCACCCAGGAAACCGAGTGGCTGGGACGGGGGATGTGATAAGATGCACTGCCCACCTCGGGACTGTGCAATCGCCAAGCACCTGGTCACCTGAGCTGCTCAGACCTGGGAAGGGCACAAAACGCATGCCCAACTGAGTCTGTGCCTTTGTGGAGTACCCAAGATCCTGAACCTGAACAGCTTAGACCTGGGAAGTGCACACAACCCAGGGCCCGCTTTAGACAGTTCCCCTGCACAGCAACCTGGAGCCTGAGCAGTGTAGACTGGGAAAGCACTCACACCGTGAGCGGGGGCAAACCCAGTGTGGCTCAGACACTGCGAGCACTCCCCACACACGCCAATGATAATTGTTTGCGGCGTTCCTCCCTCCCCATAGCACGACTGAACAAGTGAGCCTAAATAAGTGACCACCTTGGCCCCCTTGTGTCAGGGCGGAAATTAGATACTGAAGATACTTGCAAACAGAAGAAGCCAAAATAAACAGAGGGAACCGCTTTGGAAGTGACAGGTGCAACAGAGTAAAACCCTGTAGTTAGCACCAACTACATTGGAACGGGCCTATAGACTTTGAGAAGAAGCATAAGCTGGAACAAGGAACTATCTGAAACTGAACTGACTCCACACTGCCCACAACAGCTCCAGAGAAATTCCTAGATATAATTTACTATTATCATTTTTTTAATTAAAAAATTATTTTAAGTCCTTTATTACCCATTTAATTTTCATTTTTAATACCTATTATTACCTTGAAAAAAAGACCCTATTTTTAAAGCAAATTTCACATATAGTTTTTATATTTTTTGTGACTTTGTTGTTGTTGTTGTTTGTAATATTGTACTCTTGAGAGTCTAACCCCTACTCTAGATTTTTAATCTTTGCTTTTTGGTATTTGTTATCAATATTGTACCTTTAAGAATCCAATCTTCAGTACCCATATTTACTTAGGAGTGTGATTACTGGCTTGATTGCCCTTTCCCCCTTTTGACTCTCTTTTTTCTCTCCCAAGTCACCTCTATCTCCTCCCTCCCCCTTCTCTTCTCTATCCAACTCTGTGAATCTCTTTGGGTATTCCAGGCTGTGATGAACACTTAGAGAACTGATTACTGGCTCTCTCCTTTTGATTTTCCCTCTTCTCCTCCTGGTCACCTCTATCTCCCTCCTCCCTCTTCTCTTCTCCATGTAACTCTGCAAACCTCTCTGGGTGTCCCTCACTGTGGAGAATCTTTTCTCCATTAACCTAGATGTTTTATCATTGGTGCAGTATGGATGGAGCAGTCTTGAGGCTCCTGTAAGAATAAGACTGAAACCAGAGGCAGGAGGCTTAAATCCAAAACTTGAGAACACCAGAAAACTCCCGACTCCAGGGAATATTAATCGACAAGAGCTCACCCAACAGCCTCCATACCTACACTGAAAGCAAGCTCCACCCAAGAGCCAACAAGTTCCAGAGCAAGACATACCATGCTAATTCTCTAGCAACACAGGACCATAGCACTGAGCATTAATATACAGGCTGCCCAAAGTCACACCTAACTCATAGACACCTCAAAACTCACTACTTGACACTTCATTGCACTCCAGAGAGAACAGATCCAGCTCCATCCACCAGAACACCGACACAAGCTTCCCTAACCAGGAAACCTTGACAAGCCACCCATCCAACCCTACCCACAGGAAGGAACCTCCACAATAAAGAGGAACCATAAACTTCCAGCATACAGAAAGGCTACCCCAAACACAGCAGTCTAAACAAGATGAAAAGGCAGAGAAATATTCAACAGATAAAGGAACATGATAAATGCCCACCAAACCAAACAAAATAGGAGAAGATAGGGAGTCTGCCTGAAAGAGAATTCAGAATAAGGATAGTAAAAATGATCCAAAATCTTGAAACAAAATGGAGTTACAGATAAACAGTCTGGAGACAAGGATTGAGAAGATGCAAGAAATGTTTAACAAGGACCTAGAAGAAATAAAAAAGAGTCCATCAATAATGAATAATGCAATAACTGAGATCAAAAACACTCTGGAGGGAACCAACAGTATAATAACTGAGGCAGGAGATAGGATAAGTGAGGTGGAAGATAGAATGGTGGAAATAAATGAAGCAGAGAGGAAAAAAGAATTAAAAGAAATGAGGACAACCTCAGAGACCTCTGGGACAATGTCAAACGCCCCAACATTCGAATCATAGGAGTCCCAGAAGAAGAAGACAAAAAGAAAGTCTATGAGAAAATACTTGAGGAGATAGTAGTTGAAAACTTCCCTAAAATGGGGAAGGAAATAGCCACCCAAGTCCAAGAAACCCAGAATCCCAAACAGGATAAACCCAAGGTGAAACACCCCAAGACACATACTAATCAAATTAATGAAGATCAAACACAAAAAACAAATATTAAAAGCAGCAAGGGGAAAACAACAAATAACATACAAGGGGATTCCCATAAGGATAACAGCTGGTCTTTCAGTAGAAATTCTTCAGGCCAGAAGGGAATGGTAAGACATACTTAAAGTGATGAAAGAGAAAAACCTACAACACAGATTACTGTATTCAGCAAGGATGTCATTCAAATATGAAGGAGAAATCAAAAGCTTTACAGACAAGCAAAAGCTGAGAGAATTCAGCACCACCAAACCAGCTCTTCAACAAATGCTAAAGGATCTTCTCTAGACAGGAAACACAGAAAAGGTGTATAAACTTGAACCCAAAACAACAAAGTAAATGGCAACAGGATTATACTTATCAATAATTACCTTAAATGTAAATGGGTTGAATGCCCCAACCAAAAGACAAAGACTGGCTGAATGGATACAAAAACAAGACCCCTATATATGCTGTCTACAAGAGACCCACCTCAAAACAAGGGACACATACAGACTGAAAGTGAAGGGCTGGAAAAAGATATTTCATGCAAATGGAGACCAAAAGAAATCAAGAGTAGCAATACTCATATCAGATAAAACAGACTTTGAAATAAAGACTGTGAAAAGAGACAAAGAAGGACACTACATAATGATCAAAGGATCAATCCAAGAAGAAGATATAACAATTATCAATATATATGCACCCAACATAGGAGCACCACAATATGTAAGGCAAATGCTAACAAGTATGAAAGGGGAAATTAACAGTAACACAATAATAGTGGGAGATTTTAATACCCCACTCACACCTAAAGATAGATCAACTAAACAGAAAATTAGCAAAGAAACACAAACTTTAAATAGTATAACGGACTAGTTAGACCTAATTGATATCTATAGGACATTTTACCCCAAAACAATGAATTTCACCTTTTTCTCAAGTGCACATGGAACCTTCTCCAGGATAGATCACATCCTGGGCCGTAAATCTAACCTTGGTAAATTCAAAAAAATTGAAATCATTCCAAGCATCTTTTCTGATCACAAAGCGGTAATATTAGATGTCAAAGTGAGAGTGAAGTCGCTCAGTCGTCTGACTCTTTGTGACTGCATGGACCATAGCCTACCAAGTTCCTCCGTCCATGGGATTTTCCAAGCAAGAATACTGAAGTGGGTTGCCATTTCCTTCTCCAGGAGATCTTCCCAACCCAGGGATTGAATCCAGGTCTCTGGCACTGTAGGCAGATGCTTTAACATCTGAGCCATCAGGGTGTCTCTTAATGTCAACTACAGGAAAAACAAACAAACAAACTATTAAAAATACAAACATATGGAGGCTAAACACACTTCTGAATAACCAACAAATCACAGAAAAAATAAAAAAGAAATAAAAATATGCATATAAACAAATGAAAATGAAAACACAACAAACCCAAACCTATGAGACTCAATAAAAGCAGTGCTAAGGGGAAGGTTCATAGCAATACAAGCTTACCTCAAAGAGCAAGAAAAAAATCAAATGAATAACCTAACTCTACACCTAAAGCAACTAGAAAAGGAAGAAATGAAAAACCCCAGGATTAGCAGAAGGAAAGAAATCATAAAAATTAAGGCAGAAATAAATTAAAAAGAAACAAAGGAGACCATAGCAAAAATCAACAAAGCTAAAAGCTGGTTCTTTGAGAAGGTAAATGAAATAGATAAACCATTAGCTTGACTCATCAAGAGAAAAAGGGAGAAGAATCAAGTCAGCAAAATTAAAAATGGAAATGGAGAAATCACAGCAGACAACACAGAAATACAAAGGATCATAAGAGACTACTATCAGCAACTACATGCCAATAAAATGGACAACTTGGAAGAAATGGACAATTTCTTGGAAAATTATAACTTTCCAAAACAACCAGGAAGATATAGAATATCTTAACAGACCTATAACAAGCACAGAAATTGAAACTGTAATCAGAAATCTTCCAGCAAACAAAAGCCCAAGACCAGACGGCTTTACAGCTGAATTCTACCAAAAATTTAGAGAAGAGCTAACACCCATCCTACTCAAACTCTTCCAGAAAATTTCAGAGGAAGGTAAACTTCCAAACTCATTCTATGAGGCCACCATCACCCTATTACCAAAACCTGACAAAGATGCCACAAAAAAGAAAGAAAGAAAGAAAGAAAACTACAGGCCAATATCACTGATGAACATAGATGCAAAAATCCTTAACAAAATTCTAGCAATCAGAATCCAACAACACATTAAAAAGATCATACACCATGACCAAGTGGGCTTTATCCCAGGGATGCAAGGATTCTTTAATATCTGCAAATCAATCAACGTGATACACCATATTAACAAATTGAAAGATAAAAACCATATGATTATCTCAATAGATGCAGAGAAAGCCTGTGACAGAATTCAACATCCATTTATGACAAAAACCCTCCAAAATGCAGGCATAGAAGGAACATACCTCAACATAATAAAAGCCATATATGATAAACTCACAGCAAACATTATCCTCAGTGGTGAAAAATTGAAAGCATTTCCCCTAAAGTCAGGAACAAGACAAGGGTGCCCACTCTCACCACTACTATTCAGCATAGTTTTGGAAGTTTTGGCCACAGCAATCAGAGCAGAAAAAGAAATAAAAGGAATCCAGATTGGAAAAGAAGAAGTAAAACTCTCACTGTTTGCAGATGATATGATTCTCTACATAGGAAACCCTAAAGACTCCACCAGAAAATTACTAGAGCTAATCAATGAATATAGTAAAGTTGCAGGATATAAAATTAACACAGAGAAATCCCTTGCATTCCTATGCACTAACAATGAGAAAACAGGAAGAGAAATTAAGGAAACAATTCCGTTCACCATTGCAATGAAAAGAATGAAATACTTAGGAACAAATCTACCTAAAGAAACAAAGGACCTATATATAGAAAACTATAAAACACTGATGAAAGAAATCAAAGATGACACAAATAGATGGAGAAATATACCATGCTCATGGATCAGAAGAATCAATATAGTGAAAATAGGTATGCTACTCAAAGCAATCTATAGATTCAATGCAATCCCTGTCAAGCTACCAACGGTATTTTTCAGAGAACTAGAACAAATAATTTCACAGTTTGTATGGAAATACAAAAAACCTTGAATAGCCAAAGCAATCTTGAGAAAGAAGAATGGAACTGGAGGAATCAACCTGCCTGACTTCAGACTATAAGACAAAGCTACAATCATCAAGACAGTACGGTATTGGCACAAAGACAGAAATATAGATCAATGGAACAAAATAGAAATCCCAGAGATAAATCCACACACCTATGGACATCTTATCTTTGACAAAGGTGGTAAGAACATACAGTGGAGAAAAGACAATCTCTTTAACAAGTGGTGCTGGGAAAACTGGTCAATCACTTGTAAAAGAATGAAACTAGAACACTTTCTAACACCATACACAAAAATAAGCTCAAAATGGATTAAAGATCTAAACGTAAGACCAGAAACTATAAAACTCCTAGAGGAAACCATAGGCAAATCACAGCAGGATCTTCTATAACCCACCTCCCAGAGTAATGGAAATAAAAGCAAAAATAAATAAATGGGACCTAATTAAGCTTAAAAGCTTTTGCACAATGAAGGAAACTATAAGCAAGGTGAAAAGACAGCCTTCAGAATAGGAGAAAATAATAGCAAATGAAGCAACTGACAGAGAATTAATTTCAAAAATATACAAGCAACTCCTGCAGCTCAATTCCAGAAAAATAAATGACCCAATCAAAAAATGGGCCAAAGAACTAAACAGACGTTTCTCCAAAGAAGACATACAGGTGGCTAACAAACACATGAAAAGATGCTCACCATCACTCATTATTAGAGAAATGCAAATAAAAACTACAATGAGGTAGCATCTCACACTAGTCAGAATGGCTGCTATCCAAATGCCTACAAATAATAACTGCTGGAGAGGGTGCAGAGAAAAGGGAACCCTCTTACACTGTTTGTGGGTGTAATGCAAACTAGTACAATCACTATGGAGAACAGTGTGGAGATTCCTTAAAAAGCTGGAAATAGAACTGCCATAAGACACAGCAATCCCACTGCTGAGCATACACACAGAGGAGACGAGAATTGAAAGAGACACGTGTATCCCAATGTTCATTGCAGCACTGTTTACAATAGCCAGGACATGGAAGCAACCTAGATGTCCACTGGCAGATGAATGGATAAGAAACCTGCGGTACATATACACAATGGAATATTACTCAGCCATTAAAAAGAATACATTTGAATCAATTCTAATGAGGTGGATGAAACTGGAGCCTATTATACAGAGTGAAGTAAGTCAGAAAGAAAAACACCAATATAGTATACTAACACATATATTTGGAATTCAGAAAGATGGTAATGGCAACCCTATATGTGAGACAGAAAAATAGACAGATGTAAAGAACAGACTTTTGGACTCTGTGGGAGAAGGCAAGTGAGGGATGATTTGAGAGAATAGCACTGAAACATGTATATTATCTATATTATCATGTGTGAAACAGATCTCCAGGCAAGGTTCGATGAATGAGACAGGGTGCTCAGGGCTGGTGCACTGGGATGACCCTGAGGGATGGGATGAGAAGGGAGGTGGGAGAGAGGGTTCAGAATGGGGGGAGGGGGGCAGGCACATGTACACCCATGGCTGATTCATGTCAATGTATGGCAAAAACCACCACAATATTGTAAAGTGATTTGTCTCCAATTAAAATAAATTAATTAATTTTTAAAAAAAGAAAAGGAAAGAAAAGATATCAAGAAAAAAAAATGAAAATTCTTCATTCATGGTTGTGCAGCTAATGTTACAGTATATATGAAATAGCTAATAGAACTAGTAAGTGAATTTAGAAATTTTGCAGAGCATGTGGTCAATTTTGAAAAATCAGTTATACTTTTGGTGTAGTTGTGACAAACAGAAACTAAAATTAGAAATATATTGCCACTTACACTAATAAGAAAATATTAAATATTTAGTAATAAATTTGAGAAAAGATTTACAAGATCTGTACTTTGAATAATGGCAAAATATTGCTGAGTTACATTATATGACTTAAATAAATGAAGATACAGAGCTTAGATAACAAAGCTTTAGATAACTATTGTTAGATGTCAGTTTTCCTCTTATGTATATATAGATTCAAGGCCCTCTCAATGGAAATCCTAACAAACTTATTTTGAGATTGACAAGGTGATTCAAAAAAGAAAAAAGAAAAAAAAAAAAAAACACCAAAGACTAGGAGCATCAAATAATACTAAAAATGAAAAACGAATTTGAAAGATTTACACTATTCAACTTCTGGACTTTAATACAAAGGCACAGTAAGGAAGGCATTGTGGTGTTGGTGTCTAGATAGATTTATAGGTCAATGAAAGAGAATGAAGAGTTTAGAAACAGGCTCACAGATAAGGTCAGTTAATTTCAACAAAAGTACAGGTGATGTTCAATGGATAAAGGGTAGTTTTTTCAACAAATGGTGCTGGAATAACTGATGCTCGTATGCAAAAAAAAATTAATGAACTTCAATCTATATCTCACAGCACATACAGATTAACTAAAAATCTGTCATAGATCTAAGTGAGAGACCTAGAATTAATACATTTTTAACAGAAAATATAGAGGAAAATCTTTTGATTTGGGTTTAGACAAAGGTTACTTAGGTACCACACTGAAAGCACCGTACTGACATAAAATTGAAGAATTAGACTTCATCAAAATTAAGAATTGCCACCCTTCAAAAGACATGGTTAAAATAATAAAAGACAACCCATAATATGGCTGAGATATTTTCAAATTATATATCTGATAATGAATGTGTATTCAAAATATATATCAATTGTAAACTCCCCAGATGCAATAATAAGAAAACTGACAATGTAATAAAAATGCACACAGCATTTGAACATTTCCAAAGGAGATAAACGGACAGAAAATGAGCATGAAAAGATATTCAACTTTATTAGTTTTTAAGAAAATAGTAGCTATTATAAATACAATTAGATACCTATTAAAATGCAAAAAATTTTAAAGCCATGCAGCCAAGGATTCATATTGTACAAGTGGGACTTATATAAAAATTTTAAGAAATGCAAACTAATTTATAGTCATAGCAAGCTTATCAATAATTTAAGGATGAATGTGGGGCCTAACATGAGTGGGACCCAAGAGGACCAAGTATGAGTAAGACTTTGGTGATAAGGGTGTGTCATATCTTCACTGTATTCATGCTTTTGCAGCTGTACTGTGTATCAAAACTCATCAAAATATACACTTTAAATATTTGCAGTTTACTCTATGTTAATTATATATCCTTAAAGCTGTAAAAGGAAAAGAACCTTACTATTTTATGTTCATGTTTATTAGAAGTAATATGATACGGATTTGTTTATGCTATACTAGAAGCAGATAGTCCAATACATTAACTAATCTAGGATAAAATATTTTTAAAAATTTTCTGACTATAAAAATGTGTATAATATACACATTTTGTAGTGTATTATATAAATGTTGTAAAATGTGAATCTACTACTTTTAGAATAAAAACAAACATACTATGAAAACAGGACCTTATATCTCACCAGTGTCTGTACTAAAGATTATTCTTTCCTTCCACTCTTAAATCATGCTATTTCCTTTGCTGCATGAAATCTAGGAATCTTGGGTTTGTTATTTTTTTCTTCTACAATCACTCTTCACTCAATGTACAATTGATTGTCCAGTTTTCTGATCCTTTAAAGAATAGAAGCTGAAAAGTCTTCTATAGACCTGCACAATCACTGAAGTGATCGCTGACATAAGACAGTATAACTAAGGAAAGTGAGAAGACAGGTAGAACAGCACTGTCATGAATAGTTATGAGTGAACCTGAATTAGCAATAAAGTGTTTAAAAGTCTGTTAATCTGTATTTTTCAGTAATAATTACAAATACATTGCTTGGCTTTGTGAAGAAATATTAAGATAGCTCCAAAACTCTTTCCCAGCAAAAAGTGTCAGATAAATGAGGAATTTTTCTGATATAACCATACAATTTTAGGTAAGTAAAGTGTTGGCTTTGATTTTCAAGTACATTTTAAATGATGTTTAAATACATTTGAATACATTAGAATGTTCATTCTAAACTCACTTTTTTCCTACTTTAAGAGATAAACAGTGTTCAAATTAAGGAAAGAGAGCTAAGATACATTTTATTTTGTATTTTTACTGACATTAAGAAAATTTATTGACGTTGATAAAAATGAAAGGTTTGTTCTTTTTTAGTGATTATATTCATCAAAGTGTTTAAATGTCATCTGCGAGGAATTTCAGTGGAAAACTCTATTCCAAAAGAACTTTGTGAGTACTAAATTGATTGTTTAAATTGTTGAGTACAAAGTTGATGAAAAAGTTAATAGAATAGTAGATAGAATATATACGGCCACACAATTTATACATGTTCATCAAGATAAGGACAGTTCTTACTAATTAAAATAGTCACAGGGTAATGATGCCTGGTCCATGATGAGTTCACTTAAGATGATGGCAAAGAACAAGATGGCAGAGGAGTCAGTGCACATGGAATACATCTCTCTCCACGGATACATCAGGAATACACCTTCAGACACAGAAGTGCATGCAGAACACCAGCTGAGAGTGGACAGGAGTATCTGACCAGTGGAAAAGAATACATAGAACCACACAAAACTCTGTATGATGAAGGAATTAGGGGGAAAAGCAGGAGTGTTAGTAGGATTGGACTCCTCCTTGGTGGGTGGGGAAACAGAAGCAGGGGTCCGATCCTTACATCGGGGCACTTTTCTGAGTCCGAGGAGAAACATTTAAGGCTGAGAGTGAAATAGCTGATCTGTGTCAGCCTAAATGGAATGAGAATCAAACAGTCCTTGCTGCAGCCACACATAGCTGGGACAGGGGTGCAGGTCCCCTAGAAGGTGCAGCAGCTGGGAGCTGGAGTTTAGAGATTGTGGAGCAATACCAAGGCCAGGGCTGCTGTTGACTGCAGAGAGACAGATCAAGGGGATGTGAGGGAGGAGATTGTGGTGGGAAATGCCTGTGGAGGAAAGCCGGGCAGCCATGGAAGCAAGGTGATACTGCTGAGTCATGCGTAGAGGGTGGAGCCATCACCATATCCTCTCTCTCCCCACGTGCCAGCATCAGCAGTTGATCAATAGAGAGGCTGGCCCATCAAATGCCTGATGCCCTGAACTACAGAGTAGGAACCCACAAAGGGTGCCCTTTTAAGTGCCTGATGCCCCAATCTACAGAGTAGGACCTCAGCCAGGGGGCCCCTCTATGTGCCTAATGCATGGAACAACAGAGAATGACCCTAGGCAAGGGAGCCCTCTAAGTGCCTGAATGGGTGGAGCTATGGAAAAAGACTGACCAAAAAGGCCTTCTGATCGCCAGCTACAAGA
Source organism: Bison bison bison (assembly GCF_000754665.1). Taxonomy (NCBI): domain Eukaryota; kingdom Metazoa; phylum Chordata; class Mammalia; order Artiodactyla; family Bovidae; genus Bison; species Bison bison. Next base: position 1,692,812 of record NW_011494830.1, read on the forward strand.
GGCTCAAAAAAAGACTCTGATAGGGCCATAACTCCATAGGCAAAAAAAGTCTTGCATCTATGCATGCAGGGCCACTTCAGTCGTGTCCAACTCTGTACAACCCTATAGACTGTGGCCTGCCAGGCTTCTCTGTTGGGGATGGGGTTCTCCAGGCAAGAATATCAGAGAGTATTGGTCAATACTGGTTGCCATATCCTTCTAGAGCACTATATTTCCTGCTTCCCTAGCCACCAACTCCCTGAGTAAATGGTGCTGCTAGAACCTTGTGACTCAAGCAGCTGCACCATCTCCACACCTGGCCCTCACAGGGGCAAACCCAAGTCCTCCAGGGCAGCCTCAGGAGAAAAACCCACTGGACGACCCACATGCAGAAGTGTAAATAAAACCACAATTGAAACCCGGGGGCAGTGTGGCTAAGGAAGAAGACCCAAAATCTTCCCACCAGCTGTACAAGCTGCAGATTAAATCCACATGATCAACTAGGCAAACTCTGTGTCTATGGAATATAGAAAAGGACATTGAGAGCTCCCACAAAAGAAAATGCACTAGTTCTGATGGCTTTGTACACTGGAGGCAAGAACACACAGGAGGAGGAGAAGATTAGAATCTGAGCTTCCCCCACAGCAGGTCCAGAAATCAGCACAGTGTTGGGCGGCATCCTAGGGAAGTGAGTGGACTGTTGTGACTCCCAGTGAGGAGAAGGACTCTGACAGCAGTGACTCAAGAAAAACACTTTTTATTCTTATGTTTTGACTTGTTCTGTAGATTCTTTTGGATTCCCTCTCTTTTGTTTTAGTCGTCAATGGAATCTAATTAAATAAGCTTTTGAGCTTTTTTCCCCCTCAGTCACATTTTTATTCTTGTTATAAACAGCTGCGTCTATAATGGGCTTTTGCAGTTCTGTGGAGTTTTCCTTTTTCCTTTTCTCTTTTTTATAACTTTTAATTTTTTTAATCTATTATTATTTTTTCTACATTTAGTCCTTTGTTTGCTTTCCCCACTGTTGTTTTCCCCTTGCAGTCAATCTTTAATGTATATAAATATTCTTCATCTACTTATGTTTAACTTTGCATATCTGTTCTTTCTTTCCTTTCCTCTCAACATATTTGTTAGTTTTGTTTTCATTGCTTTATTCCCCACTTGGCACCTTGCTTTAGTTTTGTTTTCCAGTTTGTGCTTTAGTTAGTTTTGTTCTTAACTGGTAAATATAACTTTTGATTTCCTTTGTTTGCAGGGTCGATCTACTGTACTTTATTTTTGTTGGACTGTTTTGAGTTTGCTTATAGGTATATATGTATATGTGTATATTCCATTATTTTAATCATTATTTGCCTGATTTTGTGACTACCATTTGTCTGGGATTCATCTTTGGTTTCTCATTTTGGGGTATTTGTTTTAATCTCACTTAATGCCATAACAAACCACTTGTGGAATCTTCATTCCTGACCAGAGATCAAGCCCTGAGCCTTTGGAATGAGAGCTCTGACTCAAAGACCCTAGACTACCAGAGAATTAACCCTAGGGAGTATCAACTACTGAGAACTCACACAAAGAAAACCACTTGAATACAAGACCTGGCATCACCCACCCACGAGTAGCACCCTGTGCAGGATGCCTCATCTAAACAACAACAAAAAAACCCCCCAAAAATACAAACCCAGTCATCAGCAGATATGATTACACCTCATTCAGCCTTGCCCATCAGAGGAAAAACAAAGAAACAAACAAACAAAAACTCAGCACAAATCTCACCCTATACAAAGCTTACACAAACCACTAGACTGACCTTAGGAGGGCAGAAACCAAAAGGAAGAAAGAATTCAACTTTGAAGCCTGGGCAAAAGCGGCCTTAAACACAATAAGTTAAAAAAAAAAAATGAAAAGGCAGAGAAATACTACACAAATGAAGAAATCAACTAGAAACACAGAAGTCCAAATAAATGAAGAGGAAATAGGCAAACTACCTGGAAAAGATCAGAATAATGATAGTAAAGGTGATCAAAAACCTTGGAAACAAAATGGAGAACATGCAAGAACCAATTAACAAAGACCTAGAAGAATTAAAGAATAAACATACAGAGACAAACAACACAATTACTGAAATTTAAAATAGAAGGAATCAATAGCAGAATATTTAAAGCAGAAGAATGAATCAGTGAGCTGGAAGATAAAATGGTGGAAATGACTTCTGAAGAGCAGAATAAAGTAAAAATAATGAAAATAACTGAGGATAATCTCAGAGGCACTAGGACAATATCAAATGCACCAGCATTCAAATTATAGGGGTCCCAGAAGAAGAAGAGAAAAAGAAAGGGCATGAGAAATTTTTTGAAGAGATTATAGTTGAAAATTTCACCAACATGGAAAAGGAAATAGTCAATCAAGTCCAAGAGGCACAAAGAGTCCCATACGGGATAAACCCAAAAGAAAAACATGTCAAGACACATGCTAATCAAACTAACAAAGACTAAACATAAGAAAGAATATTAAAAGCAGCAAGGGAAAAGCAACAAGTAACATACAAGGTAAACCCCATATGTTTAATAGCTGATCTTTCAGCAGAAACTCTGCAGGACAGAAGGAAATGGTAAGGATATATTTAAAGTACTGAAAGGGAAAAATTTACAACCAAGATTACTGTACCCGGCAAGGATCTCATTCAAAATTAATGGAGAAATAAAAAGCTTTTCAGAAAAGCAAAAGTTATGAGAATTCAGTACCACCAAATCAGCTTTACAACAAATATTAAAGGGATTTATATAGTCAAGAAATACTAGAGAATAAAAAAAAACCTACAAAATCAACCCCAAACAATTAAGAAAATGGCAACAGGAACATATATATCAATAATTACTTTAAATGTAAATGGATTAAATGCTCCAACCAAAAGACACAGATCGACTGAATGTTTACAAAAGCAAGACCCATATATATGCTGTCTACGAGAAACCCACTTCAGACCTAAAGACACAAATAGACTGAAAGTGAAAGAACTGAAAGGAAAAATATATCCTGTGCAAATGGGAAGCAAAAGAAGTCTGGAATAGCAATCTTCATATCAGACAAAATAGACCTTAAAATAAAGAATAGTACAAGAGATAAAGAAGGACATTGCATAATGATCAAGGGATCAATATAGATATAACAATTGATATTGATATAACAATATTGATATAACAATGATCAAGAAGATATAACAATTCTAAATATCTATGCACCCAACATAGAAGCACTTCAATATGTAAGATAAACACGAACAGACATAAAAGGAGAAATTGACAGCAATGCAATAATAGTAGGAGACTTTAACACCCCACTCACACCAATAGACAGATAATCAAAACAGAAAATTAATAGGGAAACACAAGTCTGAAATGATACATTAGATGAGATGGATCTCATTGATATCTTCAGGACATTCCATCCAAACGCAGAAGAATATACCTTCTTCTCAAGTGCACGTGGAACATTCTCCAGAATAGACCACATCTTGGGTCACGAATCAAACCTCAGTAAATTTAGAAAATTGAAATCGTATCAAACATCTTTTCAGACCACAATGCTATGAGAGTAGATACCAATTACAAAGAAAAAAAAAAAAACAACTGTAAGAAACACAAACATATGGAGATTAAACAATAAGTTTCTAAATAACCAACAGGTTACTGAAGAAATAAAAAAAAAAATTCTGAAAACAAATGACAATGAACACATGACAACGCAAAACCTGTGGGGTGCAGAAAAAGCAATCTTAAGAGGGAATTTTAAGGTAATACAATCCTACCTCAATAAACAAGCATCGAAGAGACAACCTAACTTTACACCTAAAACAACTGGAAAAAGAACAAAAACCCCCCAAAATTAGTAGAAGGAAAGTAATCATAAAGATCAGACCAGAAATAAGTGAAAAAGAAATGAAAGAAGCAGTAGTAAAGATTAATAAAACTAAAAGCTGTTTTTTAAAAAGATAAACAAAATTGAGAAACCTTTAGCCAGACTCATCAAGAATGAAAGAGAGAAGAATCAAATCAACAAAATTAGAAATGAAAAAGGAGAAGTTACAACAGACAATGCAGAAATACAAAGGATTATGAGACTATTATGAACAACTATAGGGCAATAAAATGGAAGAACCTGGAAGAAATGAACAGATTCTTAGAAAAGTTCAATCTTCCAAGACTGAACCAGGAAGAAATAGAAATTATCAACAACCCAATTACAAGCACTGAAAGGAAACTGTGATTGGAAATCTCCCAAAAAACAAAAGCCCAGGACCAGATGGCTTCACAGAATTCTACCAAACATTTAGAGAAAAGCTAATGTCTATCCTTCTAAAACTCCTTCAAAAAATTGCAGATGAAGGAACACTTCCAAATTCATTCTATGAGGCCACCTGATGGTGGCCTGATACCAAAACCAGAAAAAGACAAGACAGAAAAAGAAAACTATAGGCCAATGTCACTGATAAACATAGATGAAAAATCCTCAACAAAATTTTAGCAAGCAGAATTCAGCAACACACCAAAAAGCTCATACACCATGATGCAGTTGAGTTTATTCCAGGAATTCAAAGATTCTTCAATATACGCAAATCAATCAATGTGATACACCATATTAACAAATTGAGAGATAAAAACCATATGGTAATCTCAATAGATGCAGAAAAAGCCTTTGACAAAATTAAAAGGCTTTTTAATTAAAACTCTTTCTAATAATTTATGATTAAATCTCTTTTTATGATTAAAATTCTTCAAAAAATGGGCCCTTTCAACATAGTAAAGGCCATACATGATAAGCCTACAATAAAAAATTTTCTCAATGGTGAAAATCTGAGAGCATTCCCCCTAAGATCAGGAATAAGACAAGGGTGTCTACTTTAACCACTATTATTCAACATACTTCTGGAAGTCCTAGCTACAGCAATTAGAAAAGAAAAAAGAAATAAAAGGAATCAAGACTGGAAAAGAAGAAGTAAAGCTCTCACTGTTTGCAGATGACATGATACTGTACATAGAAAACCCTAAAGATAGTATCAGAAAATTACTAGAGCTAATCAGTGAATTTTGCAAAGTTGCAGGATACAAAATCAATACACAGAAATCACTTGCATTTCTGGATACTAATAATGAAAAAACAATGAAAAATCAGAAGGAGAAATTAAGGAATCAATACCATTCACCATGGCAGCAAAAAGAATTATACACAGAAAATTATAAGACACTAATGAAAGAAATCAAAGATGACATAAATAGTTGGAGAGGTATTCCATGTTCCTGGGTAGGAACAACCAATACTGTGAAAAAGACTATACTACCAAATGCAATCTACAGACTCAATGTGATCTCTATCAAATTACCAATGCCATTTTTCACAGAACTAGAACAAAAAATTTCACAATTCATATGGAAACACAAAAGACCCGAAATAGCCAAAGAAGTCTTTATAAAGAAGAATGGAGCTAGAAGAATCAACCTTCCTGACTTCAGATTATACCACAAAGCTATGGTAATCAAGAGAATATGGTACTGGTACAAAACCAGAAATATAGACTAATGGAACAAGATAGAAAGCCCAGAAATACACCCATGCACCTATGGGTACCTTATTTATGACAACAGATAAGAATACATACCATGGGGCAAGGACAGCCTCTTCAATACACTGTGCTGGGAAAACTGGAGAGCTACATGTAAAAGAGTGAAATTAGAACACTTTCTAACACCACACACAAAAATAAACACAAAATGGATTAAAGACATAAACGTAAGACCAGAAACTATAAAGTTCTTAGAAGAAAACATAGGCAGAACACTTGATGACATAAATCAAAGTAAGATCCTCTATGACCCACCTCTTCAGTTCAGTTCAGTCATTCAGTCGTGTCTGACTCTTTGCGACCCCATGAATCACAGCACGCCAGGCCTCCCTGTCCATCACCAGCTCCTGGAGTTCACTCAAACGCATGTCCATCAAATCGGTGATGCCATCCAGCCATCTCATCCTCTGTCGTCCCCTTCTCCTCCTGCCCCCAATCCCTCCCAGCATCAGAGTCTTTTCCAATGAGTCAACTCTTCCCATGAGGTGGCCGAAGTACTGGCGTTTCAGCTTTAGCATCAGTCCTTCCAATGAACACCCAGGACTGATCTCCTTTAGAATGGACTGTTTGGATCTCCTTGCAATCCAAGGGACTCTCAAGAGTCTTCTCCAACACCACAGTTCAAAAGCATCAATTCTTCGGTGCTCAGCTTTCTTCACAGTCCAACTCTCACATCCATACATGACCACTGGAAAAACCATAGCCTTGACTAAATGGACCTTTGTTGGCAAAGTAATGCCTCTGTTTTTGAATATGCTATCTAGGTTGGTCATAACTTTCCTTCCAAGGAGTAACTGTCTTTTAATTTCATGGCTACAATCACCATTTGCAGTGATTTTGGGGCCCCCAAAAATAAAGTCTGACACTCTTTCCACTGTTTCCCCAGATGCCATGATCTGAGTTTTCTGAATGTTGAGCTTTCAGGCAACTTTTTTACTCTCCACTTTCACTTTCATCAAGAGGCTTTTTAGTTAGTTTTTAGTTCCTCTTCACTTTCTGCCATAAAGGTTAAACCTCATCTGCATATCTGAGGTTATTGATATTTCTCCCGGCAATCTTGATTCCAGCTGCTTCTTCCAGCCCAGCGTTTCTCATGATGTACTCTGCATAGAAGTTAAGTAAGCAGGGTGACAATATACAGCCTTGACGTACTCCTTTTCCTATTCGGAACCAGTCTGTTGTTCCATGTCCAGTTCTAACTGTTGCTTCCTGATCTGCATATAGGTTTCTCAAGAAGCAGGTCAGATGGTCTGGTATTCCCATCTCTTTCAGAATTTTCCACAGTTTATTGTGATCCACACAGTCAAAGGCTTTGGCATAGTCAATAAGGCAGAAATAGATGTTTTTCTGGACCTCTCTTGCTTTTTTGATGAT
>NW_011494830.1:1699923-1704241 GCF_000754665.1 Bison bison bison
AATTCCATCACCTCCACTAGCTTTGCTCGTAGTGATGCTTTCTAAGGCCCACTTGACTTCACATTCCAGGATGTCTGGCTCAAGGTGAGTGATCACACCATCCTGATTATCTTGGTCATGAAGAACTTTTTTGCATAGTTCTTCTGTGTGTTCTTGCCACCTCTTCTTAATATCTTCTGCTTCTATTAGGTCCATCCCATTTCTGTCCTTTATCGAGCCCATCTTTGCATGATATCTTCCCTTGGTATCTCTAATTTTCTTGAAGAGATCTCTAGTCTTTCCCATTCTGTTGTTTTCCTCTATTTCTTTGCATTATTGCTGAGGAAGTCTTTCTTATCTCTCCTTGTTAAGGGAATGGCAATCCAGTTCAGTATTCTTGCCTTGTTGGTAGGTGCCCAATATACTACTTGAGATTAGTGGAGAAATAACTCCAGAAAGATGAAGGGATGGAGCCAAAGCAGAAACAATATCCAATTGTGGGTGTGACTGGTGATTGAAGCAAGGTCTGATACTGTAATGAGCAATATTGCATAGGAAACTGGAATGTTAGGTCCCTGAATCAAGGCAAATTGGAAGTGGTCAAATAGGAGATGGCAAGAGTAAACATCGACATACTATGAATCAGCGAACTAAAATGGACTGAAATGGGTGAATTTAGCTCAGATGACCGTTATATCTACTACTGTGGGCAGGAATCCCTTAGAAGAAATGGAGTAGCCATCATGGTCAACAAAAGAGTCTGACATGCAGTACTTGGATGCAATCTCAAAAACGACAGAATGATCTCTGTTCGTTTCCAAGGCAAACCATTCAATATCACAGTAATCCAAGCCTATGCCCCCACCAGTAACACCGAAGAAGCTGAAGTTGAACGATTCTGTGAAGACCTACAAGACCTTTTAGAGCTAACACCCCAGACAGATGTCCTTTTCATTATAGGGGACTGGAATGCAAAAGTAGGAAATCAAGAAACACCTGGAGTAACAAGCAAATTTGGCCTTGGAATATGGAATGAAGCACGGCAAAGGCTAATAGAGTTTTGCCAAGAGAACGCACTGGTCATAGCAAAGACCCTCTTCCAACAACACAAGAGAAGACTCTACACATGGACATCACCAGATGGTCAACACCGAAATCAGATTGATTATATTCTTTGTGGCCAAAGATGGAGAAGCTCTATACAGTCAGCAAAAACAAGACCGGGAGCTGACTGTGGCTTAGATCATGAACTCCTTATTGCCAAATTCTGACTTAAATTGAAGAAAGTAGGGAAAACCACTAGACCATTCAGGTATGATCTAAATCAAATCCCTTGTGATTATACAGTGGAAGTGAGAAATAGATTTAAGGGACTAGATCTGATAGAGTGCCTGATGAACTATGGACAGAGGTTTGTGACATTGTACAGGAGACAGGGATCAAGAATATCCCCTTGGAAAAGAAATGCAAAAAAGCAATATGGCTGTATGGGAAGGCCTTACAAATAGCTGTGAAAATGACCCACCTCCTAGAGTAACAGAAATAAAAGCAAAAGTAAACAAATGGGACCTGATTAAACTTAATTGCTTTTGCACAGCAAAGGTAACGATAAGCAAGGTGAAAAGACAACCCTCAAAATGGGAGAAAATAATAGCAAATGAAACAACTGATAAAGGATTAATTTCCAAAATATATAAGCAGTTCACACAACTCAATAGCAGAAAAACAAACAACCCAATCAAAAACTGGGGAAAAGACCTAAACAGACATTTCTCCAAAGAAGATATACAGATGGCTAACAAACACATTAAAAAATGCTCAGCATTGCTCATTATTAGAGAAGTGGAAATCATAACTGCAATGAGATATCACTTCATACCAGTTAGAATGGCCAACATTAAAAATTCTACACACAATAAATGCTGGAGAGGGTGTGGAGAAAAGGGGATGCTCTTGCACTGTTGGTCGGAATGTAAATTGATATAGCCACTATGGAAGATGGTATGGAGATACCTTAAAAATCTAGGAATAAAACCACCATATGTCCCAGGAATCCCAATCCTAGTCATATACTCTGAGGAAACCAAAATTGAAAAAGACACATGTATCCCATTGTTCATTGCAGCACTATTTATGATAGCTAGAATAGAACATGGAAGCAACCTAGATGTCCATTGACAGATGAATGGATAAAGAAGTTGTGGTGCATTATCACAATGGAATATTACTCAGCCATAAGAAACAATGAATTTGAGTCAGTTCTGATGCAGTGGATGAACCTAGAATCTATTATACCGAATGAAGTGAGTCAGAAAGAGAAAGATAAATATCATATTCTAATGTGCATATATGGAAACTAGAAAAATGGAACTGAAGAATTTACTTACTGGGCAGCAGTGGAGAAACAGACATAGAGAACAGACTTATGGACATGGCGAGAGGGGAGGAGAGGGTGAGATGTATGGAAAGAGTAACATGGAAACTTACATTACCATATGTAAACTAGATAGATAGCTGTTTTTAAAAATAGGGAATTTGCTGCATGGCTTAGGAAACTCAAACAGGGGCTCTGTATCAACCTAGAGGGGTGGGATGGGGAGGGAGATGAAAGGGAGGTTCAAAAGGGAGGGGATATATGTATACCTACGGCTGATTCACATTGAGGTTTGACAGAAAACAACAAAATTCTGTAAAGCAATTATCCTTCAGTAAAAAAAAATAAATTAATTAATTAAAACAAAACAAAAAGATGATGTCCAATAAGTGAACTACAAAAATACTCTCTTGATTTTAATTTCAATTTATCTCAATTATTTAGTATTTTTATCTGAGTTGATGATAGTCTTTAGGAAAGAAGACATCCAAGTAAATTCAAAAGAAAAGAAATCCCTTTAAGTAGAATTTTTAGAACAAAGAGTAAGTGATTGGTGTAGCAGGTGCAACCTGCAAGTCAGAGTCTTCATGGCTGAAACCTTCAGTAGGAATTGAAACATGCTGTATATAATTCTGTTGTCCTTTCATTCCAAAGTCCAACAATGTCTTCTCAAAGGGATACAGACACTGTAACTTATTCTGAGTGAGAACACACAAAGTTACATGACTGATTGAAAGCTGTCTGCATTTTCTCCTTTTCAAATAAGTAACACAAAGAAATGAAAGCTTCCCTCTGTCTTTTACCTCATTACTTAAAAGACCTTCCTTTCTGGGAATGAAGCTCCCTTGAAAAGTCTACCTAACCCAGCTGGTGGGATCTTGATTTAAAATCACATGCAAAACTTCAAAAAGAAGTGTTAAAACAGCTGATAAAGAAAACCTTCAGAAAATCAACAAAATGTATGCTTTCCAAAGCACTTTAAATATGAATCGTCTATTATTTAAAACATAAAAATTGAAACCATCAGCTTTTTCATGTTATATCACAGTATTTGTTAACAAACAAACAGACATATTATCTGTCCCCTAAAACTATTATTTTCAAAAATAATTTGCAAACATGCTACTCAGTGCAGAAAAACTCAGACAGGTATTATTAAGAAATATGGAAAAGAAAATCCTGTCTTACCATCAGGATGAGAAGTTTGTTTTTCAAAAACTTTTATTCTTTTCCATGGGCTTACATTTTTGCTTCTAAAGAAATAGTAAATTCATATTCCTGAAGATTTGAAAACAAGTCTCTATCAGGGTTTGAGGTTCACATAAAAATCCAGGTGCAGGGAATTCCCTGGGAATAAAGTGGTTAGGACTCTGCACTTTCACTGCCAAAGGCTCAGTTCAACCCCTGGTCATTGAACTAGGATTCCACAAGTTGTGCAGTGTGGCCAAATAAATAAATAGGCAAAACCAACTAATACTTAAAAAAAATCCAAATGTGTTATGAAAATGGAAGAGACAGGCTTGTTTAAACAGGCATCACGATCTAGTTATCTGGTTCAATAGCTGACCAACTCTACTGTCCAGCTTTACCACAAATTCTACACCTACTTTTTCTTGCCCATATTCTAGTTTATTTTAGTATTAAAATAACTTATCTCTAGATTCGGAGACAGGGATCAAGACCATCGCTATGGAAAAGAAATGCAAAAAATCAAAATGGCTGTCTGGCGGGGGGGCTTACAAATAGCTGTGAAAAGAAGAGAAGCAAAAAGCAAAGGAGAAAAGGAAAGATATATGCATCTGAAGGCAGGGTTCCAAAGTATAGCAAGGAGAAATAAGAAAGCCTTCTTCAGCAATCAATGCAAAGAAATAGAGGAAAACAACAGAATGGGAAAGACTAGAGATCTCTTCAAGAAAATTAGAGATACCAAAGGAAGATTTCATGCAAAGATGGGCTCGATAAAGG
>NW_011494830.1:1705365-1708091 GCF_000754665.1 Bison bison bison
TACTTTGCCAACAAAGTTCCGTCTAGTCAAGGCTATGGTTTTTCCAGTGGTCATGTATGGATGTGAGAATTGGACTGTGAAGAAAACTGAGCGCCGAAGAATTGATGCTTTTGAACTGTGGTGTTGGAGAAGGCTTGCACTTGGACTGCAAGGAGATCCAACTAGTCCATTCTGAAGGAGATCGGTCCTGGGTGTTCTTTGGAAGGAATGATGCTAAAGCTGAAACTCCAGTGCTTTGGCCACCTCATGTGAAGAGTTGACTCATTGGAAAAGACTCTGATGCTGGGAGGGATTGGGGGCAGGAGGAGAAGGGGACGACAGAGGATGAGATGGCTGGATGGTATTACTGACTCTATGGACGTGAGTTTGAGTGAACTCTGGGAGTTGATGGACAGGGAGGCCTGGCGTGCTGCAATTCATGGGGTCACAAAGAGTCGGACACGACTGGGCAACTTAACTGAACTGATCTCTAGATTCTGCTTTAGGCAGTGGCCAAGAAAGCTCATATCTAACTGACCCTCCAGATGACAAGTATAAACCATTTATAAAATGTTAAAAACAGTGGAAAGCAACCATAAGCTGACAGGAAGGGGAACTGAATAATAAATTTTTCTAGATAATTTAGAATAGGGAATATGTTATAGTAGCTGGCTTTAAATTTATGCTTCCCTGGTGGCTCAGATGGTAAAGAATCTGCCTGTAATGCGGGAGACCCAGGTTCCATACCTGGGTTGGGAAAAATCCCCTGGAGGAGGATGTGGCAACTCACTCCAGTATTCTTGCCTGGAAAATCCCATGGACTGAACCCTGGCAGGCTACAGTTCATAGGGTTTCAAAGACTGAGCAATGAACACTTATTATTTATGCATGTGTGTATGTCTATGCCTATATGTTTATCTTACAACTTTTGCTAAGGAGAGGCTCATGAGGTGTCATGTAGGTCCCCCAAAACTCCAAGAAGAAATTTTGGACATTCTGAGTTCAAAACTCAAATGCTTTAGTTTGAAGCAAACATCACTGGAAACTGAGGGAGGAGTCCTGGAAATAAGAAAGCAGGGGCAGAGAGTCTCAATTCTTCTATAAACACTGCCAACATTTCTGGCCTGTCCCTGAAACTACACACTCACAAAAAAACTCTGAATAGCCCAGGCAAAGCTAAAATGACTGAACTTAGATTTTGATATGTGCCTAAGATATGGAATTGTGGTTTAAAAATTCCGAATAAGGTAAATGTCTCATAAAACAAATAATCCGCTTGGGAAAAGTACAACAGTATGCAGAACCATGTGCATGATGGGATCCCAAATTATTTGACATACGAAAAAATAGAAAGATGTGACCCATTCTCAAAGAAAACGATAATAAATGTAAATGCATCTTGATATGAACAAAAATTAGAATTAGCCAATCAGTTCAGTTCACTCACACAGTCATGTCTGACTCTTTGCAACCCCATGGATTGCAGCACACCAGGTTTCCCTGTCTATCACCAACTCCCAGAGCTTACTCAAACTCGTGTCCATTCAGTTGGTGATGCCATCCAACCATCTCATCCTCTCTCTTCCCCTTCGCCTCCTGCCTTCAATCTTTCCCAGCATCAAGGTCTTTTCTAATGAGTCAGATCGCATCAGGTGGCCAAATTATTGGAGTTTCAGCTTCAGCATCAGTCCTTCCAATGCATATTCATGACTGATCTCCTTTAGGATTGACTGGTTTGATCTCCCTGCAGTCCAAGGGACTCACAAGAGTCTTCTCCAACACTACAGTTCAAAAGGATCAATTCTTTGGCTCTCAGATTTCTTTATAGTCCATTTCTCACATCAATATATGACTACTGGAAAAAACATAGCTTTGACTTTATTATTTATCTTATTAGCCAATAAAGGACATGAAAGAAAATAAGCTTATAATAAATGAAGGCATGGAAAATCTTAGCAAAGAAATAGAAAATATTTTAAAATATATATAAACATTTTGAACTAAAATACAATATATGAAAAATAATTTATTGGGTGCATTTCACAGAAGAATAGAAATGGCAAAGTAGAGAATCAGGAAATGAATATAAGTCAATAGAATTTAATCAATCTAGAAAATAGAAGGAAACAAAAAAGAAGATAAAAAGAAATGGCAGAGTTTTAATACCTGTAAGACAAAATACCTACCACATTAAAAAGAGGAAAGAGACAATTGGTAATAAATTTTAAATGTTTAAAGAAATAATGACTGAAAATGTCTTAAATATGGTAAAGTACATACATTTACAAATGCAAAAAGTTCAATGAACCCCAAGTAAGATAATATTATGTATTATCTTACTTGGGTATCATTATGTATCCAAGTTTATTATTGGATTATTATTATGTATCTACACAAAATCAATTTGATGAAATAAGAATAATTATAAAGCAACTTGACAAAATAATAATAATAATCAATTTGACAGAATGAAGTAAGAATAATTATAAAACAGCTAGAAGAAAAGACATTTTATATATTGTTGTTGTTTAGTTGCTGAGTAGTGTTTGATGCTTTGCAACCCCCTGGACTCTATGTAGCCCACCAGGTTCCTCTGTCCATGGGATTTCCCAGGAAAGAATACTGGATTGGGTTACCATTTCCTTCTCCAGGGGATCTTCCTGAACCAGGGATTGAACCCACAGTCTTCCACATTGGCAGGCAGATTCTTTACCACTGAGCCACCAGGGAAGCTCCATTTTATATTT
>NW_011494830.1:1708207-1708372 GCF_000754665.1 Bison bison bison
TTGCAGCACGCCAAGCCTCCCTGTCCATCACCAACTCCCAGAGTTCACTCAGACTCACGTCCATCGAATCAATGATGCCATCCAGCCATCTTATCCTCTGCCGTCCCCTTTTCCTCCTGCCCCCAATCCCTCCCAGCACCAGGGTCTTTTCCAGTGAGTCAACTC
>NW_011494830.1:1710058-1713286 GCF_000754665.1 Bison bison bison
TCATATCCTCTGGCTTAGAAACATGTCTTTATCTGGGTTAATTAAAAAACTAGATCAAAGCTTGTTCTTGTCAGCAGTTACAGAAGAAATGGATGATGAGATAATTACAATTCTGATGAAAATGAAAATAATATAATAAAATAATAAATGCTTTATTAAAAAGATCTATTACTGTTCAACACTCTAATTCTGGTCACTTGCAACTCATGATCTTTTAGTCCTATCTTTTACCTTTGTAAGCATTAGAGAACTATTGATCATCTAATTTCTCCCAATCTTTATGGAGATATTTCAGTTAAGATGTGGTGCCAGAATGGTGGCTTGGCAATTTCCTGATGTATTATAGGTATTTTAAGTTATTGGCATGCATACCAAAAGAAAAGAATCTTAACTTGATAAAAAACAATTCACTAATTAGTAACTCACACTGTTCTCTGTGCATCTTCTTAAGCACAGTAAGTTCTATTAATACTCCTATTTGAGGACTTGCTAAAAGTCAAATGCTGTGAAATGCTAAGGATGCAAATCTATATAAGATGAAGTATTTGACTTCAAGGAATTCAATATCCACTAGGGGAACAGTAAGTTGTGATGAATGCAATAAAGTATTAATGAGGCAGTTCTATTTCCAGTTTTTTAAGGAATCTCCACACTGTTCTCCATAGTGGCTATACTAGTTTGCATTCCCACCAACAGTGTAAGAGGGTTCCTTTTTCTCCACACTCTCTCCAGCATTTATTGTTTGTTGACTTTTTAATAGAACTGGAAATAGAACTGCCATATGACCCAGCAATTCTACTGCTGGGCATACACACCGAGGAAACCAGAATTGAAAGAGACACATGTACCCCAGTGTTTATTGCAGCACTGTTTATAATAGCCAGGACATGGAAGCAACCTAGATGTCCATCAGCAGATGAATGGATAAGAAAGCAGTGGTACATACACACAATGGAATGTTACTCAGCTATTAAAAAGAATGCATTTGAATCAGTTCTAATGAGGTGGATGAAACTGGAGCCTATTATACAGAGTGAAGTAAGTCAGAAAGAAAAACACCAATATAGTATATTAATGCATATATATGGAATTTAGAAAGATGGTAAAGATGACTGTATATGTGAGACAGCAAAAAAGACACAGATGTAAAGAACAGACTTTTGGACTCTGTGGGAGAAGGCAAGGGTGGGACGATTTGAGAGAATAGCATTGAAACATAGATTTTATCGTATGTGAAGTAGGTCACAAGTCCAGGTTTGATGCATGAGACAGGGTGCTCAGGGCAGGTGCACTGGGATGACCCTAAGGGATAGGGTGGGGAGGGAGGTGAGAGGGGGGTTCAGGATGGGGAACACATGTACACCTATGGCTGATTCATGTGAATGTATGGCGAAAACTACCACAATATTGTAATTAGCCTCCAATTAAAAGGAGGAAAAAAAGAAAAAAAAAGATCCCACATGTCACAGCTAAGACCTGGTGCAACCAAACAAATATTTTTTTTTAAGAAAGAATAAGAAACAAAAAAGAATAAATATTGTCAATTATAAAATAAATAAACTAGACAGCCAGACAGGTTTAACAGGAAAATGGACACAACTGAGGAAAGAGTAAACCTGATGATAGATCAATAGAGTGTATCCAATTTAAAGAACAGATTAAAAAAAATGAACACAGCCTTGGAGGTTTACTGAACTATACCAAATGGTCTAACATGAGCAATTAAGAATATCAGAAAAAAAAAGAAGAAAGTGATTACAAAATTTCCCAAACAGCGAAAGACAGAAATATAGATCCAAGAAGTTCAGCAAATCCCAAGCAAGATAAATGCTAAACACGTCTAGCAATATGACTGTCAAGCTGCCGAAAACCAAAGATAAAGAGAGAGGAAAAAAAATATTAATGAGGCAAAAGGGTAGTATAGAAGAGGAAATTCAGCAAATAATAACAGCTATGTGTTTAAGCACTTTAGTAGATGCTATGAGATCAAAGTATAGGAGAAAACAATAGCATTAGTTCAGTTCAGTTCAGTCTCTCAGTCATGTCTGACTCTTTGTGACCCCATGGACTGCCGCACACCAGGCCTCCCTGTCCATCATCAACTCCCAGAGCTTACTCAACCTCATGTCCATTGAGTCAGTGATGCCATCCAACCATCTCACCCTCTGTCATCCTCTTCTCCTCCTACCTTCAATCCTTCCCAGCATCCAGGGTCTTTTCAAATGAGTCAATTCTTTGCATCAGGTGGCCAAAGTATTGGAGTTTCAGCTTCAGCATCAGTCCTTCCAATGAATGAAGGACTGATCTCCTTTAGGATGGACTGGTTGGATCTCCTTGCAGTCCAAGGGACTCTCAAGAGTCTTCTCCAGCACCACAGTTCAAAAGCATCAATTCTTCGGTGCTAATGCTAAATGCTAATTCTTCTCAGCATTAAGGTAGCACTTAATTTTGTTACCCATTGTTCTGTGAAACCTAAGGAATTTTACGGTGTTCAGCAAATGAGTATTGTCTCAAATATTGTTATTTTGCTAAGTGAAAAATTTATTATTTGACTTAGAACTTAAACACAGGAGTTCTGTTTCTGTGACACATTAATTGTGAGGTAAGTGTTCGTTTTCTCAAAGATACAGGAGGGAATTTCATCAATTAATTTTGGAGTTAGTTACCTTCAAACTCCAATATGCTGATAAATATTTAATAAACAATGCATCTATTTATTCTCACTCCATTCAAACACCACTGCTTTACTGTCCCTGTGAGCTGTCCAGCTGTCTAAGAATTGTAAAAATTATATGAACTTCAGAATTAAATTTAATTATTAAAATTATTTAATAGTTATTAATCATTCTAATAACAAATTCTTAAAAGCCTATTTTCTTTACTTTTGCATATTTAGTTCATTGTACAGTATCTGAAACTTAGAAAATATGACTAAATTTTTGATACTGAATGATTAAGTATAGAAGATGGTAAAAGAAAAATAAAGCCAATAAAATTATATTCTAAAATATATATATGTTATCATGTCCATTTGCTTCAAGCTTGAAAAGTTTTACCTCTAAAATATGAAAAAGGAAGATTTTCTTTCCATATAAAAATGCTTTGCCCCCTGATTTATGAACTTTAATACTCACTTTTTTATGCTTACAGTAAAATTAGTAATCAAAAGCTATGAAGGTAAAATTTAAAATTTAGAATAGGAATATTGTCAATAAATCTGGCCCATAA
>NW_011494830.1:1713515-1714909 GCF_000754665.1 Bison bison bison
ATGTATATAAATTTTCAAAGAAAAAAAACCTTCAGCATTAGTTTCGATAAATGCATGTCCTTATTGTTTATTCATATTAATAGTAGTAATTTTTTGAACAGATTTCTCAATTGAGAGTTATATGTTAAAAAGGAAGTTTTTATATATTTTTTGAAATAGTAATTTCTGTCCATACTATTAACTGTAATCATATAAAATACATAAAGAAATTTCTAGTTGTAATTTTGCTATATTACTTTTTCTATGCATTTATGCTAAGTCACTTCAGTTATGTCCAACTCTTTTGCAGCACCATGGACTACAGCGCACCAGGCTGCTCTGTCCATGGGATTCTCCAGGTAAGAATACTGGAGTGGGTTGCCATGCCTTCCTCCAGGGGATCTTCCCCACCCAGGGATCTAACCTGTGTCTCTTATGTCTCCTGCATTGGCAAGCAGGTTCTTTACCACTAGTGCCGTCTGGAAAGTCCTACTTTTTCTATTAGAAAAGACATACAAATAATTTATTTCTTCAAAAATGGCACACATCACTAGAATCACATATTGATTATGTGATGGAGAACTAAGTGATGCACAATTGCTCTCGTTATTAGTTTTTTTCTGTTTTTCAAGTTGACACTTAGCATTTTTATCTTTTAACTCTGAAGTAAATATAGAAGCACATACATTTGTAATTAATGCTGCAGAAGAATCCTGTACATCTTTACCCAGTTTCCTAATGAAGGCACCTTGAATCTGTAGTATAGCATCACAACCAGAATTTAGACATCTATAAAGTCAAAGGACAGAACATTTGCATCACCACGTGGATCCCTCCTGTTGCCCTCTTACAGCTACACCCATTGTCTCCCACTCTCAACTCTTCCCTCTCCTTAACTCCTACATCTGTTTATCTGTTCTTTATTTCTATAATTTTAGCATTTCAAAAATATTTTATAAATGAAATAATATAGCCCATAATCTTTTGGAAATTTACTTTTTCACTCAGCATAATTATCTGAAGATTCATGTAGTTTATTATATGTACCAATTTTGGATTCCTTTTTATTGCTGAGTAGTGTTCCACAGTATAGACGTATCACAATTTATTTAACCATTCACTCTTTGAAGGACATATACATTGTTTGTAGTTTTTGGCTATTTTTATTAAAATTGCTATAAATATTCCTGTACTGTTTGTGTGTGTGTGAATATGTTTTCCTTATTTGGGGATAAATGCCCAAGAATGCAATTGGTAAATGACATCAGTTCAGTTCAGTTCAGTTCAGTCACTCAGTCGTGTCCAACTCTTTGTGACCCATGAATTGCAGCACGCCAAGCCTCCCTGTCCATCACCAACTCCCAGAGTTCACTCAGACTCACGTCCATCGAATCAATGATGCCATCCAGCCATCT
>NW_011494830.1:1715026-1729618 GCF_000754665.1 Bison bison bison
TCTTTCCCAACACCACAGTTCAAAAGCATCAATTCTTTGGTGCTCAGCTTTCTTCACAGTCCAACTCTCACATCCATACATGACCACTGGAAAAACCATAGCCTTGACTGGACGGACCTTTGTTGGCAAAGTAATGTCTCTGCTTTTGAATATGCTATCTAGGTTGGTCATAACTTTCCTTCCAAGGAGTAAGCATCTTTTAATTTCATGGCTTCAGTCACCATCTGCAGTGATTTTGGAGCCCAAAAAAATAAAGTCTGACACTGTTTCCATTGTTTCCCCATCTATTTCCCATGAAGTGATGGGACCAGATTCCATGGTCTTCATTTTCTGGATGTTGAGCTTTAAGCCAACTTTTTCACTCTCCTCTTTCACTTTCATCAAGAGGCTTTTGAGTTCCTCTTCACTTTCTGCCATAAGGGTGGTGTCATTTGCATATTGAGGTTATTGATATTTCTCCCGGCAATCTTGATTCCAGCTTGTGCTTCTTCCAGCCCAGCGTTTTTCATGATGTACTCTGCATATACGTTAAATAAGCAGGGTGACAATATACAGCCTTGACGTACTCCTTTTCCAATTTGAAACCAGTCTGTTGTTCCATGTCCAGTTCTAACTGTTGCTTCCTGACCTGCATACAAATTTGTCAAAGAGGCAGGTCAGGTGGTCTGGTATTCCCATCTCTTTCAGAATTTTCCACAGTTTATTGTGATCCACACAGTCAAAGGCTTTGGCATAGTCAATAAAGCAGAAATAGATGTTTTTCTGGAACTCTCTTGCTTTTTTGATGATCCAGCAGTTGTTGGCAATTTGATCTCTGGTTCCTCTGTCTTTTCTAAAACGAATTTGAACATCTTGAAGTTCATGGTTCACGTATTGCTGAAGCCTGGCTTGGAGAATTTTGAGCATTATTTACTAGCGTGTGAGATGAGTGCAGCAAAATATTAGTAACCAAGATTCTGTGCATCCTCAATAGCATTAGTTTTGTCATTGAGAGGTGCAAAGTGATATCTCATTGTGGTCTGAACTTGCATTTCCTGAAGAGTTAATAATATTGAACATCTTTTCATGTGTTCCTTTGCTACTCTGTGTCCTATATGTGAAATGTGAAAAAAACCTATTTTCTTTTGCTCATTTTCTAGTTGTAATGTTTGGGTGTTTTGCTGTTGAGTTTTGAGAGTTCTTTATGTACTCTAGACACTAGTTTTTATGTCAAGTATGTAGTTTGAAATATTTTTTCTGAATTTTGTAGTTAGTTTTATCCTCAAAAATTTTTTAATTTTGATGAAGTTTAAGTTACCTTTCCCGTCCATGGATTATGATTTGTGTTCCAAGGTGAGAATTCTTTCCTATCCTTAAGTCCCAGGAATTTTCTCCTATTTTTTTTTAAGTCTTGTAAGTATTTTTACATTTTACTTTAATTTTATGATTCATTTTGAGCTAATTTTTATAAAAGGTGTCCGTCTTAGGTAAAGATTCATTTATAACCATTAATGCTCAATTACTCCAACACCTTTCACACTGTTCATGGGGTTCTCAAGGCAAGAACACTGAAGTGGTTTACCTTTCCCTTCTTCAGTGGACCACACTCTGCCAGACTTCTCCACCATGACCTGTCCATCTTGGGTGGCCCACACAGCTTGGCTTAGTTTCATTGAGTTAGACAAGGCTGTGGTCCCTGTGATCAGATTGGCTAGTTGCCTGTGATTGTGTTTCACTCTGTCTGCCCTCTGATGCCCTCTCTCGGCGCCTGCCGTCTTGCTTGGGTTTTTCTTACCTTGGACGTAGGGTATCTCTTCACAGCTGCTCCTTGCCTTGGAAGTGCGGTAGCTCCGCTCGGCCGGTTGCAGCTGCTGCTCCTGCGCCATCACAGCCGCCGCTTTATTTTTTTCTGCTACAAAATCACTGCAGATGGTGACTGCAGCCATGGAATTAAAAGACGCTTACTCCCTGGAAGAAAAGTTATGACCAACCTAGACAGCATATTAAAAAGCAGAGACATTACTTTGTCAACAAAGGTCTGTCTAGTCAAGGCTATGGTTTTTCCAGTGGTCATGTATGGATGTGAGAGTTAGACTGTGAAGAAAGCTGAGCACCGAAGAATTGATGCTTTTGAACTGTCGTGTTGGAGAAGACTCTTGAGAGTCCCATGGACTGCAAGGAGATCCAACCAGTCCATTCTAAAGGAGATCAGTCCTGGGTGTTCAATGGAAGGACTGATGCTAAAGCTGAAACTCCAGTACTGTGGCCACTTCATGAAAAGAGTTGACTCATTGGAAAAGACTCTGATGCTGGGAGGGATTGGGGGCAGGAGGAGAAGGGGACGGCAGAGGATGAGATGACTGGATGGAATCACCAACTCAATGGACATGTGTTTGGGTGAACTCCGGGATTTGGTGATGGACAGGGAGGCCTGGCGTGCTGCAATTCATGCGGTCGCAAAGAGTCTGACATGACTGAGCGACTGAACTGAACTGAACTGATATATATATATATATATATATATATAGATAGATAGTTTCAGTTTTCCAGTTCTTCTGCCTTTCCAAATAAATATTAGGATAATCTTGTTTATATCTGTAAAAATTCTTACTAGGATTTTGATAGAAACTGTAGTAAGCCTCTAGGTCAAAATTTTTCCCTGTGTCTCAGATTGGTGGCTAGAGAATTTGCCAGGAATGCATGAGAACTGGGTTCAATCCCTGGGCTGGGAAGATCTCCTGAAGAAGAGAATGTCTACCCACTAAAGTATTCTTGCCTAGAGAATTCCATAGACAGAGGAGCCTGGCGGGCTACAGTCCATGAGGTTGCAAAGAGTCAGACATGACTGAATGACTAACACTTTCACTTTTTTCCTAGGTCAGTTAGAGAAGAACCTATATCTTCACTGTGTTGAATCTTGCAATCCATTATCCTCTTCAATTGCCTTAATCAGTATTTAGTCTTTATAAGATAAAATTATTATATTTGTTACATATATATGCCAAGCTATTTACTTTTTTTGAGTAACTATAAATTGTATTGTGAATTTCAATGTCCTCATTTTCATTTATATACATATATATATAAATATAGTTGATTTTTGTGATTATTTGTATTTTGTGACCTAGTTGAACTCACTATCTCCAAATTTTTGTAGATTTGTGGGATATTCTAGGCAGTCATACCATTTGTGAATATGGACAGTTTTATTATTTTCCTTCCTAACTGTATATCATTAACCTCAGCCTTGATTTATTGCACTACCTAGAGCTCCCAGAATTATGTCAACTAAGATTGGTAATAGTAGACAACCTTCCCATCTTATTCTAGTGTTAAATAATTTATTCTTTCATGCCGGGAGCCGGCATATTGCATACTGAGTGCATATTGCATATTGAGTGCAGCACTTTCCACAGCATCATCTTTCAGGATCTGGAATAGCTCAACTGGAATTCTATCACTGCTGGGAGCCAGCATGAGGAGCTCCACCCATGACAAAGGTCATGAGGAAGGAGGCTTGGCATACACAAAGGCGGGATCGAGCCTCAGGAGTCCCCCTGGAAATTCTCAAGCATTTACACCCAAAACCAGAGTCTGCCTACTTTCTGCTTTGTGCTTTCACCTACACCTCTGACTTTACGGGGAGCTGTCCCCCACTACCTCTCTGAAAAAAGAGTTAGCTTACAGTTCCAGTTAATAATTCCTGGGTGTGACAGTGTTTCAACCTACAAACTCCTTTGGAAATCCTCTAGCCTGCCTGAATAGGTTTTTCTGGCCACATGTGATTGTTCAGAGCCTCCCAACAGTGAGAGGCAGGAGATGTTCTGAACTGTCTAAACACAGATTCTTTTGAGTAGTTAAAAGATTGATTAGAAATTGTATTGGTGAAGGGATTTTCACTTTTTGGGCCAATGTTTGCTAAGTCTCCATATCCCTTACCTGCTGTGTCCCTGGCAGTGTATTGATTAATATAATTGGTGTAAGTAGTAGCTTGAATGTTTGTAACCTGGGACCCTTGAGTTAATTCTTTTTCTTGTTATAGCCCACCACACCTTTGTTCTGTAGGAATGCAACTTTATCTAATGCTTTTGGATGGTGGCTCCTGACCAATCACCTTTAGAGAAAAATAGGTTTTCTGAAGAAAGGGTCTTAAAATGTTAACAGGCCTCCAGGCCAGAAGATGATGCAAATCACCTAAGCTTTTGCATATGATAAGTCTGCAGGAAGAAAGCCTGGCTTGCTGCATGACTCTACCCCTTCCCCCATTATCCTCTATGCATAACTTAAGGTATAAAAACTACTTTGGAAAATAAAGTGCGGGCCTTGTTCACCGAAACTTGGTCTCACCATGTCGTTCTTTCTCTTACCTTCTGGCTGAATTATTCAGCCTCTTTTCTCCACTGAATTTCCTCACTGAGCTATCCTTATTTCAGCCTCTTTTCTCCACTGAATTTCCTCACTGAGCTATCCTTATTCCATTACTCTTTATATCCTTAATTAAAGTTTAATTAAGCAGTTGTTTCCTGATCCTCGCCGACGCCGTCCCCGCTTCGAATTCCCTGGATCCACCAGGGCTGGACCCCGGCACTTTCACATTGACTATAATATTGTAGGTTTTTTTGTAGACCTTCTTTTTTTTTTTGTCAAGTTGAAGAAGTTCCACTCTAGTCCTACTTTTTCTTGATAGTGTTTATCATGAATAGGAATTGAACTGTGTAAAATTCTTTTCATACATCATTTGATAATGTGAATTTTTAGTGTGTTATGTTGGATTATACTGATTAAGTTTCAAGTATGAAATGGCCTTTCATTCTTAGAATAAACACAACTGATCATAGTCTATAGCACTTTCTATATACTGCTGAATTATACTTGCTAATAATTTTTGCATCAATATTGATGAGGGATCTGACCTGTAGTATTATTCATTTTGCTGTTGCTGCTGCTGAGTCGCTTCAGTCGTGTCCAACTCTGTGCGACCCCATAGACGGCAGCCCACCAGGCTCCCCCGTCCCTGGGATTCTCCAGGCAAGAACACTGGAGTGGGTTGCCATTTCCTTCTCTAATGCATGAAAGTGAAAAGTGAAAGTGAAGTCTCTCAGTCGTGTCCGACTCCTAGCGACCCCACGGACTGCAGCCTACAAAGCTCCTCCTCCGTCCATGGGATTTTCCAGGCAAGAGTACTGGAGTGGGGTGCTAATGCCTTCTCCATTATTCATTTTAGTTCTGCCTTAAACTAAAACTGAGAAATATTTTTCCTTCTCTGTTTGCTGGAAAATATTATTTAGAATTGGTGTTAATTATCCAATAAAATCACGTGGACTTGGAGATAACATTTTTTGTGAGTTTGCAAATTACAAATACCTTATAACTATATGATTATTCAAATTATCTGTTTCAAATTGAGTGAGTTGTATTAACTGGGTTATTTCTTTTTTTTAAGGAATTGGTCCATTTCATTTAAGTTATCAAGTCTATGGGTTAGGAGTTGTGCATAGTATTTTTTTTTTAAATGAGAATGTTTCGTGTAACTTAATTTCTCTATTTGTAAGAGTGAAATATTATAAACTTCAAATATAAGCTAATTAATGATATATTTATTTAGTGAAACTGGTACCCACTAAGATCTCAGTAAATATTGGTTAACGAATGGACTGATATATTGTTACATGGAAAAAAGCAAGTGGTAGAACTGCACGTGTGGAACGGTCCTATTTTTGAAAAAAAGAAGATCAGTGCATGTCCTTATACTTTTTTAAACGTTATAAAACCTAAGTTCTGTAATGATATCTTTGATTTCACTTCTAATATTATTAATTTGTGTCCTCTTTCTTTTTTTAATGTTTCACTGGAGTTTTGTCTACTTCATTAATCTTTTCGAAGAACCAGCTTCATTGATATTGTTTATTGTCTGTTTTCACTGTCATTGATTTCTACTCTTAGCTTCGTTATTTCCTTTATTCTGCCTAATTTGGTTTATTTTATTCTTCTTTTTATAGTTTCTTGTCATGGAGGGTATATTGATTTGAGACTTACTCTTTCAAATGTTTACATTTAATGGTATAATTTGCCCTCTCAGCACTGCTTTAGCTGTGTCTTACAAAGTTTGAAATACTGTATTTTCATTTTCACTCAGTTCAATGCATTTTTTAAAATGTCCCTTGAGACTTCATCTTTGATCTGTGTGTAATGTGGAAATGTTTTGCTTAGTTTCCAAGTGTTTGGATACTTTCTTATTTTTTAAAATCAATTTCTAGGTGATACTACTGTGGCAGACAGTATACTTTATATGATTTCAAAATACACTCTGTATGATTTCAAACCTTTTAAATCTCTTGAGGTTTGGTTTATGTTCCAAGATATGGTTTACCTTAGTATAAGTTTCACAGGCAATAGAAAAGGATGTGCATTCTGCTGTTCTTGGGTGGAGTGTTCTATAAATGTTGTTTATATCCTATTGGTTGATGGAGTCAGTTTTTCTATGCTCTCTGATATTCTGTGCAGTTTTTCTACAATTATTGAAAGCAGAGAGTTGAATAATCATGTCTACCAATGTCATCATTTTGCCAATTTCAATGAAGTTTAGAAAATTTACTTCTCTTCTTTACCTTCCCCCTTTTATATTAATAGTATAGTTGCCTGTGCTATTTGCTTTGCTGAAATTTAGAACCAAATCATATGGTGTTAAAATTTTTGTTTCCACTGTCAAATATCAATCAGGCAACTCAAGATGGAAATGAAAATCTATTGCATTTACCTATACTTTCCCTTACTGTCTTCTTTCTTCCTTCTGATATTCAAGTTTCCTTCTTTCATTACTCCTTTCTCCCTGTAGCCAGTTTTAAGGTAGTTCTGCTAGTGACAAATTCTCTTAGTTTTCTTGCAACTGAGACTGTCTTGATTTCCCCCTCACTCCTGGAGGATATTTTCACTAGATATAGAATTCTGGGTTTACATTTATTTTCTTTCAGCACTTGAAAAATGGTGTCACTTCCTTCTGTACTCCATGATTTTGGGTGTGCAACCCACTACCATTTAAATTGTATTTCTACTGTGGGCAGATTTTTTCTCTTTCTCTGCTATTAAGATATCTTCTTTGTCTTTAGCTTTGGGAATTTGATTCTGCTGTGTTTCGGTTGATTTCCTTGATTTCTTTCTGTAAGGAGTTTGCTCAATATCTTGAATCTCTTGCCAGATTTGATCAGTACCTTTCAAGTAGCTTTTCACCCCTATCCTCTTTTACCATCCCTTCTAGGACTCTGATGACACTGAATTTAGATTTTTGTTGTATTCACACAGGTTGCTGAAGTGCTATTCATGTTGGGTTTTTTTAGCCCATTTTCTCTCTGTTGTTTGGATTGAATAACTCCCATTCTGTTTAATAATTCACAGATTCCTTCCTGTTCCCACTACATCCATCCATTGAGATTTTTATTTCATTTACTTCATTTTTTTTTTCTAAAAGTACTGTTTGGTTTTCTTTATATCTTCTATTTCTTTGCTGAGACTCTTTTTGCATTTATTTCAAGTGTGTTTGTAATTACTTATTGAAGCATTTTATGACGGGTGCTTTAAAATATTTGCTAGAATTCTCATATCTCAGTCATTTTGGTGTTGACATCTTTTGACTGTCTTTTTGATTTAGTGTGAGATCATCCTGGTTCTTGCATGCTGAGTGATTTTGTATTAAAACATGAACATCTTACCTTTTATGTTATGGGACTCTGCATCTCATTTAAACCTTCTGTTTTAGCTGACTTTTTTTGGCACTGCTCCAGCAAGGAATGAGAAGCTGTGGCTCTATTAGTGTCAGATCGTGGTAGATGTCCAATTTCCCACCTGGCCTCCATTAATCCCAGAGACATAGGGGAGGTGCTTCTCCTTACTGAGGGACGGGGATGAGAGTTCTCACTCCCAAACAAGTTGTCACTGATATTTCACCGACTGGGAAAGTGTAGGAATGCATCGTTACTGCTCACTGTATGACCTATACTGATGCCACAGAGTGCAGTGTGAAATCCCTGAATCTCTACAGCGTTTCCTTTGAAAATATATCAGTGGGAATATGGAGTGTTACTGCTGGGGAGGGGTAGAAATATAGGCATCCTTCCTCCACCGTTATCCCGTGATGGATTGGTACTGTTTCTTATTCAGGATGTTGCCTTTACTGGCATAAGCCTATTGGGATGCCTCACTGCAGATGGGATGGTATCTACGTTGCCTGCTTGGCCTTTGCTGGCATGAGTGAGAATAAGGACTTTTTTTTCCCCTGTGGTGTTTGTTGGGGGTAGAGCAGTTATTATCTAAAAGTTTCTTTCTTGCTATGCTGTTCCTTCACTGGCCCTTTGGCTAAAGGGATCAAGCTTTTGTTACTTTTTTTCCCACTTTTGGGATTTCTAAGTTGCTGGCTCCTCCATTTTAAACCGTGGGATACATGTGGTATAAAGAAAGTGCAGAAAACCAATTGTGTCCCAACTAGCTGGGCTGCCATCTTGTCTCCAATTTTGTGTCTGCTTTTAACCCAGCCTTTTACATCTACATGCATGTGTGCTCCGTTGCTCAGTCACATCCAGCTCTTTGTGACTCCATTGATTGTATCCCACCAGGCTCCTCTGTCCATGGAGTTTTCCAGGCAAGAATACTGGAGTGGGTTGTCATTCCCTTCTCCAGGGGATCTTCCTGACCCAGGGATGGAACCTACGTCTCTTGCATTGACAGGTGGATTCTTTACCACCGAGCCACCTTAAGGCCTTTTAGATCTACATAGGACGTGAAGTTGCTTAGTCATGTCTGACTCATTGCAACCCCATGGACTATAGCCTACCAGGATCCTCCATCCATGGGATTTTCTAGGCAAGAGTACTGGAGTGGGTTGCCATTTCCTTCTCCAGGGGATCTTTCCGACCCAGGGATCGAACCCAGGTCTCCCGCATTGCAGGCAGATGCTTTACCATCTGAGCCACCAGGGAGCCCCAGATCTACATAGTGCTACACATAAGAAAAGCTACATCTAATCCAATTTCCTAGAATCAGGAATCATTAATAATATTTTAATGCAAACTTGAGATGTACTCCACTCTCAGTATTAGCTAGTTCGGAAATACTGAACTATAAAATTAGAAGAAAAAAAAATTTTGTAGTGACACACATGCATGTTTGCTCTCATATCATATTTAAGCCCAGGAACACGTCATTACTATGTTAGTATCAGAGCTAGAAATAGATACCAAGCGTCTTTTTCTCCCTCTTGGGTTATGTTTTACAGCAACAGCTTATAAAATATTAATTCATTAAAAAAGTATCTACCAGAATATAACCTCTATGAAGTCAAATACTTAACCCTGAATGTCCAGAACCCAAAACAGTTCCTAGAACATGTTGCAAGTTCAACAAATAGTTGTTGAATGAGTGACAAAAGTGTACTGAAAATTGAGATTTTTTTTTCCTTTTTCTCATGTAAACCTTCTAAAGTGGTGTCAGATATCTCCATTTTGAAGATTAAGGATACAAAGGTTTAAAGAGACTAAATAGTTTGACCCAGGCCACAGGGGTGGTAAGTGGTGGAGCAGGGTTCAAATCTTTGTCTAACTGCAGTTTATGTTCCTTCTTCTAAGTGAAGCCACTTATCACATGGAGAACAATAGGAAAGAAAGACCCCTGACTGTACAAAATTATCCTTTATAACTTCCCTGTTCCTCAAATTTGGGTTGATGGGCCTGCCACTAAACCATAGAAGCTTGCAGTGAAAAAGTTCTCTGCTATTTTCTGAAAAGTAAGCAAACAAACTGAAGCCCAGAAATATTGAGAAGCAAAATAATAACTATAGCATGAACAGTGTGATGGCTCCAAAAAGAAAACAAAAGAAATCAAGAATGGTAGCACAATGAATGAATGATTTACTATCTGTATCAAAAAGTAACCATGAGAGCCCATAAGCCTCAGCAAATAAACATTGTTTTACATATAATTTCCTGGGATTTGGGGTGTAATTCTACTGAACAGCAACCACTTAGTCACTTTTTAATTACCCTAGCAGAATTTTTCCAAGGTTTAACTTCCTTTTACTTGCATTTAAGTTTTTCATCCTTTGTTTTCTGTTTTATGACTACTAAAACACAAACCAGTTAAATGTCACTAGTATCCTGTTTCATGAGTGTGTGCATGATGATGGGGAGAAGGGAGTTAGAGCTCCATAAAGTTTATCTAGGTAATCTGTCATTTCCCAAGTCCCAAACCTCACCATATTTTCCAGCAGTCCATGTGACAGCTGTATCTAAATCCAGATTCAATCAGTGCTTCATGTCAACTAACACAATCCCTTAAGCACAGCTTATGTGAGTTTATATTATTCCACTAGCGACAGACAAAAGCATACTTTCTGCCAACAGTGAAACACTTTGAGACAAAGATAAAAGATGAGCCACAGATAAAAGATGCTTTCCTGTTCAATGGCTATGTTTTCATGATAGCATTTATCTCACAAACAAAATTACAGATTGGATTAATCACTTATTCTGGAAAAGGCAGTAAAATTTAGGGCATCCTAGTAAAACAGGGTATCTACAAGATGAATGTTTTGCAATATGTGCTTTTAAAAGTTGTCTTGAATGATTTATTTGCATTCCGGTGCTTATGAATCACACCAGGGGCAAATTGTTTTCTGTGTGGTTTAAAAATCATTGGTATGCAAATAGGCTATGAGCTGAATTTAGCCAAGCAAAATGAGGCTATGCTTGTTAATCAAAGTAGATTGTGAAAATTTGGCAAAGAGCTTGAAGCTGGAGTTATTCTTGGTACTGTAAGGACTTTCAGTGCCATACTTTGTTTTTATCCTTTCCCTTAATTATAGGGAAGGCAAACAATTATACCTTTATATCCTTTTGGCCCATTTATACTCAAAGACCCAATTTCCTACTACTCTCACCCTCCTTTTTTCCCCTGCTTTAGTTGTCTTGTCCCTTATTTTTTGCAAAGGACTGTGCACACGCTCACCCCAGAGCCTTTGCACTGCTGTTCTCTGACAGTGTTTCTTCCCAAACACTCACAAAGTCAGCTCTCTTTCTGTCTCTGCCCAAATGTCCACATGTCAGCCAAGACTTTCCTAGAACCCTGTTTAAAATAATGAATTCCTTCTTTCACTACCTGGTCCTCCTAATCTCTTTCGTTGCTTTTTTGATTTCTTTGCCTTTGTGATGTACTTTATATTCATTTGTTTATTTTCTCTGTCTTCTCATGTTTTCCTTATCTCTTGCATAACATACCACTCCAAAACAATGGCTTAAGAACAATAAGAATCACTTCTTTTGTTCATGTATTTGGGTTGGAGGGGTTAGCTACTGGGTTTTCTATGAGATCCCCCCATGCAGCTACACAGTTACATGTAGCCGGAATGCAGAATCAGACTTGCCTCCTCACATGTTCCACACTTGCAGACTTGAACATCTGGGGGCTGGAAAACCTGGGGCTTCTCAGTCCTCTTTGTATGTATCTGAGTGCTCTCTCTCCAGCGTGGCAGCATTAGGATAACCAGGAATCTTGCATGCAGACTCAGAATTCCAAAGCCAGTGGAAAGAGAGAAAAGTTATTTTGCCTTTTGTGACCTTGTCCTGGACTGCAAGCAGCACATAACTCCTGCTGAATTTTATTCACTGAGTGAGTCACAGAGGCCTGCCCAGTTTCCAGTTCCAGTGGAAGGGAGAGAAACCCCAGCTCCTGATGCGTGTGTGTCAGGGGTCTACAGGAAGAGTGGGGCCAGAAATATGCTTTGGTCAGTTTTTAAAAAGACAAACCGTCACACACTATTACAAAGTAATGTCTTACTTACCTGGGTAAGGGCTTTATCTAGGTACCTTTTATATCCAGTCTTTTTTTTTTTTTAATGACCAAATAAATGAATGAAAGAAAAACCTAAAAAATATGAGTAAAAACCAATTGTGCATGCCTAGTGTTTCCAATATTTTAATAGCATGAGAGAGGAGATCACATAAAGGCTTATGACTGTGTGCTTAAAAGATGCTGTGATTCGAGAAAACCAGGAGGCAAGTTCTGCCCTTTAATACAATATGAACTGGAGCTGACAGGAGTGGAAAAATCCCAAAGTCTTCAATTTAACCAGCTCATCCTTTGTTTCTAATCCCCTGAGATGAGGGAAAAGATAATCAGAGGTTTGAGTGCCACTTAATGGTCATTGTTTTTCTCAGACGCTGTGAGTTAAGTTGAAATAGAACTTAGTCATCATGTTTCTGATGGTCTAGAACACACACTCACCTCTGTGTATTTTTGGAAAAACAAATTATTCTCCCTTTAGTGAAGGGTGCCTGGATCATTGCATTCAGTTCTTAGACTGGAGCTGAAGAAGAAGCTTGTGGTGCTTCAGTCTCTGGAATCTGAGCCCAGCCGGCAATAGCCACTCTCTTGGAGCTTATTACCATAGGTGTCTCATCACCAGGTTGCCTTCCTGAGAAAGGAACTCTCACATCCTTGTGGGACCCTGTTTATGAAGAGGACTTTGAGAGGCTGGTTAATAGAGCAATAAATGTTTCACACCAAAAATAAAAAATTGTCCAGAATTGAGGTGTGGGCAGTTCTAGGTGGTTCTGCCTCCAACCGCTCACAAGGCTGCAATCAAGATGTCAGTCAGAGCTGCAGTTATCTGAAGGCTTGACTGCAGCTGGGAGGACCCACTTTCCTGGTGGTTCGGTCACACAGCCAGCAAACTGGTGCTGCCTCACCATGCAGACCTCTCTGTGCTGCTTGAGTGTCCTCAGGATGTGGTGGTTGTCTCCCCACAGTGAGCAGTTCTAGAAAGCAAGCACAAGCTGCAGAACCTCAAGCATCACATTTTGTCAATCCTATCATGTTCTATTGGAGAAGGAAATGGCAACCCACTCCAGTAATCTTGCCTGGAAAATTCCATGGACAGAGGAGCCTGGCAGGCTACAGTCCACGGGGTTGCAAAGAGTAAGGCATGGCTGAGCAACTATCACTATCTCTTACTCAACATGTTCTATTCCTTAGAAATATTCTTTATTAGAGGAACAATGACTAGATCTGATAGCTTTGCTCAAAATAGAAAATGAATCTTGGGAAATTCAAGCACATTACTTATGAAAGCAAGCAATATTAATGGCTAGCTTTAGAAATCAAACCGCCAACAAAAGAAGAGTTTATGAACCCAGAATTTTTTTGTTGTTGTTGAAGATACTGATAAAGAAACTTACCTGTGCTGTAAGAAAGACTAGCTGTATGCTTTCTGGAGCTCATCACTTCTTCCAGCCAAAGCAAGGCTGGGAGGGCGCCAACAGGGAGAAGCAGAGATCAGCCTAACCAGTCTAAAATTCCTTCTCAAGCTGTCATAGATTCTAGTGGTTTTCATAATGTTTTCCCCAAAGATATGGCAGACTGCATCTCCTCTCAGACCAGGAACCATCCCCACTGTGGTCTCAACCTTTGAATGTGTCTGTCTCTTCTCTCGTCCCCTTTCTTAATTCCTCCTTTCTCCTTCCCTTTCTGTCTCACAGGAACCACCTTTAAATCACAGAACCATTCTCTGTACACTCTGACTCAGCAAAATGCTCAGGCCTCCAAGTTTTGCCTGAATACATAAAGGAAGGCTCTTGAAATTAAAACAACTCTTTCCTCATTCAACAACAACAAGATTCTGTCCTTCTTTTTAAGTAGAATTCCCCATTAAATAATTTTTTTTTTATTAACGTAGCTTGACCAAATTCAGGATGAGTCAGTCATCTCAAGTTTGAAGTGGATATTTCCACTTCAATCTTGATTTCATAAACAATTTGAGGACCAGAATAGACCACAAAGAGAGTATGCTACAACGTTTTCCCCTTCAGTTTGCATAATTGGTTATTGTTTCTCATAGGAGGCTCAGGAACACTCCATAATTAATTACTCAATTTGAGACAAGATCCTTGACATGAGACTAGTTTTTTATTCCTCAGAATTATTTATTTAGTGCTTAGAAAAATGTCTTGCACAGAAAGGGTTTGTAATGTTTTTTAGAGGGGCAATGGGTGAAAATTATTACCAAATTTATAAGTACAAATTGAAGAAATTTTAAGTCTTAAATTTCAAGGGAGCATTAATTTCATAAAGAAATTTGTTATCTACTATCTTAGTTTGCATTAGACTTGTTTATCTTTTAAACTGTGCTAGATATAAAAGTTTTAACTGCTTCTCAACTTTTTGGCTAAGATCAAGTGTGGATATAAAAGTTTTATGATATGACTCATTTTTATTATCATTTACTGGTAAGATGCTAAAATACAATTAAATCACCAGAAGGCAAGCATAGAAAGGTCAATTTAAAACTAGATACTACAGTCTTTGAGAAACATTTCAGTTATTCTTTTCAGAATGCACTTTATAGTTATTTTATTTAACATTGTTTTGCTCCATAGTATTTTCCATACCCTACAATAGCTTCAGTTCAGTTCAGTTCAATCTCTCAGTCCTGTTGGACTCTGCGACCCCATGAATTGCAGCACGCCAGGCCTACCTGTCCATCACCAACTCCCAGAGTTCACTCAAACTCACATCCATCGAGTCAGTGAGCCATCCAGCCCTCTCATCCTCTGTCGTCCCCTTCTCCTTGTG
>NW_011494830.1:1729718-1729961 GCF_000754665.1 Bison bison bison
CTTCTCCTCCTGCCCCCAATCCCTTCCAGCATCAGAGTCTTTTCCAATGAGTCAACTCTTTGCATGAGGTGACCAAAATATTGGAGTTTCAGCTTTAGCATCAGTCCTTCCAAAGAACACCCAGGACCGATTTCCTTCAGAGTGGACTGGTTGGATCTCCTTGCAGTCCAAGGGAGTCTCAAGAGTCTTCTCCAATACCACAGTTCAAAAGCATCAATTCTTCGGCGCTCAGCCTTCTTCACA
>NW_011494830.1:1730381-1731332 GCF_000754665.1 Bison bison bison
ATCCATACATGACCACTGGAAAAACCATAGCCTTGACTAGATGGACCTTTGTTGGCAAAGTAATGTCTGCTTTTGAATATGCTATCTAGGTTGGTCATAACTTTCCTTCCAAGGAGTAAGCGTCTTTTAATTTCATGGCTGCAGTCACCACCTGCAGTGATTTTGGAGCCCAGAAAAATAAAGTCAGCCACTGTTTCCACTGTTTCCCCATCTATTTCCCATGAAGTGATGGGACCAGATGCCATGATCTTCATTTTCTGAATGTTGAGCTTTAAGCCAACTTTTTCACTCTCCTCTTTTACTTTCATCAAGAGGCTTTTTAGCTCCTTTTCACTTTCTGCCATAAGGGTGGCGTCATCTGCATTTCTGAGGTTATTGATATTTCTCCTGGCAATCTTGATTCCAGCTTGTACTTCTTCCAGCCCAGCATTTCTCATGATGTACTCTGCATATACGTTAAACAAGCAGGGTGACAACATACAGCCTTGACATACTCCTTTTCCTATTTGGAACCAGTCTGTTGTTCCATGTCCAGTTCTAACTGCTGCTTCCTGATCTGCATACAGATTTCTCAAGAGGCAGGTCAGGTGGTCTGGTATTCCCATCTCTTTCAGAATTTTCCACAGTTTATTGTGATCCACACAGTCAAATGCTTTGGCATAGTCAATAAAGCAGAAATAAATATTTTTCTGGAATTCTCTTGCTTTTTCAATGATCCAGTGGATGTTGGCAATTTGATCTCTGGTTCCCTTCTGTCTTTTCTAAAACCAGCTTGAACATCTGGAAGTTCATGGTTCACGTATTGCTGAAGCCTGGCTGGAGAATTTTGAGCATTTCTTTACTAGCGTGTGAGATGAGTGCAATTGTGTGGTAGTTTGAGCATTCTTTGGCATTGCCTTTCTTTGGGATTGGAATGAAAACTGACCTTTTCCAGTCCTGTGGCCACTGCTG
>NW_011494830.1:1731432-1743189 GCF_000754665.1 Bison bison bison
AATTTGCTGGCATATTGAGTGCAGCACTTTAATAGCATCATCTTTCAGGATTTGAAATAGCTCCACTGGAATTCCATCACCTCCACTAGCTTTGTTCGTAGTGATGCTTTCTAAGGCCCACTTGACTTCACGTTCCAGGATGTCTGGCTCTAGGTGAGTGATCACACCATCGTGATTATCTGGGTCATGGAGATCTTTTTTGTACAGTAGCTTAAGTTGTCCTAAAGTGCTTTTTATTCTAAAATGCATTTTCTTTTGAAACGCTTATGTTTCTTGTTACTGGTATGTTTTTATCAAGTTCATTTCTCTCAGTCAATAAGCTAGTAAGTTCTCTAATCCGTCTGAAGTCTAAATGTGAACACTAATCAGGATCTGGATGTATAATGCATTCCTTGGTCTGATTGTGT
The DNA here is from genome assembly GCF_000754665.1 of Bison bison bison. Taxonomy (NCBI): domain Eukaryota; kingdom Metazoa; phylum Chordata; class Mammalia; order Artiodactyla; family Bovidae; genus Bison; species Bison bison. Next base: position 1,731,840 of record NW_011494830.1, read on the forward strand.
TTAGTGCATGTGAACATCTGGTTAATTAAAAACCTGTCAAAATTGAGACTTGCCATTAGGTTTACCTGAATTTTATATAGACAATACATTTGATTTCTCCGACTTAGCCTTCAAATGCCAAAGACTAAATTTGGAAGGGTAGATGATGCCAACAAAGTGCCTACGTGCCATCCATGAAATATTAACATGCTTCATACAGTGCTTTACCTTTTAAGGAAAAGTCCATTAATTAGTCTATAAAAGTTTAGGGAAAAAATTGTCAAAAAATTGAGAAGTTAGAAAACATAAACTAACTTTTAGCACTAGTCCTTTAACAAATTAAAAACTGAATATAATTTGAACCATCTACAGTAAAGCACGGCAATTGACAAAATATGTGAAAATAGTAATTTCAGTTTATTAAAAATTAAAAAGTTATGGAATTCCTTGGGGAAAACTTCATTTCCTTTTTTTAAAAAATTATTCTTTTATTATGATTCTTTTAAACTTTTTGTGTGCATTTATGACATACTCAAATTTGTTTAGCTTGTGTGCACAAATATATTTGCATGTGTAAGTGTAGTGTACAAGAAATATAGTCATAAAAAGAGCACAAATCTGGAGAATAAAGACTTATTATATATGGAATATGTAGTGGAATAAAAACTTATTGGAAATAAAAGCCGTGTGATCCCAGATTTATCTTCTGAACTTCTGAGATTGATTTTATAAGATAGAAACGCTTTCCATGATTTCTTCATAAGGTAAATTAGTTTCAAATAAAAGAAGAGGAGGGAGTCTTTTTAAAAGCACAACAAGTTAATTATCCATTTCTAAACAAAGTGATGTAACATCTTAAAAAGTAGTTAGGTTACAAAATCTCATGTAATCAAAATTACTCTTGAAAAATCACAACAGTTAATTTTGCTTGTTTGTTTTTAGCATTTTAGTTCTGGAGAAATAATTTCAAAAGCCAAAGGCTAGAAAATTAAACACAGAAATGTTTCTCTCATTCCAGGGTTTCTTTCTTGCTTTTTCCTCATTTTCCCCTCCCTTATTTTTCTCTCTCTTTCCCAGTTTCAATGAGAATGTAGTAATATTTGTGTAAACTAAATGGGTGTGTGCTAAGACTCTGTTTCACAAATAAACTCCACACTGTAATTATGCCTTAATTATGTGGAACATAATTTCAGTTGACTGATGGTGTAAAAATTGGGTCTGGTGGCTGCAATGCATCAGAGTCCATCATGATGAGAACCAATTTCTCAGTATTTGGTGCTATTTAAAGGGAAAACAAAAATCTTCATGCTTTTCTGTATAGAAATTTTTGCCAAATAGAGACTGAATATATTGTGCAGACATTATTTATGCCTGAATGATTTTCAACATATCTGTCTTTGTTTTAAAAACTAGTCTTTCTCTCTTTTCATCCTTTTTTTTTTTTTAAACAACTAGCAGAGCTTAATTTTCTTATGGCCTCTGTTAGTGGTTTCAGCGAACTTAACAGTGCAATCAATTAAAATGTCTTTGGCAAGCCAACTGAGGTTAAAATCCTATACTGCTGATGGCTTATTTAAGGACCTTTCCTTGACACTTATGGTATATAATTCAATATAATGTACCAAGTTCAATAATGAGATTAGCTGGTTATCCCTGCACAATTGAATAAGAAGTTGACTGTTTGGTTTAACTGTAATTGGCATGTGATGAAGTTAACTACAAAAATGATATGCACAACCAAAATCTTGTCAAGATATGAATGTGCCTGTCTATTAATGGAAATGATAACTGAAATATTGACAATGATTTATGATTTTAAAATTGTCCCCTTATCATTAACGCCTGTCATAGAACTGCTCAATGGGATATTATTCTTATTTTTTATAGATGAGTAAACTGAGATTCAGGAAATTATGTATTGAATACAAGATCACACTTTAAAGTACAAGTCCTGGAGGACAAACCCATTTGTCTGATGGGAAACTTGTGTATGAATCATTTCTTGGGAAAGATATATATATGTGCACATAATAGATATTGTTATATAGAATATAATTAGATATAGAATATTTATAATTTGGAGTAAAAAAGACAAAGAAAGAAAACAATATTATATAGCATTATGGTAAAAAGTATGCATTTTCCAGTCATATGGTCAGTGACTAAATCCGAATGCCCTTACTTCCTAGCTGTTTAAGCCACCATGAGCCTGAGTTACTCTAAAATAGGGAAAATTGGAATAGTTATATATCTAATAGGAGTTACTTACTGTAAAGCAATTAGATTGCATTTGGCATGTAACAAATGATAAATAATAATAGTGAGGGAGAAGAGAAAACATAAGAATTTATCCCTCTGTTGAAAAGTTTGAAAGTTAACCACTAGATATTTTATCAGGCCAGTGCTTGTGATAGAATATCTAAAAAATAAATGAATAATCATAAATCTAATTTTTAAGATGTTGAAAGTGTGATATGAATAAGAACTAGAGGAGATAAAATTACATAGTGAAAAGAGCCCTTTTTATATGATCTCACAGTTACTACCATGCCTTGGACTCATTTGTTGATTCTGAGCACAAGCAGAAAGTTGGGCTTAACCACGGGGCTTGGACTCTCCTGAGGTAAAAGGAGTCTAGAGGAGCTTTTGACTATTACATAGGCTGCTATGCTTTAGAAATCTTCCTTGATAGCCTAGTTGGTAAAGAATCTGCCTGCAATGCAGGAGACCTCAGTTTGATTCCTGGGCCAGCAAGATCCCCTGGAGAAGGGATAGGCTACCCGCTCTGGTATTCTTGGGCTTCCCTTGCGGCTCAGGTGGTAAAGATTGCACCCACAATGCAGGAGACCTGGGTTTGATCCCTGGGTTGGGAAGATTCCCCTGGAGAAAGGAAAGGCTACCCACTCCAGTATTTTGGCCTGGAGAATTCCATGGACTGTATAGTCCATGGGGTCGCAGAGTCAGACACGACTGAGTGACATTCACTTTCTCATGCTTTAGGGGAACCAGTGTATCTCAAGTATGTCTTTCTGATCAGAGATTTGTTGAGTGACTTGTTTGCGTCTGTGGTATTGATGATGGTGGTGGCGACTAGAGACTTAGTTTGTTAACTTCTAAAATGCTGAATAAAATCTGTCATGTATGGACGCTTAGGAGATAAAATCCCACTAGAGCCAGGGGCTTGCTTCAAATAAATGGTTAATCCCCAGGTCAAGATATTTGCCAGATATCAAAGCAGCAGATGTCAGGAATCAATAGCACTGAAACAAAACAAAACAAAAACCAGATCCCTCCTGTAAATTACCTATAGTCTTTCACCAGCCAATCAAAGACCTCCTATAAGAGGGTCTTTGTACAAGTTCCTCTTACAAAGGCCCTGCAAGAGGAACAAGGATAAACCAGAAATGACAAAGGCTTTCTGAGTTCCAAACTAAATGAACCACCCAAATCATTCCTTGATTGGATTGAGGTGATCAGTTGATCATCTAATCTGCTGAACAGAGGAAAAGTCAATCTTTTCTACAAGGGAAAGAAGGGGAATATATTCATAATCTCTCTAATTCCTCTAGACACTATGAGACTTACATTAAAAAATTAAAAAGATGCGAGTAAAGAGAAAATGTGATGGATAATAGAGAGAAGAAAAATAAATGATAGAAAAGACCTCAAAAAATCTGATATTGAAATTGTCAGGCAAAAACTTTAATATAACTATTATGCATATATTAAAGAAAATAGATAAAAAGACAAAACAAATAAAGACTGAACAATTTGCACAGAATTACAGTCTATATAATTAAAATAGTACTTTAGGAATTTAAATTTCAGTATTTGAAATTAAGACTTCATTGGATGGATTTATAAACAGAATAGACATGGTAAAAGACAAGATAAGTAAACCTGAAGCTAGAGCAATGGAAAACATTCAAACTCAAGCACAGACAGAAAAAAAGGAAATGATAAAAGCTAGTTTTTAGAAATCTTGAGCACAGTCACATGGCATAGCATGCATGTAATTAGAGTACCAGTAGGAGAGAACAAGAGAAAATAGGATTAAAAGCAACTTTGCAAGATAGAATATTTAGGATTACATTTAAGAGTTGACTTGAGATAACCCACAGAATGAGAACCTCATTGAACTTCTTCAGACAGTATATATTTACAGCTACAATTATACATGCTGAGGCGCATAGCAGAGAGAAAAAAAATTAGACAAGTTAGATTTTTCAAGTAGTCTGAAGAAAAAATACACAGTATATTTCTTAAAGAAGTAATGTAATATTGAAAAGTGACTTTTTTCTTCCGGTTTCACTGAAATATAATTGACATATAACACTGCATAAATTTAAGGTGTACAGCATAATGGTTTGATCTGCATATATCATGAAACATTGCTACAGTAACTAGAGTGAACATCTGCCCTCACATATAGATACAAAGTTAAAGAAATATTTTTTTCCCTTGTGTCGAGAATTTTTAGGATTTACTCTGTTAACAACTTCCATACATAGCATATGACATTTACTTATATTTATCATATTGTACATTACATCCTTAGTCCTTATCTTACATGAATCCATTCTCCGCCCAAATCCCCTCTCACCCAGGCTGCCACATAACATTGATCAGAGTTCCTGGTCCTATACAGTAGGACCTTGTTGGTTATCCATTTTAAATATGTCAGTGTGTTCATGTCCATCCCAAACTTCCTAACTATCTGTTTTTCCCATTCTTCCCCTGTGGCAACCATAAATTCATTTATAGTACTTTTATTTTTAGATAAATAATCTCTCTCTGTAGAAAAGGTGGGTTTGATTGGATTTTTTTATCTAATTCCTTTCTAGTTTTAAAGCCTGCAATTCTCATGCATTTCAGCATGTCTCTAAAGGACTTCCCTGGTGGCTCAGATGCTAAAGCATCTGCCTGCAATATGGGAGACCCAGGTTCGATCCCTGGGTTGGGAAGGTCTCCTGGAAAAGGAAATGGCAACCCACTCCAGTATTCCTGCCTGGAGAATCCCAGGGATGGAGGAGCCTGGTAGGCAACAGTCCATGGGGTCGCAAAGAGTCGGACACAACTGAACAACTTCACTTCACTTTACTTCTTCAGCATGTCTCAGTACTGACAATACACCTATACTGAATTCTTTCATTAATTCAGCAATAGAGCTTTTACTTTCCTTTACAAATACTTTTTGGTTCTCCTTTGGAAAAAAATGCTTATTTAAAACATCTTTTCCTTTTACTAATGGAAACCTAACATATCACTGCTATTTGTTTTCCCCACATAGCTGTACTTTTATTCCATGTATTGACAAACTGTTTCTTCATAGGCCTATTCTGTCTATTCAAGATTCCCATTCATACAGTTCTTAAAAAGAGATTGAGAGACGATTTTTTTTTTTTCTTAGCTCCAGGCATTTTCCAATAGCATAAGAGTCATTAACATCCTTGTTGGCAAAGATTCCATTAAACTCTGATAGTGTTAAAACCATTTTGGCTGAAGTTAAATGAAATGCTTGAATAAAATCTAGAATTTCTATTTTGTTTTATAGTTCACAATGTTTTATCATATATTTTGTTAAACAGCCCTCATAAGAATGCTATGCTATAGGGACAGACAGTATAAAAAATACACATGTACCAGGCCAACTAATAACTAATAATTTGATCCGCAGTCATACTTTTTATATTTCAAATTAAAATTTAATTATACAAGTAATACTTGAATATCCTCATTATAAAACATTAAATATTACTGATAAGACTAAAATTTCTTTTAGTGATCGACTTTAATTCTGCTTGCTTAATGAAAAAATAGCCATATTTATGAGCCAATGTATAACTTTAGGCTTTTCAGGGTAAATAGTTAAGCATAAGTGCCCCTAAACTATTGATCGGGGATGCCATCCAACCATTTCATCTGTCACCCCTTCTCCTCCTGCCTTCAATTTTCCCAGCATCAGGGTCTTTTCCAATGAGTTGGCTCTTCCCATCAAGTGGCCAAAGTATTGGAGCTTCAGCTTCAGCATCAGTCCTTCAAATGAGTATTTAAGGTTGATTTCCTTTAGGATTGATTAATTTAATGTACATGCTGTCCAACGGATAATCAAGACCTGTATTACATTTTGTCTTACCTCTATTGACTTGGATTCTTAATTCATAATATATTCTAAATACAAATCCTTTACTGATATGTAACATATATATATATATATATATATATATATTTTTTGCTTTGGCTCCATCCCTTCATTCTTTCTGGAGTTATTTCTCCACTGATCTCCAGTAGCATATTGGGCACCTACTGACCTGGGGAGTTCCTCTTTCAGTATCCTATCATTTTGCCTTTTCATACTGTTCATGGGGTTCTCAAGGCAAGAATGCTGAAGTGGTTTGCCATTCCCTTCTCCAGTGGACCACGTTCTGTCAGATCTCTCCACCATGACCTGCCCATCTTGGGTTGCCCCAAGGGCATGGCTTAGTTTCACTGAGTTAGACAAGGCTGTGGTCCTAGTGTAATTAGATTGACTAGTTTTCTGTGAGTATGGTTTCAGTGTGTCTGCCCTCTGATGCCGTCTTGCAACACCTACCGTCTTACTTGGGCTTCTCTTACCTTGGGCGTGGGGTATCTCTTCACAGCTGCTCCAGCAAAGTGCAGCCGTCACTCCTTACCTTGGACGAGGGGTGACTTCAGCAATATGTGAACCGTGAACTTCCTGATGTTCACACTGGTTTTAGAAAAGGCAGAGGAACCAGAGATCAAATTGCCAACATCTGCTGGATCATGGAATAAGCAAGAGAGTTCCAGAAAAACATCTATTTCTGCTTTATTGACTATGTCAAAGCCTTTGACTGTGTGGATCACAATAAACTGTGGAAAATTCTGAAAGCGATGGGAATACCAGACCACCTGACCTGCCTCTTGAGAAATTTGTATGCAGGTCAGGAAGCAACAGTTAGAACTGGACATGGAACAACAGACTGGTTCCAAATAGGAAAAGGAGTACGTCAAGGCTGTATATTGTCATCCTGCTTATTTAACTTACATGCAGAGTACATCATGAGAAATGCTGGACTGGAAGAAACACAAGCTGGAATCAAGATTGCTGGGAGAAATATCAATAACCTCAGATATGCAGATGACACCACCCTTATGGAAGAACGTGAAGAGGAACTAAAAAGCCACTTGATAAAAGTGAAAGAGGAGAGTGAAAAAGTTGGCTTAAAGCTCAACATTCAGAAAATGAAGATCATGGCATCTGGTCCCATCACTTCATGGGAAATAGATGGGGAAACAGTGGAAACAGTGTCAGACTTTATTTTTCTTGGCTCCAAAATCACTGCAGATGGTGACTGCAGCCATGAAATTAAAAGACGCTTACTCCTTGGAAGGAAAGTTATGACCAACTGCCGGGGACCAGCCCCAGCTGATCCAGGGTATTCGAAGGAGAGATGGCCTAGGCGACTATTTATATGCTAATTAAAGATATAAAGAATAATAGAATGAGGATAGCTCAGTAGGAAAATTCAGTGGAGAAAAGAGGCTGAGTAGCTTGGTTTACACGGGAGACCAATAAAACTTCAAGACAAGAAGTTTGCACCACTTACGTAGGCCGCAGGCGCCCTCTCGAATAGCGGAAGGTGCCTCACCCTAGACACCTTCTCGAGTGGGTCTTAGAAGCCCAGGCATAATTAGTAAGCGTGGTGGGTTCCGAGCTCCAGATGGAGACTCAGCTGGAAGTTAAAGGGAAGAATGACATGGGGAGACCAAGCGTTGGTAAGCAAGGCCCGTAGCTTTATTTTCAACAGGGGTTTTTATACCCTAAGTTACACATAGAGGATAATAGGGGATGCAAAGTCAGCAGTCTTTGATTCTTATCAAAAACCAAGGTTTCTTTCCTGCAAATTTATCGTATACAAATGGTTTAGGTGATTTACATCATCTTCTGGCCAGAAGGCCTACTAACATTTTATGACTCTTGACAAGGACTTATCAACAAAGACTTATTTTCTCTAAGACTAATTATTTTAAGGTTTGGCGCCATCTTCCGAAGATAAAATTGCATTCCTATAGGGCGGATGTGTAATGGGTTTACAACAAAGGAAAGAATTTATTACCTTAAGGGTCTAAAGTTACTAACACCAAGGCCACTACTTATTTTTTCTACATACCAACTATTAATTAATACATATTCAAGGATACAATTCAGAGGATGTGAAAACTTGGCAACAAACATTGACTCATCAATGAAATCCTTTACTAGTTTATCCTGACAGTTTTTAACTCTCTGAGAGGCTCTAAGCTATTTGAATATCTTAAGCTTCCCATGCCTCTGGAGGCTGGGAGACTGTAAACAATCGTATGCATAGCTGCAGGAGTCCGGGTAAACTTGTCAGGCGAGTTAGAGAGCCATCTGAGAGGTTTGGATTTAAACACTCCTAATTGCCCAGGAACTTTATTAATTGGAGCTGTAAGTTAACTCTTTGACAGAGAGAGCGAGATGGTGGTAGGGGACAGGCCCCAGTAAAGTCAGAGGTGAGAGCACAAAGCAATAAAGTAGGCAGACTGGTTTTTTGGGGGAAGATACTCGAGAATATCCGGGGAGACTCCCGAGGCTCGATCCCGCCTTTGCGTATGCCGAGCCTCCTTCCTCATGACCTTTGTCACGAGCGGAATGTCTCTCGCCGGCTCCCGGCAACCAACCTAGATAGCATATTCAAAAGCAGAGATGTTACTTTGCCAACAAAGGTCCATCTAGTCAAGGCTATGGTTTTTCCTGTGTTCATGTATGGATGTGAGAGTTGGACTGTGAAGAAGGCTGAGCGCCGAAGAATTGATGCTTTTGAACTGTGGTGTTGGAGAAGAGGCTTGAGAGTCCCTTGGACTGCAAGGAGATCCAACCAGTCCATTCTGAAGGAGATCAGCCCTGGGATTTCTTTGGAAGGAATGATGTTAAAGTTGAAACTCCAGTACTTTGGCCACCTCATGCAAAGAGTTGACTCATTGGAAAAGACCCTGATGCTGGGAGGGATTGGGGGCAGGAGGAGAAGGGGACGACAGAGGATGAGATGGCTGGATGGCATCACTGACTCGATGGATGTGAGTCTCAGTGAACTCCGGGAGTTGGTGATAGACAGGGAGGCCTGGTGTGCTGTGATTCATGGGGTCACAAAGAGTCAGACACGACTGAGCGACTGAACTGAACTGAACTGAACAATACTTTCCCCCATTCTTTCAGCCTTATTTATGCTGTCTTTTGCCTAAAAGATATTTTACAATTAGATGTTTACAGATTTTTAAGGTACAGTTTTTCCTAAGGCTGTCATCCTGCTTATTTAACTTATATGCAGAGTATGTCATGTGAAATGTTAGGCTGATCAAGGTGAATCATAAGCTGGAATCAAGATTACCTGGAGAAATATCAACCACCAGGTATGCAGATGATACCACTCTAATGGCAGACAGTAAAGAGGAACTAAATAGCCTCTTGATGAGGGTGAGAGAGGAGAATGAAAAACCTGGTTTGGACCTCAACTTTCAAAATAAACTAAGATCATGGAATCTGGTCCCATCATTTCATGACAAATAGAAAGAGAAAAAGTATAAGCGGTGACATATTTAATTTTCTTAAGCTCCAAAATCACTGTGGATGGTGACTGTAGCCATGAAATTAAAAGACACTTGCTTCTTGGAAAGAAAGCTATGACAAACCTAGACAGTATATTAAAGAGTAGAGATATCACTTTGTCAAAAAGGTCAAAAAGCTATGATTTTTCCAGTAGTCAGGTATATATGTGAATTGGACCATAAAAGAAGACTGAGCATTGAAGGGTTGATGCTTTCAAATTGAGGTGCTGGAGAAGACCCAAATTGAAGGTGCTTGAGAGTCCCTTGGACTGAAAGGAGATCCAACCAGTCAATCCTAAAGGAAATTGACTGTAAATAGTCATTGGGAAAGAGAAGGCAATGGCACCCCACTCCAGTACTCTTGCCTGGAAAATCCCATGGATGGAGGAGCCTGGTAGGCTGCAGTCCATGGGGTTGCTAAGAGTTGGACATCACTGAGCGACTTCACTTTCACTTTTCACTTTCATGCATTGGAGAAGGGAATGGCAACCCACTCCAGTGTTCTTGCCTGGAGACTCCCAGGGACGGGGGAGCCTGGTGGGCTTCCGTCTATGGGGTCACACAGAGTCGGACACGACTGAAGCGACTTAGCAGCAGCAGCAGCAGCAGTCATTGGAAGGACTGATGGTGAAGCTCAAGTTCCAATACTTTGGTCACCTGATGTGAAGAGCTAACTCATTAGAAAAGACCCTGATGCTGGGAAAGATTGAAAGAGGGAGGACAAGGGGGTTGCAGAAGATGAGATGGTTGTATGTTATCACTGAGTCAATGGACATGAATTTTTTTTTTTTTTGGGAAGCACTTGGGTTTGGCTCCCCTTGCATCGTGTTCTTCGGCCGGAAGCGGCGGGTTCGCCTGGACATGAATTTGAACAAACTCTGAGAGATAGTGAAGGACAGGGAAGCCTAGCATGCTACATTCTATGTGTTGCAAATAGTTGGATATGACTTAACTGAGCAACCACAATGACAGCAATAACTTATACTTAAGTACTATATGGTACTTAAATACTATATTTATGCACATAGTTCATGTTTTCTGAAAACAATATATTCAGGAACTTATTTAGACTTTATACAATTTTTTGAAGTAACAATTAATTTGTAATGGATTTGCAGTTTTTTGGAGAATAATTCATTTTACAACTACAACATTTGTCTTTCATTGGTATATTTTTCTCTTCTTTTTTTTTTTTTTTAAAGCTTATATAGAGGAGAACTGTCATTTAATAAGGTTTATTTTACAATGAATATCCAGTTGCTGACTATGTTTTAACAGTATCTAACTCAGCCTGTGTGTTGTCCTTTGGAAGGATTCTGGAAATTTATTTATTGTCATTTTGAAAAGTCCATTTATCAGTTTTGGAAGGACACATATCACTCACTGAAAGCAGTGTTTATTTATTTTTGTTACCATTTAATTTTTTTCTCTTCTGGCACTTGAATTATGCTTTTACATTCAGGTTGCTTTGGGTTTTGACCCCTAGTGAAGCCAGTTGACTCTGTTTTTCTTGTTGTTGTTGTTACAAGCTTGTCCCTGCACACAGTATATTGGGAATTATTTTTGAGCCTATTCTCAATTCTTTGTCTTTAATTTTCAAGTAAACTTTTATTCACATTAACTGTAACTCTTGATTTGTATGGCCCTATACTTTCTCTATTATTTTCTTTTCTGGTACTATATTTTATGGCCCTCTTACCCTGATTATGATAAATATTTTTTTTCCAGCTCTTCTTATCCT
>NW_011494830.1:1743289-1762062 GCF_000754665.1 Bison bison bison
ATCCTACTGCTCTAAAGTTATCTGAAGAGGTCTCCTAATAATTTTATGGCATCTATTTAAAACTATTTTTTGAATTTTTTTTCTCTTTTTTAGTTTTTTATTTATTTATTTTTAATTTAATTTAATTTAATTTTTTAACTTTAAAATATTGTCTTGGTTTTGCCATATATCAAAATGAATCCACCACAGGTATGCATGTGTTCCCCATCCTGAACCCTCCTCCCTCCTCCCTCCCCATACCATCCCTCTGGGTCGTCCCAGTACACCAGCCCCAAGCATCCAGCATCGTGCATCAAACCTGGACTGGCAACTCGTTTCATTTATGATATTATACATCTTTCAATGCCATTCTCCCAAATCATCCCACCCTCTCCCTCTCCCACAGAGTCCAAAAGACTGTTCTATACATCAGTGTCTCTTTTGCTGGGTTATTGTATACAGGGTTATTGTTACCATCTTTCTAAATTCCATATATATGCATTAGTATACTGTATTGGTGTTTTTCTTTCTGGCTTACTTCACTCTGTATAATAGGCTCCAGTTTCATCCACCTCATTAGAACTGATTCAAATTAAACCTATTTTAATACCAAATTTTCTTTAAAATTTTTGGACTATACTTTATGCTATAATATGATTATTGATTGCTAGTTTTTTTAAAAAGGTATCTGGCAATGGTAGCTAGCCTCAAAATTCTAGACATGTCTGGGTTGTTTATATGGTTTTCTAACATGACTAAAAAGAAAGCCTAAGAATCTTGAGTAGACATGCCTTAAATAATATCAGATTGCCCTCACAGATGGAGGTCAGTGCTGTACAGAATAGTAACTTGATATATTGTTAAGGTCTGAAAAGAGAAATCTATAAACATCCAAACAGACAGTGAAAAGAACTGTAGAACTTTCCTACTTCTTATGTTTTTGTGCAAAAAGAACACTTGAATAAATCTCTCCCCATAAAAGGTTGAGAAAGAGAAAGAGGAAAAAAAAAAAAAAAACACCAAAATCTACTTTAATGTGTTGTGACATAATGGAAGGAGTGCATCATTTTGAAAACTTTCTGAAAAATATACTTCACATAATATTTTTAAATTAATAAACTTTATTTTTAAGAGACGTTTTAGGTCTACAACTAAATAGAGCAGAAAGTAGAGTGTTCTCATATACCCCAAATTCCCACAGATGCACAGTCTCTGGGTGTACATTTTCAGTTCCCTTGGATATGTAATGTATGTAATCAAGAAATGTAATGCTGGCTAGTATGGCAAGAATATGCTTAGTTTTATAAGATACCACCAAGCTGTCTTTCACAGTGGTTTAACCAGTTTACATTTCTGGCAGCAATGAACTAAACTTCCTGCTGTTCCATATCCTCAACAGCATTTTGTGTTGTCAGTATTATGGATTTTGACTAGTCTCATATACATGTAATAGTGTCTCATTGTTGTATCTGCATTTCTCTAATGACATATAATGCAGAGCGAATTTTCATATTCTTATTTGCCATCTTTATATATTCCTAAGTGGTGTTTCTGTTCAAATCTTTGACCCATTTTTTAAGCAAGTTACTTATTTTCTTATTGTTGTTGTATGAGTTCTTTATGTATTTTCAATAACAGTCCTTTCTCAGATGCATTTTTTGAAAAAAATTTTCTTCCAGTATGTGGTTTGTTTCTTCCTTCTCTTGACATTGCTTTTTGCAGAGCCACAGTTTTAAATTTTGATAAAATTTAAATGATACTTTTTACAAGAAAATATTTTAAAAACTTGCTGTCCCCAAATAAGCAAAAATTTTTGTTGTTGTTTACTCACTAAATTGTATCTGACTCTGTGACTCCATGCACTATAGCCTGCCAGGCTTTTCTGTCCATGGGATTTCTCAGGCAAGAATATTGGTGTGGGTTGCCATTTCTTTCTCTGGAGGATCTTCCCAACCCAGGGATCAAACCCATGTCTCCTGCACTGGCAGACACCTTCTTTACCACTGAGCCACCAGGGAAGCCAATTACAATGCTACAGTAAAACAGAAGGAGTCTTTGACCATAAAATGAAACAACAGATTAGAAAAATAGAGTAAACGGAAATGAGTCAAATTGTCATGAATACTCTCTTTCCAGTAGGGAAAAAGAAAACAAGACTAGTCTTAGATTTTAGTCTTCTTCTGTGGTTCCTTTAGTTATTGAGAATGAGATTTTGAAGGAGAAAAGCTTTGGAAATGTTACCTATTTTAATTCTTCTCTTGGTTCTGGTTAAAGACCTCAATTAATTTCAAGGGTAGAAGCATACCCAAAAGATCAGTCCACTAAGTTAAAGCTCGAGTTTTACTTACTATGGAAATTAGCTTTACCATCTGTATTTAGTACAGTACTTTCATAGGTAGGTTATTTAGATGCTAGCTTTTTTTTTTTTTTTGTATAGAATAAACTGCTCAGGAATTTTATTTATTTATTTTTTTGCACAGAATAAATCTGATACAAAGGCATAAAACTTAAACATGATATTTTACAGAATTGTCTTGTATTTAAATTTTTGAGAATAATGTGTGATTCACTTGCTTTACATACTATTCAGGAAGTTCACTTTCTATTATAAGTTAGAAGACATCAAGAAAGTTTTGTCAACAAACTTCTGGATTGCATAGCTACCCCGCTCCCTGACGTCAACTTCACTTCAGCTTAAGGTTACTTTAAAAAGAGAAAAGCAAGCCATTAGGAAATCAGGAAATCACCAAACATTGGTTTTAATTTCTTATAAAAATATGTTGTTGATTAAAGAACTTAGCTCACTTTAATAAGAACCTGATATGTACCAGACCAAGCTCTTCATCTTTATTTTGCTATGTCAGACCTACAAAGTGGGCCATAGGCTAAAAAAGCTAAGTAGAATGTTGGGGCAGTTGAACAATGTTTATGTTATTTATAAGTGGGGTTAGCACAGGTAAATAAAAATGGTGTGCACCTTCACATGGCAGCAATAAAGATAAAACAGCACTAATGTCAATCGTGTTTAGTCATTCACTAGAGAGTAACTCACAAAACATCATCTGAATAGTTTGAATGAATCTAACAAGCAAAAATTTAGACATCATCATTATATATTTGTGCACTTTGTATGATTATACAGCAAGCAAAGGAAATATCATTCAAGTATATTGTGGAAGCTATGAAAGCTAGTATGTGCATTTCCCTATGAGGAAGCACATATATTTTCTATAAACATCCATCAACCCAACATCTTACTAATTTAGTTGTGGTAAAATATGATTCATACTTCTGCATATCCCATTAGTATGAGCTTGTAAGGCTGGTTTTCCCTTTAGTAATTTTTTTTTCCTCAAATTTATTCCTATTATCTTTGGAGATCTATGGGACAAAGGAAGAATCATATACACTCATCCTGATCTTTTCTCTCATTCAATGCAGACTTTGTAATACAGTCTTTGGGGGGGCGGTAAACTGTAAGAGAGTCAGTCAATTAGATTTTCACACTAGGAAGTAAAGGAAAGTGGCAAGTCTGTCCAAGTAACCTAGAAATCCATGGTATAGAATGGCATAAGTAGAATCAACCTGTGTATACATTTGCTTTCTAAGCCAGGAAGTTCAGCTTTAGATGGATGAAGAAAATTGTTTATATTTCTAAAGTCTTATAGTAAGATGTTAGAGAAATGCAACTAGTGTCTCCTTTAATCATTCAGAAAAGAAAAACTGTGGGAAAAAGTTTTAATGCCAACATGGAATTATCTGTTAATACATGTTTTTTACTCAAGTAAAAATTAACCCCTCAAACTGCTTTCCTTTTTATTCTTTAGTGGGTTTCTCTATGTCAAAAGAAAAAAAATAGAACTTGTCAATCAAAAGAATAGAAATTTTCTTAATATATTATCCTTTTCATTATCGTCCGTCCCGAAAGCTGAATCTGCATGGGTTCATTAACTAAAAAGACTTTGTTTAATCTTTTTTTTACATCTCACAGTAGAATAATTATTTAGCATATTGAAACATATTTGGAAGTCACAGGTATCTACAAAATGGACAACAGTTCTAGCATAGAATCATAACTACAGTATAAGATCATCTCAGATTGTTAGAATCAGTTACAGAAGTTTTATTATTGCATTTGATTGCACGTGGTATCTTAAGTTTTGATTATTGTAGAATACTGTGCTTGTAATGAGATATGAGAGACTGTAGTCTCTTAATTGCTCCCCTGCTTTTACAGTTGAAGTAACTGTGACCAATTTTATTGTTGTAATAGTTGATAAGAGAAGGGAGACATGGTGACATGAAGAGACAGATACCCTCACTGACATCTTTCCTAACACAACCATGTAATCGTTTGTTTGTCCAAGCCATCCAAAAAAGAAACAGTCTAGTCACAATGATGTGTTTGCTGTATTACCACCTTAGCAAGCCATGTCTTTGTCTTTCATTCCAAACAGATAGCCAAGTCCTAGGATTTCCCTATGTACAAATTTATAAGTAAATTTTCTTTTGGAAACTAACATTGTACATTGCAGTATGAAATATAAACAGCTTTATTTTAAAGTAACTGAATTTTCAGGTTTTAACTGTGTTGTCTATATTTTTACAATATTATTTTTTTTTCTTTGGGACATCAACATATCCTTTTGTGATTTTCTGAATGAAGCAAATAGCCACCAGTAGCAAATATACTCAGAATTTTATCACAAATTTTTGTCATGAAAAAATTGATTCAAAATGAAAAGAAAAAAGGTAAGTATACTAGTTTCTATTAATCTATACTGTATGTTCCTTCAGCCCAATGCATATGTTCTATAAAGAAAACTTTTAATTAGACATTAATTAGGGGTCACACAGAGTCGGACATGACTGAAGCGACTTAGCAGCAGCAGCAGCAGCAGACATAATTAGACTTTGGCCACCTGATGCGAAGAACTGACTCATTTGAAGAGACCCTGATGCTGGCAAAGATTGAAGGCAGGAGGAAAAGGGGATGACAGAGGATGAGATGGCTGGATGGCATCACCGACTCAATGGATATGAATTTGAGTAAACTCTGGGAGTTGGTGATGGACAGGGAGGCTTGGCATGCTGCAGTCCATGGGGTTGCAGAGTCAGACACAACTGAGCGACTGAACTGACTGAATGAATAAATGATGAATTGCAAAACAGTTTTAGAATTAGGTATTGGTAGAGGTCAAATAGGCTAATTCCCTTGTGATATTCATAATGAGGTCAGATCATATCATGTAAATATATAAAAGTATATATATCTATACATACACACATAGGTGTGTATATATTATGAATATGCATGTGTAGTCTTTTCATTTTTATTTCTATTAAGTTATTCTTGATTTATAATTTAAAGAATCCTCAAATATTTTACACTCATAACTATGTATTTTCAAAGCAGAAATTTACATTATTTTTTATTTAAAATTATCCTTTATATTGATTTGTATAAGATTTCTTTAGAAAGTAGCTTGAACAACAGAAAAATTTTTGTCTGTCCAACTCTTATAAAAAAATTCAGGTAACTCTTGAGATCTTCCAAATGAACTGGAAATAGCGTGTCAACTGTATTAATAGTTTTATAATCTTTTTGTGAATATACACAGGATTGATATTTAAACCAAAAAGAGTGATAACTTTTTACTTTATAAGGAAATAGACTTCTTCATTACTGCCTGAGAGATAGTGAGAAAGTGGCTCTTGCTCTCTCCAAAAAAGGAGAAAGAAAAAAATTTGATGATGACTCTTATATAATGATCATTGAAAGAAAATGATTATCAGTACATGTCATCATAACTTTGGTTATAAAACTTACCCAGTGAGAAGTCTTCCTTAAGACTCACAACTTCATAAATTCACTCATGATAATGATAACAATATCAATAATTAATGATATCAGTAACAGTCATTAGTTTCTTGAACTCATATCTATTAAGTGCTTAATGTGTGTTGTCTTAACTAATACTCAAGGTAGCCCTATAATGTACGTACTGCTATTAATAGCATTTATGCTCCAGTGAGGGGAAACTAGACCCTAGAGCCTTAACATTTTATCTTGACCACCCTGATAGGAGGTGTCATTGCCAGGAGTTGAATCCAAATGGCTCCACATCAACATGCACTCTTGACCACCATCCTCGTTTCCTCTTCTTGAGAGATAGCTTCATATTTCCAGAAGCAGAGGTTAGCCAAACCCAGACACATTTTTGTTAAATTAATGTTCCATGTTCATTTTTATCTCTCATAATGTTCTTTCCCACAGAAATTTTTATGAGTAACTGTAATTAGACTGAGTTGAAGATGACATTTAGTTTCCTGGGTTGGAGATACCATCACCCTCTGGGGTCTTTCATTTCCATGCACACCAAATATTGAAAGAATCTTGTAGCTATTGTGAAATGGTAGTCCCATACTGGGAACATAAAAATGCAAACCACAATTGTGAATTTTAGGAGTCCTGTGAGAATGCATTTGAGCTTACCCACAATTAGGGTTTGGGCATATTTAAACACTTGATGGACTGAGAATCCATATGTGGGGTCAGAAAGATGGAAAAAAAAAATCAGCGTTTTGAAACAAAGAAATAACCCAGAACTAAACACACGAATTGAGTTTGCTACAGTGAGTGAAACTGAGTAGTAAGGTTTGGATTTGAAGGGGTCCAAGGTGACGCTAGTGGTAAAGAACCCACTTGCCAATGCAGGAGACAAGAGACTTGGGTTTGATCCTTGAGTTGGGAAGATTTCCTGGTACTGGGGGGACATGGTAACCTACTCCAGTATTCTTGCCTGGAGAAACCCGTGGACAGAGGAGCCTGGCAGGCTACAATCCATAGAGTCACAAACAGTTGGACATGACTGAGGTGAGTCAGCATAGCACGTGTGGGACCATGAGCCTGAGCTTCACCCTTCATCAGATTCATTTGAGGGATTTATTAAGAAAACAGATGGTTGGGTTTTGCTGTCAGTTAGTCTAGTTCAGTAAACATGAAGTGAACCGGATAATCTGTATCCTTTAAACCTCTCATGACTAGGTGATTCTGATCCACATCCAAGGTGAAGAACCCCTGACATAAATGAAAGAATCATGTAATATAGGGTGCAAAACTCTGCTGTATAGATCCCTTCGAAAGAGCTTGTTCCAAGAGGCATAAGAAGTTTTATGTTGATCTGAGTAGAGAAAGAGCACCTAAGTGAACAATCCAGAAGAGGTCTGCAGCTACAGAGAGGCAACCGATGGGAAGGATGGAGGTGAGATCCAAAGACTTGAGTAGCAGTGAGGGTTGAAGACCAAGAGTATCAACAAACCAGAAAAACAGTGAAGGCTGTGATACTAGAAAGCTGCCTTCAAGAGGCCAGGGACCTTCACAATCTTGATGGTTAATAATGTCCAGCATCTGGAATCATGTCTTGCTCATAGTAGATGCCCAATCAATATTGTTAAACAAATGAGTAAGTGATGCTAGGGCCAAGGATTTAGAATGTTGGGAGCATTGAAAAAAGAGAGTATTAGTCACTCAGTCATGTCCAACTCTGCAACCCCATGGGGTGGAGCCTGCAAGGTTCCTCTGTCCATGGAATTCTCCAAGCAAGACTAGAGTGGGTAGCCATTCCTTTCTCCAGGGAATCTTCCCAACCCAGGGACTGAATCTAGATCTCCTGCATTGCAGGCAGATTTGTTACTGTCTGAGCCACCAGGGGAACCTATTGGGAGCTTTGCAAAACTTTAAATGGTAATCAAACAACCCTTTTCTAGCCACAGATACATGCCTTTCCAGATACCTGGATAATTGATGAAGATGCCAGAAAAGTATTGGATTTTTTTGGTTGTTGTTAATCATGCAAGTGAAAGCTTAGAATTTGGAGCTTTATAATACAATGCATTAAAAAATAATAATTTGTATTCACAGATGTGGTAAGGGAACAGTTAGATTTCAGATGGAAGTTTTTGATACGTATTTCTTCCTTTATTTGAGATCTAGTCTAAACCACCTGGCAGATGGGAACTCTAGACAATTGTAGTTAATTGCTAGACCTGTCTTCACCAAGCTGGTTAATTCAGCTTAAACCTGAGATTATTAAAATTCATATGCATCTGAAATGTGGTCTCAATTGACTGGTTCCTTGGAGAAATATATATTTACCATTGTAATCATAGAGGGCCAAATTCCTGGTAGGCATTTAATATAATCTGCTACAACAGGGATGAAGCAGCTGTTCTGCCTCCATTTATCTTTAAGACCTCAAACCAAAGGGAAATAAAATAAAGTTCAAATCCAAGCTATACTTGCATATATAAGAATTGAATATACTCTACTACCTGAGACAAAGTATCCAAGACATTCTCTCTTCTACTCAGGAAAATTACATCATTTCGTTTATTTCAAACTAAGTAAGATTGAGTTATTGTTCCTCTACTGGCAGTAAGTGAAGATTCTTAATGGATGGAAATTTGTTAATTCTTGATTTCATATAGAATTTCCTACTTCTCTTAAATATATGTTTTAATTGTCAGAGACATTAAAAGGTTTCTCTGATTATCACTGTCTACCCACTCCAGGATTCTTGCCTAGAGAATTCCATGGACAGAGGAGCCTGATGGGCTGCTGTCCATGGGGTCACACAGAGTCAGACACAACTGAAGCAACTTAGCATGCATGCATGCATTGGAGAAGGAAATGGCAACCCACTCCAGTATTCTTGCCTGGAGAATCCCAGGGACAGAGGAGCCTGGTGGGCTGCCGTCTGGGACTGCATAGAGTCGGACACCTGAAAGTGACTTAGCAACAGCAGCAGCATAGAAGTTAAACTATCTATTAATGTAAAAGAATATACCTCCAAATAGAGTTTTTTTTCCCCCACTTTCAATCTGTATAATTAGATGTGACTGCTTTTTATCAATACCTTACTGTAACTAGCACCAGTGAGCTGCCTAAAAGTAGTATGTACAGTCTAAAAAGTGATTCTAGACTAGTACTTAAAATTAAAAATAAAACACTACATCTGAGCAAGACATTGGTCTGAGTTAAAAAAATAAATCTTTTGCTCCAAATGCAAAAGCAAATATCACATTACAAATTTCAATTTCTTCTATTTTAAAAATATTTGTGTATATTACATCGCTATATTTTCTTTCCATCTCTCAGATTTTCCTGGTACTATACGTGGTATTTTTACCTAGTAAAATTAAGTCATGCCAGACAGAAACTCCGTGAGGCTGATCAAAGTATAAAACACTGTCAAATTCTTAAACTTCTCTGGAAGAAAATTTCCCATTTGATTTAAAGTGAGTGAAATGATGATTTTAACAAACATAACTTAGTCCAAAAAATGATCTCTTTTTTATTTGGATGATATTCCTCATTTGTTTTAATATCTAGAAGTCACTATTAGATTTAAAACTCTTTGAGTCTAACATTTACCTTATAAAGCCAATATGTTAGAAACAATTGACAAGAATTGACATGAAACTAAATCATTGTAAACGTAAAACCATGCTTTCAAGATGTTATAAGAATCAGTTGTAGAAAAGG
This sequence comes from Bison bison bison, assembly GCF_000754665.1. Lineage (NCBI taxonomy): Eukaryota > Metazoa > Chordata > Mammalia > Artiodactyla > Bovidae > Bison > Bison bison. The sequence continues at coordinate 1,752,816 of NW_011494830.1, forward strand.
GAAACTTCTTTAAAAAATAAATCACGAAGAATTAATTGTCTCACTGTATAAAAATCATGAAATTAGATCTGTCCCTCACACTAAATTCCAGGCTGATTAAAGATGTCGATGTAAAAAACAAAAATATTAGAATTAAATATTTAATATATTTATGGATATTTTAAAATGCATAAAATATCATTAGTCCAGCAGGCCCATGATCTTCTCAGTGGAGAATCATTCGATTAATGCTAATTGTTTTTATTAAATTTATTAAAATCTTTAACAACATTGCTTTTAAAAAATCAAACTTAAAGAAACCCATAAAGTCAGGAAGGTCCAGGGATCTCTGGGGAGACCCAGGGACTCTTGGAGGCAAAGTCAAAATCTATTCCTTATAATGAGAACTGAGCAAGATGTGTTCTTTTAAATTATCTTTTATTGATATTATTAAAAGGGTACATTATCAGGTGTGAAAAAGGAAAATAAGACAAAAAGAAACACCACATCTTGAACAAATTCTTTCTTTATTGTCATGTTCAGAGCTGAGAGAAGTTATTCCAAGTAACTGTTGACCAGCAAGTCAAAAGGATATTCTTTCAAGTTACTTTGACAGTATTTGTTTTATAATAATATAAGATGTTAAAATGATATAATTTCAACTGGTGGAATCAAGGTTTAGCAATCCAGAAACAAAATATTCAAAGGCAAGATGTTGGAAGCAAGGAGAGTGTGGATTGTGTTCCCATGTGGTTTCATTTGACAGGTACGATGTGTTCTCCTTGCTCAACATTAATTTCCCAATTGACATGTCTTTCAGTTGAGGAAAAAAGTGTTCTAGGTATGAAAGTTGGAGTTGTGGGAGGCATAAAAATGTAGAGACAAATGGTGTGAATGGCTAAGAGTTCAGGGTTGAAACAGGTCTTGAATCCATTCTTTAGATTATTACACATATATTTCTTTTACCTTTTGCTTAAGATCAGCCATGCAAAGAAGAAAATCAGAATTAAATTTCCAAAAAGAAAACAGATACACAATCTTGATTATTAGGTGCATTCTGGGAAAGTTAGTGACCTGCGAGAATGTCCCTTCACTTCACCCCCAAACATAGAGTTTTGCTCTCTAGGTCCGAGTGAGACTAGGATCTTTCCGCCCTGAGAGTTGGGCATTCTGAATGGGAGTCCCTGGGAGGCCCGGGGATCTCTGTAGAGACCTAATGACTCTTAGAGACAAAGTCAACATCCCTTCCTTGAAAGCATGTTGGGATTCTTTGTCCCCCAAATGCCCAAGTGGGAACTGAAAGGGCGAAGAAAATCTTCCTTCACCCTGAAACTGTAGAAGTACAAGAAATGAGGCTTTCTCCAGTTCCTTCATTAACGGTGTGGAAACTTGCCTGTTTCTACATCACCACCTGTATCCACTGACATGGTAGACACTTGTTTTAGTACCAATAACTAGCTGTATTATGTAACAAGGGAAATCGACATCCCATCTGAAGGGTCTAGCAGCCAAAGAAAAAAGCTCAGTTAGAACAAACACATGTTTGTCCAAATAGAGGTGGAAGAGGAGACAGATAACAATCAGAACAAGAAAAATATAGATGAGTTCTTAAGGAAATTGAAGTGAAGCACAAAAAAAATGACTTCTAGAGCTCAATACAACAGCAAAAAATTACCCTTCTAACAACAACCCAGTAGTCTATTAAAGGAAAAAAATAATAAATACTCAAATGCAAATCAATAGTTAGAAAAAAATGCAAGAAATATCTCAGAAAAAAAAAGAGCAAAAGCACAAGATCTTGAAGGCAAAGATCAGAGGCTGGGAAATGTGGTCATGTAGAATTGTGTGAAAAATACTTTTATTAAATGAAATATAAATTGATAATGGACAGAGTTTGACAAATAGAAGAATTTTTTTTCAGGGTTGAACTGAAAAACTAAAATGTTTCATATAAAAAACTCACTGAATTAAAGACTACATTGATGAGGAAAGGCACACAAAACTAGGAATTTCCTGGTAAAATTTCTGAACTAATCCTAACACTAATAATTAAGAAAAAGCATCATGTAAGATTCAAGGCAGAAAGAACTAAGTGCCTACAAGGGAAAGGAACTGTGTTATCACCAGACTTAACTGTAACCCCAAATATAGAAGAAAGTGGCACAGCATCAATACAATGCTAAACTGAAAGAACAGCAACATAAAAGCAGTATGCTCAGTTAGCATTGGGCTAATTTAATAATAATCAGAAATTCAGGGACTTAGTATCCAGATCATCTTCAGAGGAAGAGTCAAGAAAATCCTATGCCATTCTGGGTTCTTACCAATAACAGAATATATTCTGAATTTATAAGCAGGAAAATAATTTAATAAGGGTCATTAGATGGGTCACAGGATTTCCAGGAGGCCCAGATTATCAAGAGTAAATACTATGTTCTGTGTCTAAGATTACCCTAGATAAAAGATAACAGAAAAAGTTCCATTCAATATTCTGTAAGTTGTGTATAGAAATGAGTGGAAAGGGTTGTATAAAAACATAAGAGCTAATGAAAAATGCTACCTCTGAGGAGAAAAGAGAGTAGGAATAAAACATGGAAGTGAATGGCCATAAACTTGGATATTGTTAAAGTGTTTTATAACCAAAATATTTTAAAATATTGTATTACAGCAATGTAGAACATAGCAGAAATTTCTATTCATGATTCTAACGTGAGACGAAAAGAAATAAATATCAATGCAATGTTAGACACTTGTTTTCCCTTTTGGGAGATTAACAGCTTTTATATCAGTTAAAAAGTGGAAATTCTAAGCAAGGCATTCAACTTGGCCTAATAAGGGGCTGCCAGGTAGATTTTGATCAGTGTGAATTAAAATACTGTGTGTATTTGAAGGATAAGAAATTAAATGTGCCGTGAACCGAACTTGGTTTTTTTTTTTTTTTTAACTCAGGCAGACCATAATAAAGGACTGACACTGTCTTAATGGAAATTACATTCACTAGTATGCCAAGGTCATCATAACTTAATTGCCTCAGATTTCAATCAGTGATTTATCAAATATGAATACCCTTTGGGGAGAAATGTATAAAAACCTGAGCTCTGTGTGTAAACTACTTCTTGTGATTTGTATAGCAAAATATATCACCAGTGTCCTTGTAAAACACATGTGTACCCGTGAGAGCAAGAACCAAATGTATTGTTCATTTTGTAGAACTGATCAAGATAATAAATAAAATATAGTAGAAATATCAATGTATTATATTTTAAGAATGAGTTTGATGATTTGTCCGTTTTTACATTTGCTAAACTTTCAACTAAAATATTCTTCAATGTGTCATGGGATTTTTCAGCAAATTTTAAAAAATACTTTAAAATTCTATTAAATGATGCTGTTAGATCTTTATTGGTGAACGGAACATATCATCTTTTAAGAGAACTTATTTACTTAGAAAAGAATCACTGAAATGATCCCTGCATATTTACATATGTAAATATAAGCCAAAGAGGAAGTCACTGTGGCAGGAGAATTGTGAAACAAAACATCCTTGGCCTTGAATGTCTCCCAGAGCTACTTGGAATGCAGAACTGATCAGTAGTTAGAAGATGAACATATTTGAATTGGGACAAATAAACCTTCTGAAGGGAAAGAGATTGAGAGTATAACCATTTTCTTTTGAAGCTTAATAGTTTTTAAATGATTTATCTATTTATTTATTTACTTCTGGCTGTGCTGGGTCTTTGTTGCCACACATGAGTTTTCTCTAGTTGCAGTGAGAGGGGGCTACTCTAGTTGCAGTGCGTGGGCTTCTCATTGCAGTGGCTTCTGTTGTTGCAGAGTCCAGGATCTAGGGCTTGTGGGCATCAGTCGTTGTGGCTCCCAGACTCTAGAGCACAGGCTCAGTAGTTGTGGCACACGGGTTTAGCTGCTCTGTGCTATGTGGGATCTTCTCAGACCAGGGATTGAACCCACGTCTCCTGCATTGGCAGGCAGATTCTTTACCACTGAGCCAGCAGGGAAGCCCCTGATGCTTAATATTATTAAAACTTGTCTGGAATGTCTTGGAATGTCTCTGAACAAACTGATACTGACTGAAGGAATTTGCATTGATGGAAATCTGCCTCCAGGGTTACCACCAAGACTGGATGTTTTAAATGGAAGGTTTGATTTCACAAAATATATGGCTACAGCTTGGAATACATGGGAAGAGTGTCCAACAGCAATATTAAGTGTTAAGACCAAAAGCAAAACAATCAATGTCTAGTCAACTTGTGTTTCCATAGCAAAATACAAATGGGATGGCTTAAACAATAGAAATTTATTTTCTCACATTTCACATGGCCAGAAGTCTGAGATGAGAGTGCTTTTCATGGTTGTGTTTGCTGAGAGCTCTCTTCAGGTAGCAGATGGCGACCTGCTTATAGATGACCAACTGCTTATGGAGGGCTGCCTTATGGTTGTGTCCTCACATGGCAGAGAGAGAGAGAGAGACCAAGCTCTCTGGTGTTTCTTCTGCTGCTGCTGCTGCTGCTGCTAAGTCGCTTTAGTCGTGTCCAACTCTGTGCGACCCCATAGACGGCGGCCCACCAGGGTACTAATTCTATCATGAGAGAGCCCCCACCTTCATGACCTCATCTTAATCTAGTTAGCTCCTAAAGGCCCCATTTGCAAATACCATCACACTGGATGTTATGTGCTTCAATATAGGGATTTTGTGAGAGACACAATTCAGTCCAGAGCTACCAGGAACTCAGCAGATCTTGCCTGTTTCTCCATCAGTAAGAACCTGGCAATAAGAATGGCCCCCTGTGCTGAGTAATCCTGTGGGTTTCATGGAATAATGAGATGCCAGAGAGATTTTGATTTTCTGACTAATCAGAAATGTAAGGTCCTCAGAAGTTAATTGGAATTAGAAGAAGTGAGAAAAACTCTTAGAAACTTCCAGAATGGCTACATGGAGAATTTCATGGATCCACTCCCCAGAAAACAGTAATAAATGGGTGAAAATGATAAAACACAACCAGTTAAAATCTTTGGAATTTTTTGAAAGAACAAGAAGTATGTGAAGACACTAATCAAGAAAACTACTGAATTAAGTGAGAATGAGAGTCAGTGGTATTTCAGCATGGACTTGCTCCTTCCCTCCCCTTCCTCAGCTCAGCATGACAGAAGCTCCATTCCTGATAGGTGTTGCCAAGAATTTGGGGAACCCTATCCCCCAGCTCCCAGTCAAGAGCTAAGGTATCTCCATGGGAGGGACAGGCTGCCAACTTTTCTCACCTGATCTACAAGTCTGTGTTGCAAAGTGTAATTCCAGGAAAGTATAGCCAGGAAATTTGGTCTATCTTCATCCACCTAGCCGTAAGTTATAATATAGAGGCTGTAACAGGCACGGCAAGCTAAGAGCACTGGGACTCATCACTTTCACCCTAGATTCCTCATAAAGTGAAGGCTCCACACCAGAAAAACAAGCCAAAAAGGCCAAAGGCTTCCATTCCTGTGGGAAGCCCATCTTGTGGTGTCATTCTGAGAGAAGCAGGCCTTACCCTTCTCCGGAGAAGTGGCTTAGCGATTTGCCAAGGAGGTGAGGCAGTCCACAAAAACATAGGGTGAAAAGTACAGAAAACAATATAAAATTGTACTGGTAGATTTAAGCAAATGACTGAAAGAATCAGCAAATGTGAAGACAGACTTAAAAACATTATGCTGTCTAAAGAACAGAGAGGTATAAGAATGAGAGAAATTAACAAAGCTACAGAGAAATGTGGGACGTCATTAAACACATCAAAGAATGACTAATAGGAGAGTATCAGAATGCAAAGAGAGAAAGACGCAAAAAAATTTGAGAAATAATTATTGAAAATTTCCTAAATTTGATGTAAAACATTCATGTACATAATCAAGGAGTTCAAAATTCTCCAAGGGTTAATCCATCAGAAAAATACAATAATTATGTATATATGCATTAAAATAAAGTTCCAAAATAGATGAAACAAAATGTAGAAATAGAAGGGAAACTAAAAAATGTTTAAATTTGTAAGCCACAAGGTCAATATAGAAAACCAATTGTATTTTCATACAGTAGCAATAAAAAATCCAAAAATGAACTTAAAAAAGCAATTCCATTTACAATAGCAGCAAAAATAATCAAATACTTAGAGTACATTTAACAGAATAAGTTCAAAAATATACTGTGAAAATTAGAAAATATTATTGAAAGTAATTAAGGAATATCCAAATAAGTGGAAAGACATCCCATATTCATATATTGGAAGACAATATTATTATAATAAAAAAGTTCTCTAAACTGACCTACAGATTCAATAAAATCCTTATGTGAATACCAGCTGTCTTCTTTGCAGAAATTGACAAGCTGATCATAAAATTCATATGGAAATTCAAGTGAAGCAGCCAAGCCCCAAACATTTTGAAGCAGAATAAAAAATTTGGGAGATTCACATCTTACTTTATCAAAGTTTATTGCAAAACTAAAGAATCAAAACAATGTGCTACTATCATAGAATCAACATATATTTTCAATAGAATAGAATTTGGATTCCAGAAAAAGACTGTCACACTTATGCTTAATTGAATTTCAACAAAAGTGTCAAGAAAATTCATCAGGGAAAGAGTAGTCTTTTCAAAAAAATGGTGCTAAGGATAACTTGATATCTATGTACAAAAGAATGAACCTGCATCCCCTCCTTGTATCAAAAATACAAATTAACTCAAAAAAATTCATAGACCTAAATGTTCGAGCAAATGTTATAAAACTCGTTGAAGGAAATAGAGGAGTATGTCGCTGTGACCCTGGCTTAAGCGTAGCCTTTTACATATGACAGAAAAACACAAGTGACAAAAGTAAAAATAAGTCAATTAAATTTAAAATGAAAAATACGTCTTTCTAAAAATACCTTAAAGAAAGTGAAAAGACAACCCACAGAATGGGAGAAAATACTCACAGAATGGGAGAAAATACTCACAAATCGTGTCTCTGATAAGAGACTTGTACTTAGAATACACAGAAAATCCTACAGTTCAATACAAAAACACAAACAAACTGATTAAAATTGGGTAAAGGATATAAGCAGACATTTCTCAAAATCGGATATACAAATAACCAAGTAGTACATGAAAATGTGCTCAATAGCATTAGTCATTAGAGAAATGCAAATCAAAATCACATCAAGATACCACTTTACATTCACTAAGGTGGCTGTAATACAAAATGTTGGCAGCATGTGAGGAAATCAGAATCCTCCTATAATGCTGGTAGGAATGGAAAACCATGCATCCACTTTGGAAAACAGTGTGGCAGTTTCTCAAAAGGATAAGCATAGGGTTATCACATGATGCAAGAATTCTATATAAATATATATATGAAATGAAGACATATTTCCTCACAAAAACTTATACACGAATATTCATAGCAACATTACTCATTAAGAGGCCCAAAGTGGAAACAACCCAATGGTCTAACAACTGATGAGTGAAAGGTGGTATATCCATGCAATGTGTTATTATTCAGCAATAAAAAAGAAAACAGTAACCTAGATTCAGAGAAGGCAATGGCACCCCACTCCAGTACTCTTGCCTGGGAAATCCCATGGACGGAGGAGCCTGGTGGGCTGCAGTTCATGGGGCCGCTAAGAGTCGGACACGACTGAGTGACTTCACTTTCACTTTTCACTTTCATGCATTGGAGAAGGAAATGGCAACCTGCTCCAGTGTTCTTGCCTGGAGAATCCCAGGGACAGGGGAGCCTGGTGGGCTGCCATCTATGGGGTCGCACAGAGTTGGACACGACTGAAGTGACTTAGCAGCAGCAGCAGCAGCAGCAGCAGCAGCCTAGATTAGTAAGAGGAAAGGGCTTCATTGCTACCTCTATTAATAAAGGCACAAGAGGATGAGACATTTATAGAGTAGAGAGAAATTGTCTGGAGAGTGTTGGCCAAATGGAACCGTTAAAATTAATTAAGAGATTGAGGCCAGGCTGAAGTAACATGATATGAAAGGAACTGGCATAATAAACACACCGAAAGCCTTCTGTCTCCATGAAATTTCTCACAAGTAGCATCCCTTGACAGAAACTAACTAGAAGCCCAAGGTCAAGGGACATTTTGCAGTAGTCTATACAGGTCTTCCTCTTTGGGTGCAGACTTGGGTGCAGAAGAGTGGCCATGGATCTGGAAAGTACATGAAAATACTACAGCCTACAAAGCTTTTGTGACCAAAATTTCATGAGACCATAAGAGTGTGTATGGCACAGAGAAGGAAGCATTGACTATTATAGTGATTCTCAATTGTGCCAACTAAAAATTGGTACTTGCCGTTTGTCTCTATGGGTTTCCTCAATGGCTCAACAGTAAAGAATACACCTGTTAATGCAGGATACCCAGGAGACACGGGTTCAATCCCTGGGTTGGGAAGATCCCCGGAGGAGAAAAACGGCAAACCATCCTGTATTCTTACCTGAAGAATCCCATGGACAGAGGAACCTGGCAGGCTACAGTCCTGGTGTCTCAGATACTTGGACACAACTGAGCAGAGCAGAGATAACTATACATAATATTGACTAGCCCCCTGCCCCCACTCTTTGGAGAAGTTCCTCAGTTTTTCTGGAATCTTGTGTTTATTCTAATATGGTTTTAGAAAAGGCAGAGGAACCAGAGATCAAATTGCCAACATCTGCTGGATCATCGAAAAAGCAAGAGAGTTCCAGAAAAACATCTATTTCTGCTTTATTGACTATGCCAAAGCCTTTGACTGTGTCGATCACAATAAACTGTGGAAAATTCTTCAAGAGATGGGAATACCAGACCACCCGATCTGCCTCTTGAGAAATTTGTATGCAGGTCAGGAAGCAACAGTTAGAACTGGACGTGGAACAACAGACTGGTTCCAAATAGGAAAAGGAGTACATCAAGGCTGTATATTGTCACCCTGCTTGTTTAACGTATATGCAGAGTACACCATGAGAAACGCTGGACTGGAAGAAACACAAGCTGGAATCAAGATTGCCAGGAGAAATATCAATAACCTCAGATATGCAGATGACACCACCCTTATGGCAGAAAGTGAAGAGGAACTAAAAAGGCACTTGATGAAAGTGAAAGAGGAGAGTGAAAAAGTTAGCTTAAAGCCCAACATTCAGAAAACGAAGATCATGGCATCCAGTCCCACCACTTCATGGCAAATAGATGGAGAAACAGTGGAAACAGTGTCAGACTTTATTTTTCTGGGCTCCAAAATCACGGCAGATGGTGAATGT
>NW_011494830.1:1762162-1798053 GCF_000754665.1 Bison bison bison
ACCAACCTAGACAGCATATTCAAAAGCAGAGACATTACTTTGCCAACAAAGGTTTGTCTAGTCAAGGCTATGGTTTTTCCTGTGGTCATGTATGGATGTGAGAGTTGGACTGTGAAGAGGGCTGAGCACCAAAGAATTGATGCTTTTGAAGTGTGGTGTTGGAGAAGACTCTTGAGAGTCCCTTGGACTGCAAGGAGATACAAGGGATCCAGTCCATTCTGAAGGAGATCAGCCCTGGGATTTCTTTGGAAGGAATGATGCTAAAGCTGAAACTCCAGTACTTTGGCCACCTCATGTGAAGTGTTAACTCATTGGGAAAGACTCTGATGCTGGGAGGGATTGGGGGCAAGAGGAGAAGGGGACGACAGAGGATGAGATGGCTGGATGGCATCACTGACTCGATGGACGTGTGTTTGGGTGAACTCCGGGAGTTGGTAATGGACAGGGAGGCCTGGCGTGCTGCGATTCACGGGGTCACAAAGAGTCGGACACAACTGAGCAACTGATCTGATCTGATCTCATCTGATAAATAATGAAAAGCCAACGGAAATGTATAAAAAGTTATATAATATGCAATATTCTAATATAATGTTTATATTTTTAACTACTAATCTTGAATTACACTGTTTCTGTAATTTTTATATATTACTACAAATGTATACATAATAGCTATGTGATATTTTGTGCTTATTGACTCTGTATGAATATTCTGAAGCCATATTTTAATTATCTCTTGAGAAATGACTCTCATGCTTTATTGAAGACAAATGGTAAATGAAATTAATAGTAGTTTGCTCTATGTAATAGGCAATAATGGATCACCTTTTGTAATAGGCTAATAATGTTTCATTTATACTGCACCCTCTAGGAAAAATTTCCAGATAATTAATGCTTAATCTCTGAAATGAAATACTTACTCTTTATCATTGTTTTGTAAAAAACACTCTGAGATATGTAATTTCTTCACCTTTAAATTTTTTATTTCAATTTTTCAAAATAATTATTCAAAAGTCATGTTAGGTACAATGGTGTTGTGCCATGCTCTAACATTATGAAACATGCAGGGGCCTTTAAGACAAATTGGATGTAACATTCTCTTTATTCATTTTCCATCTTATTTTGCTATTCTACCTTTTTACTAAATAACAGAGTAAAATCCAAAATAAGAGAAATATCTATTTTTACCTCAAAATAAGTCCAGATCCTGTTTGTCTTTATGTTTGCAGTTCTCCCACAGGCCTCGGTAGCCCTAAGGTCTCTTCTGCAGCAGTTAATATGTATCCTTATAACCATCACTGTTTTCTGTAGGTCCTAGTGTATACTATCTAACCAGAGAATACTCAGAAACCAAGAGGTTGTTTTAAAATGAATTAAATATAATTTGGGCTGGGGGGGGATAAGAATTTTAATTTGGAAGAAGTAACCTTATGATGTAGTTATTTACTTATAAACTTAGGCCTATTAAGATGATGTCTCAAGTGATGACCTCTGCATAAAAGATGTGATTTTTAAAAATTATATGATTTGGTTTTATTATTTAAAATTATTTCATAGTTTGTATTAACTATTATTACTTAAATATTGGAACATTTGAATTAGCATAGCACTCGTTTCTGACTTCTGGCCTTTGTTTCTTTCCGCCTTTGATAAACCTTTCACATAAGCTGCAAGCGATGAGAGATGCTGGCTCTCATGTTTATGTGTGTATGTGTGTGTTTGTGTGTGTGTGTGCATGCGTGTGTGTGTTTGTAGTATCTCCAGCTCTTAAGACAATAACTTTTAACCCTGGATACTGGGTGGAATTTTCTAGATGCCCTTTGGCTTCCATTTATAATCACCTGCTTGCTGGGCCCAGGTATTCCGATATAATGGGTCCACATAGGGGCTCAAGCCTCAGAGGTTTATAAATATTTCCAGCTGCAGCAATGACTGAGATCAACAGACCTAGACTAATGTCTAGTACATAGTTGATTTTCAATAAATATTTGTGAATAAATGAACAAACATATGAACAAAATAATTATTGAATGCCCTTTAAATATTAGCTGTATAATAGCATTGGTGATACATTGGTATGCAAAGTTGCTGCCTTCAAGGCACTGACAGTGATACAGAGACGGGTAAAGTTTGAAGCATTTCTACTGAAATTATCTAATCACCCTCACGCACGAAAGTGGCACAGAATCAGTCGTAATCATCTCAACTTACCAACACACCATTTCCTCTTCCTGTGTTTTCTGAGCTGAAGATAGCAACACCACCTGTTCTTTCACTCTGTCCAGAAATCCTTGGATCATCCTAAATACTACTCTTTCTTTGCTGGAATATCAAACTGATCTGTGAATCTTATGTTTTTTGACTTCCTATTAGTGTCAGAGGATCTTTATTTTTCCTCTCCTCACACTACCACTGACATAGTTAAATCCATCTTAAGTTGCACTCTGTCCATGGAATCAGCATCTTCATGGGTCTGGCAACTTACAGTTTTGACCCTGTGCAAGCCATTCTCAAATTGTTCTAGAGCACAAAACTCATCAGTCCTGTCCCTGTTTAAAATCTCTCAATGCCTCATTATTCAGAATAAAATCTATATCCTTCCAGTTTACAGGACCCTATAGTGGAGGCCCCCTCTTGATTCTAGCTTTGTTTTTTAAGTGTGGCTTTCTTGTATCCTAGGATCCAGTTCTGATGAAATCCTGTGCCTGCACCTTGCATCAATACATTACTCTCTGGATTAGCTTTTGTTATTCCCTCAGTTTATAAAGCTTATCATCTCTTCAATCTCAACCTCGTTTTAATAGTTAAATACTTTTCCTCCCTCTAGAATTTATCTGAGACCCCTCAGCCTCAGAAAAGCCTTTACTAATCCCCAAGGAATATATTGAAATATCTGTAAAAATAACAATAGTAGTCCCTCTCTTTAAATATCCCCTATCCTTCTTGGGGGCTTCCCAGGTGGCACTTGTGATAAAGAACCTGTCTGCCAATACAGGAGACATAAGAGATGCAGGATTGATTCTCTGGGTCAAGAAGACCCCCTGGAGGATGGCATGGAATCCACTCCAGAATTCTTGCCTGGAGAATCCCATAGACAGAGGAGTTTGGTGGGCTACAGTCCATGGGGTTGCAAAGAGTCTGACACAACTGAAGTGACTTAGTATACACACAAACATCCTTCCTGGAGCACCATTATATAAATGGGCAAAACCAGGAGAACATCTTGAGCTTGATCATGCACCTGTGTTCAAAATGAGACTGAGAAGTATTCTCAAAATCTGTATCAGGGATCCTAGACAGGGCTGTCTGGGGTCACTTGTTATCTCTGGAGCAAATGTTTGAAGTTCTACACTTGAGTAATGGCTCCACGGCCTGTGCTACACTTGCTAGTCCACATTCCCAAATTCCACAATCCTCCTCAATCCGGTCAACACCACATACATACATTTACCCTGGCCACTTCTTCTTAGGAGCAGTTTTTTCAAAAGTCTCCTAATCACTATCATTTGAGTCTACTGACAAGGTACATTGTGGCACTTTCCACAGTGTTAAGGAGATCAATGGAGAGGGTTGATTTCCTGATGTGCAATTCAATGAAATAATGCTATGCTATGCTATGCTATGCTAAGTCACTTCAGTTGTGTCCGACTCTGTGTGACCCCACAGACGGCAGCCCCTCAGGCTCCGCCATCCCTGGGATTCTCCAGGCAAGAACACTGGAGTGGGTTGCCATTTCCTTCTCCAATGCAAGAAAATGAAAAATGAAAGTGAAGTCCCTCAGTCGTGTCCGACTCTTAGCGACCCCATGGACTGCAGGGTACCAGGCTCTTCCGCCTATGGGATTTTCCAGGCAAGAGTACTGGAGTGGGTAGCCATACATAATCCGAAAATAAAGAGATAGAAATCAATATGTAACTGTGCCAACCATATCATGGCATTACGTTGCAGATTTTGCCTTATCTTTTCCAAAATTCTTTAAGACACATGAGCTTATCTCCATCTGAAGCTTCATAACAAAATTAGGAACTGGAGAAATTGTGACTCCAACCCTTAGATGTGTTGACTTCAGAGCCCACACTTTTACCATTAGAACATGCTGCCTCATAAGATAATAATGTTAATGCATATGGAATCCTGCAACTGCTTTCTATCTATCCCACAGGACACGTAAGAAGCCCACCTGCTTTAAGCTATTGAACACTGGGATTGTTGTTGTTCAGTTGCTCATTTGTATCCAACTCTTTGTGACGTCATGGACTGCAGCACATCAGGCTTCCCTGTCCTTCACCATCTCCTGGACATTGTTCAAATGCATGTCCATCGAGTCGATGATGCCATCCAACCATCTCATCCTCTGTAGCCCCCTTTTCTACCTACTCTCAATCTTTCCCAGCACCAGGGTCTTTTCCAATGAGTTGGCTCTTTGCATTAGGGGGTAAAAGTACTGGGGCTTCAGCTTCATCATCAGTCCTTCCAATCAATATTCAGGGTTGATTTCCTTTAGGATTGACTGGTTTGATCTTCTTGCAGTCCAAGGGACTCTAAAAAGTCTTCTCCAATATTACAGTTTGAAAACATTAATTCTTTGGCACTTAGCCTTCTTTATGGTCCAACTCTCATATCCATACATGACTATTGGAAAAACCATAGCTTTTAATGTACCGAACTTTGTCGGCAAAGTGATGTCTTTGCTTTTTAATACACTCTCTAGGTTTGTCATAGCTTTCCTTCCAAGGAGTAAGCATCTTTTAATTTCATGGCTGCTGTCACCATCTGCAGTGATTTTGGAGCCCAAGAAAATAAAGTCTGTCACTGTTTCCATTGTTTTTCCACCTATTTGCCATGAAGCGATGGGACCAGATGCCATGATCTTTGTTTTTTGAATGTTGAGTTTTAAGCTAGCTTTTACACCCTCCTTTTTCACTTTCTTCAAGACGCTTTTTAGTTCCTCTTCATTTTCTGCTATAAGGGTGGTGTCATCTGCATATCTGAGGTTATTGATATTTCTCCTGGAAATCTTGACTCCAGCTTGTGTTTCATCCATCCTGGCATTTTGCACAATGTTCTTTGCATATAAATTACATAAGGTGGGTGACAATATGCAGGCTTCCAGCCTTGACGTACTCCTTTTTCAACTTGGAACCAGTCTGTTGTTCCATGTCCAGTTCTAACTGTTGCTCTTGACCTGCATACAGATTTCTCAGGAGGCAAGGAAGGTGGTCTGGTATTCCCATTTCTTTAAGAATTTTCCATAGTTTGTTGTGATCCACGCAAATGCTTTAGCGTAGTCATTGAAGCCAATATTTTTCTGGCATTCCCGTGCTTTTTCTGTGATCCAATTGATGTTGGAAATCTGATCTCTTCTTCCTTTGCTTTTTCTAAATCCAAATTGTACCTCTAGAACTTCTTGATTCACATACTGTTGAAGCCTAGCTTGAAAGACTTTGAGCATTACCTTGCTACCATGTGAGATGAGTGCAATTGTGCAGTAGTTTGAGCATTCTTTGGCATTGACTTTCTTTGACACTGGAATGAAAACTGACTTTTCCAGTCCTGTGGCCACTGTTGAGTTTTCCAAATTTGCTGGCATATTGAGTGCAGCACTTTCACAGCATCATCTTTTAGGATTTGAAATAGCTCAGCCGGAATTCCATCATCTCCATTAACTTTGTTAGTAGTAATGCTTCCTTAGGCCTACCTGACTTCACATTCTAGGATGTCTGGCTCTAGGTGAGTGACTACAGCATTGTGGTTACCTAGGTCATTAAGACTTTTTATGGTTCTTCAGTGTATTCTTGCCACCTCTTCTTAATATCTTCTGTTCTGTTAGGTCCATACCTTTTCTGTCCTTTATTATTCTCATCTTTACATGAAATGTTCCCTTTGTATTTCTAATTTTCTTGAAAAGATCTCTAGTCTTTCCCATTCTATTGTTTTTCTCTATTTCTTTGCATTGTTCACTTTGGGAAGCTTTCTTATTTTTCCTTGCTGATCTTTGGAGCTCTGCATTCAGGTGGGTATATCTTTCCTTTTCTCCTTTTCCCGTCATTTCTCTTCTTTTCTCAGCTATTTGTAAGGCCTTCTCCAGCAGCCATTTTGCCTTCTTGCATTTCTCTTTCTTGGGGATGATTTTCATCACTGCCTCCTGTACAATGATGTGACCACTATGGAGTGGGATTTAAATGGACCTCTGGTGAGAAATCTAGGGATGGAGAGGTGAGTTAAACTTTGGTATACCGTTAAACTTTCAATGTTAGAAGCAAGCACAGGCTTGATTTGTCTTTGTTATAATCTCTGATTTAACTTTATTAACCTATAATAAAGGAGTGCCTGTGAAGGAAGCCTGGGCTACAGTATTTAAAATATTATTATCCTCAAAGGATATATTTCTAATCCTATAACTGAAATATTTGCTTAAGCTTTTGGCTCTTTATTGATCTCTAATGATACAAGCAGAATAGTGAAAAATCTTAGAGAATATCAGCTGCTCTGTGTGAAAATAACAAATTCCAGTATAATTTGGTGTCTTAGTAAAATATTTACATATACATCATGTCCAATGGAGAAGGAAATGGCAATCCAGTCCAGCATTCTTGCCTGGAGAATTCCACTGACAGAGGAGCCTGGTGGGCTATAGTCCAGGGGTTGCATAGAGTCAAAAACAACTGAGCAACTAACATGCACACAGATGTCCACAAACGCATTGCAATAAAACAATATTATGACTTGCATTGTGACTCCCACAAACTGATATGTTGAAGTCCTATTCCCCAGTACCTTAGAAAGTGATCTTATTTTAAAATATGAATGTTACCTTATTTTTAACATAATTATTGTGGTTATAATTATTTAAGATAAGGCATAGTTAGTTAAGATAACATCATACCTCTCATGTCATCTTCTTAGTGAGCACCACCCTGGATGCCAAAGTAACCTGCAACTCCTCTATCACTAACATGTTCTATCAAGGCCCTGCCCTTCCTTGCTTTATTCTTAGAACTAATCACTAACAGATATAAAGTTTACTTATCATGTTGTTTGCATCTCTTAGAATAATATAATTGTGAATACAGGGATTTCTGTTTGTTTTATCCAATGATGTATTTATAGATATAAGGTGCCAATAAATATTCATTGAAAGTGTGAAAGACCTTGTTATGACTGGAGTCAAATTATAGTAAGTTGTAAAATATTAGATATAGATTTTGGCAGGGCTGAGAAACTTGCACCCTCAATTTTCCCCTGAAGTTCCCATAGTGAAAAAAGCAGACCTTCACCTAATCTGAGGAAACCACATTTTAATTTAAAAAAACTTTTAATTACTTAACAACAATGGTACCTGCTCCCATCCTTTATGGGGAAGGATCTTAATTATGTGAGAAAAAGGATGGTGGAATATAAAGATGTTTTAAGTTAAATATTTTTATGTGTGTACAGTTGCTTACGGAGAAGGCAATGGCACCCCACTCCAGTACTCTTGCCTGGAAAATCCCGTGGACAGAGAAACCTAGTAGGTTACTTAGAATTTAGGATTTAGCATATTAGTTCAAGCCTCTAGGATGGACCTCAACAGTTTAGTGTGCTGATTTATGAAGTCTTGAACTCAGTAATGGCCTATAGTTAATGGATTAAGATGCCATAACTTTCCTGGTATGCTATATAGAGAAAGGAGTCCAAAGAGTTAAAAAAATTGGAATATTGGAGTCAATGTGTTATGTTCACCTTGATCAGCCATCCCTAATCATGTGAACAGTTTACTTACTGACTTGGTAAAGAGGAATTATCAAGCTCTCCATATGCTTTACTGAGATACTACATGTACACCAGAGAATAGGCAGTAAGCCCCAAGAAGCCTCAGGGACTGGCACATTAGTGATTTTTCTCTACTCTTTGAGGAATGGTGGGGCTATTCCTCTTAGGTAGAAGACATCTGTATACACATATCACCATTCAGGAAGAAATAAGCTGCATTTTAAAGCTTTAGGAGGTTGTTGAATTTTAGATTGTTCAGCTCTGTCTCATTCATTGGGAAATCCATAATGCCATTGATTTTGAGTAGAATCTAGAGCAAGAGAAAGCTGTTCAGAAGACCAGTCTGAAATGCAAGCTTGTACCTAATGACACAGTGCAGTTAATAATGAAAAGAATCTGTATGGCAGATAAGGCTGCTAGATGAGGCTTCTCGCATCAAGAGCAGACACTATACCTTTTCTTTTCATCACATCCTAGGCCCATCTTATTCATAATATCATAACTTTGGAGATTAACAAAATCATTTCGTTGTAAAATGGAAATGGTATATGTGACACCAAGCTCTAAATGGTCTAGAGTAATATTAGCATAAACAGATGGCAATTTCACAAACACCTACTCTTAACAATTTCACTATTTCTTACTGAATCCACACGTTGGAACTAATGGAGACTTTATTAGGATCAGTTAATGGAAGGGGAAAAGTGTGGCCTGGTTTACATATGGGTTTGCAAAGTAGCATGTTCCGTGTGGAAGGGGGAGACTATAGAAGACAATGGTAAAGATAAATGTTTTCTTGACCAAATGTCAAACAGTGTATGCATATTATAGTAATAATTATATATATTGTTAGTATATTATGTTATAATATACCTATTTGTATATCAATATAATTTATACATACCAGTTCATATAATAATATAAATGTTATAATAATTCTAATTATAATAAAATTATATTATTAAATATTATGTTAATGTATCTATTTATATATAAATAATATAATTTGTATATGTCAATTTATATCTTATTTATATATAAATAAGATAATGTTTTTGTGGAAAGATTATGTGTGGTATGGATCTAATTATGAGTGGTGGCTGAGACTTGTCTTGTTGGAAAAATAAAAAATAAAATCAGAATATTTATGACAAGAAGGATTGGAAAGATAAAGATGAACATCACAGAATGAGCAAAAAGAGAGTGAATTCATGTTTCAAAGAGATACCTTGCAGAAACATCACTGCAGAGGAAACTTTCAATAATCAGATGGACAAAATGAACCATCCTATTGATGTCAGCAAATCCCTGGAGGAGGGCATGGCAACTTATTTCAGCATTCTTGCCTGGAGAAACCCCAAGGGCAGAGGAGCCTGGTGGGCTACCATCCACGGGGTTGCAAAGAGTCAAACACGACTGACCTGACTGAGCACACATGCACCTCCATTCTTTAAATACCTCACTGTCATCTCAGTGGCTGTGTACAAAGAAGACAGGTAGAAGAGACACGGGCTCAAATATCGTGTTTTGCCTTTTTTCTCATTAAGGATGATCTGGCTACTACCTGCCAAATCTATTAGTAGAGTTACAGCTAAAAGACTTTGACTCTTTCCCTCAGGTATGAGGTAGCAATTTGTTTTTATGAGAATAAGTCATATTCCAAATATGAGCTCGCCTTCCCTGTCTGAAATACTTCTGCCAGAACATCCATTAATGGATTTACAGAATGCTGTATTTATGGCCTTGTTATCTTACACATCATTGTCTGCAAACAAAGAACTCATTTTATGGTGAAAGAAATTTAACAGTGAGCTCATGTGCAAGGGATTAATTGGTCTTCCCATGAACTCCTCACCCAGGAGCAGTTTGAGGGGATAGTGTTATGGCTTATTGAAGATCCACTTATGTCCTACAGTTTCAATGTATTCCAATGCATGCTTCCAATTTCTCTTCAGCTAGAATGTGTAAGTTTAAGAACCAAGGTAAAGATAGGCCCCTCTCATTGATATATTTAAGAACTCATTCTTTGAACTTTTCTGCTTGTTTCTGCAGCCTTGGATTTGGAGATGTGGAGGTACTAGTAGCTGGAGGAGTTGTGGGTACACTAGGGATCATGATCACAGTGCTGTTAGATAGCTACTCATTGGTTTGGGGCTTATCATGCTGCTAAATAGGACAGTGAATAAGATTAGTCCACTGGTCACAGTGCTTATTCCAAATTATTATATGAAGTGAGAATTGGTCTGTTACTCCGTCACTGGGGCAAAGTTTAGTGAATCCAAAAGTTTCACTAGAATGCGTCTTATTCTCATGTCCAGTCATAATCATCAATGGAAAACTGTAACCATCTAATAAGACTGGACGAGTGAAGGTTTGGGTTGGATAATAATATTTGAACCACTCTACCAGGTAGTGCGTGTCAAGTAGAGATGCTGTCGAAGTGTAAGAGATGTTGCAAGAGAATAGCAAGAGTATGGAATGGCTTGTGTAAGAAGAAAGCTCTAATTATCAGTTTTTAGGCCTAGTGACTATTATACAGCTGGACACTGTGGCAGCTATACCTTAAAGTTGATCATTCTCTGCTAGCTTATCTGAAAAATAAAGGTGATGGCTATGCTATAATTGTGCTTTCATGGGGGAGTAAAATCATGTTGAGATTATCTCTCAGTGATGGTGTGTCTCTCTTGGGCTGAGGATTTTTTCCTCTGAGCAAATCTTTAGAATGGATTAAGACTGGAAAAAGTGTGGAATATACTTTATTTTCCATGTGCTCTGTTCCACCTCCAGGTCCACTCTCCATGCTTTGCTGCCTACTATATACTGTTGGAGTAGGTCAGCAAGAAGACATGACCTCTGGTCATCAGTGAACCAGACCTGGGTAATCTTTGGCTCCTTAGGCCTCCCCTTGTCCTTGGGCTATATATTCTGTCCCCCATTGCCACAATGGGAACTGTTCCAAGGATATAACTTTGAGAAAGTAAGGTGTTACTAAGACCATCTGGATGGTATACATAACTGAACTCTGTTAAGTCCTCTGTATAAATGCTTGAGATTCTGGTGGAGGGTGTAGTGATCTATTTGTCCTGTGACTGCATAAGACAAGCCTCGTAGGTAAGTTCCCTTGCTTATTAAACTTACGTGTGTGTGTGTGTGTGTCCAGTTGCTAAGTCGTGTCTGACTCTTTGTGACCCCAAGGACCGCAGCACACCAATCCTACACGATCTCCCGGAATTCGCTCAAATTCATGTCTGTTGAATCCATGATGCTATCTGACCCTCTCACCCTCTGCCACCTTTTTTTCCTTTTGCCTTTAATCTTTCCCAGCATCAGGGTCTTTTTCAATGAGTCTTCTCTTCCCATCAGGTGGTCAAAGTATTGGAGCTTCTGCATCAGTCCTTCCAATGAATATTCAGGGTTGATTTCCTTTAGGATTGACTGGTTTGATCTTTTTGCAGCCCAAGGGACTCTCAAGAATCTTTTCCAGCACCACAGTTAGAAAGCATCAGCTCTTTGCTGCTTAGCCTTCCAAAGGTCCAAATCTCACATCTGCATATGACTGCTGGGAAAACCATAGCTTTGACTACATGGACCTTTCTTGGCAAAATGATGCCTCTGCTTTTTAATATGCTATCTAGGTTTGTCATAGCTTTCCTTCCAAGGAGCAAGGTCTTTTAATTTTGTGGCTATAGTCACTGCCTGTGGTGATTTTGGAGTCTAAGAAAGTAAAATCGGTTGCTACTTCTACTTTTCCCCTCTCTGTTTACCATGTGTGAGGCCAGTCTGGAGTGACTTGCCTTTTTATCCCATCTCTTTTTGCCCTCTGTTTACAGAGCCAGTTTATGAACCAACAAAAAGTTCTTAGAGCCTGGCCCGTATGAAGCAGCCAGACCTCCCCAACTTCTGGCTTTAAAGCCAGTACTCACTTCCTAACATTTGTCAGGTTGCTGAGGGACCACTTTTCAGTCTGTATACTTGACTTTTTTTTCTTTTTTAATGTGATTCCACTTTTATTTGTATAAGTTGATAGAAAGCAAAGAAAATGATCCCACCCAACTCATATAAATATAAGATTTATTACTTTTAACCAGGTGGAAAAACTGTTAAAATGAGAATGTATACCATTCAACCAAAGAAAAAGTTCTTACCAGTTCCTGAATATACACAAAGGGCCTCCATAAGCACTTCCATGCACTGTCTTCCAAGTTCTTGAGAGTCTAAATCCCAACCTAAGAGTTTCAATCAAGAGAGAGAATTCAGAGCTCAGCCTCTGTTGTATAGATTACATACAAACACAAGTGACTGTTTGGGTCGAGTTTAAGGTATGTATAAAACTAGAATCCTGACATTCAAATGACTATACCATTCCAAATACGTGATGATCTCTCAATCAATAGCTAACACACAATAGATTACTTGAGATACCCTTAATTGAGAGTCTGAAATAGGTGCTGTCACTGTGGCCTTGTAGGCCTGCCATCAGCAGAATAGGCAGGGTCTCTGCCTTTTATCTGTTGTCAAACAACTTTTATTATCACTTTTGACTAATAGTCAAGGCTTTTCCCCTACACAAATTTTCTTTATGTCAGAAATTTGAAGGTGGCCTCACTATTGTGTGAATCAAAATGTCAACTGTCGAACTTGGAATATGTTCTTCTTTAGGCTTGTATACTGTTACATGTGGCCATTGGAAAGAATAAGATTTGAGTGTTAGTGCCCAGCCTCAGAAGCATCTCGCAGCTCGTTGTCTCAAACTGCAAGACTTAACGTGTTTTATGTGAATGCATATGCCTGCGTTCCCTTTTCAAGAAACAGTCTCTACATTGTAACTGGCAAATACTCACCAACAACAATTTCATAACCTTCCTGAAATACATTCCAGTGCTATGAGGGAATTCTTCTGAATCTGGAGCCTTTAACTAGATTTTCCTTGGACTGTCTTCAGTTAAGAAAAAAATTCTACTCACTGTTTTCTCATAATATTCTTTTCCAAGACAGAAGTCAGTTATTGTTTCATATTTTCTTTTATCTTTGCAAATCCAATTCTACTTTCACTCAAATATATCTTCTATTCCTTATATGTTTAGTAATATATTACTTATACAGTGCTTAACTGCTATTATATTGCTTTTCATGAAGAATTGTAACATTCTTACATGGACTCTTTGTATTTATTACCTTTGCTTTTTATACATGCACCTCCATTTGTCAGCACTTATATTTAAATTAAATTTTAAGTTGGCAGCTTTTCAACTTAAAATCTAAAATGGTTCTTCTTTTTCCTTAATCTCTTTTTTCCACAGCTTTTTGTTCACACTTTCAACTTTAAATAGATTCACATCCTGTTTACATTTCTACTTTCCCACCACTCTCAGAAAGCAAGGATGAGAATTTCTTATCAGTGTCTGGTTCAGAGTGTCTCTCAGAGTCCAGCATAGAGGACTCAGCAACTATTTGGTTCAATGGATGAACGGCTGTAAGACTGGATGAACAGCTGTAAGACTGGATGAACGGCTGTAAGACTAAATGTAGTGTTTTCATGTAAGGCAGCATTTACTTACTAGAAAGAAACTGCCAATCTATATCTTACCCATATTTATTAGTCTGTAGCTAGACTAAAAAGAAAAAGTATATGTATATATTAATACATGTATATATACATTTTTTAATTAAAAATAAGATGCTAATTTTCTTATCACAGTATAATAGAAAACCTTGTGTCATGTTTCTATAAACTTTTCTAAATGTACTATGGAATGCACATAAACAGTGAACAAATCATTTTGTAATGCTTTCATTAGTGACTAACAGTGCTTGAACAGAGTAGAGATTCCACAACTGCTTGTGAATTACTTAATATATTGATTAATAAATATTTTCAAAAGATGATAGTTTATACCTTTCTTAGAGGTATAGTAACAGATGGAATGAATAGAATATAGCTAATAATAGGCAAAAAACAAGAATATATTTTAAAGTTTTTGTTCCTAATCATAAGGGAGATAATAGTTAATTCAATTTGATCATTTATTATGGGCCAGATTCAGTAAAAGAGATCTCTTCAAGAAAATTAGAGATACCAAAGGACTATTTTATGCAATGATAAACACAATAGAGGACAGAAATGGTATCGATCTAACCAAAGCAGAAAATATTAAGAAGAGGTGGCAAGAATACACAGAAGAACTGTACAAAAAAGATCCTCATGATGCAGATAACCACGATTGTGTGATCACTCACCTAGACATCCTGGAATGTGAAGTCAAGTGGGCCTTAGGAAGCATCACTGTGAACAAAGCTAGTGGAGGTGATGGAATTCCAGGTGAGTTATTTCAAATGTTAAAAGATGATGCTGTGAAAGTGCTGCACTCCATATGCCAGCAAATTTGGAAAACTCAGCAGTGGCCACAGGACTGGAAAAGGTCAATTTTCATTTCAACCCCAAAGAAAGGCAATGCCAAAGAATGTTCAAACTACCCCACAATTGCACTCATTTCACATGATAGCAAAATAATGCTCAAAATTCTCCAAGCCAGGCTTCAACAGTATGTGAACCATGAACTTCCAGATGTTCAAGCTGGATTTAGAAAAGGCAGAGGAACCAGAGATCAAATTGTTAACTTATGTTGGATCATCAAAAAAAGCAAGAGAGTTCCAGAAAAATATCTATTTCTGCTTTATTGACTATGCCAAATCCTTTGACTGTGTGGAATTCTGAAAGAGATGGGAATACCTTACCTGCCTCCTGAGAAATCTGTATGCAGGTCAAAAAGCAACAGTTAGAACTGGACATGGAACAACAGACTGTTTCCAAATTGGGAAAGGAGTACGTCAAGGCTGTATATTGTCACCCTGCTTATTATTTAACTTATATGCAGAGTACATCATGCGAAATGCCAGACAGGATGAAGCACAAGCTGGAATCAATATTGCTGGGAGAAATAACAATAACCTCAGATATGCCCTCAGACACCACCCTTATGGCAGAAAGTGAAGAACTAAAGAGCCTCTTGATGAAAGTGAAAGAGGAGAGTGAAAAAATTGGCTTTACTCAACATTCAGAAAATTAAGATCATGACATCCAGTCGCATCACTTCATGGCAAATAGATGGGGAAACAGTGGCTGACTTTATTTTTGGGGGCTCCAAAATCACTGCAGATGGTGATTGCAGCCATGAAATTAAAAGACTCTTTCTCCTGGGAAGAAAAGTATGACCAAATGAGACAGCATATTAAAAGGCAGAGACATTTCCAACAAAGGTCTGTCTAGACTAAGCTATGGTTTTTCCGATGACAGATGGTGAGTTGCCTGGATGGCATCACCAACTCGATGAACATGAGTTTGAGTAAGCTCCAGGAACTGATGATGGACATGGAAGCCTGGTGTGCTGCAGTCATGGGATCACAAAGAGTCAGACACGACTGAATGACTGAATTGAACTGAGATTCAATAATAAGAATTGTATATTGATTGTATATGTAAGCCCCAAATAGCCTCTAGGGTAGAGAATCTCTACTCTCTAAGGAATATGAAACATAGAGACTGAGAAAGTTGCCTCATAACTGGCCTTGTGAATCAGTATTTAAATTCAGAATATTTAATTCCATTGACTATATAATCTTTATCTTCATGGTTTGTTAATTCTCAAAGAATAAAATGCACTTAATATTTTGAATAAATGCTGATGTACTATAGGCAAAACACAGGCCCCTGTACTTGGGTCAGTAAGGTAAGCTCAGTTGAAGAAAATTCTTTCCTTTTATTTTCTATATGTGTCTATTACATTCTGAAATGAACTCTGCTATTTCTCTACTCAGGGATGCTTTCCATATGAAAGTAGTGTGCATTTCCAACAGATCCTCTACTGGAAAATACTGAACACTTTTGACAGAGTCAGCCCAAACAGATACAAAATGGATCTCCTCTTCAAAAATTGTGCATAAGTTTAAAGATATGTTTGTGTATTTTCTTTCCTGACAAAAACTCTGCTGTGTTGTTTTGCAACTTTAATTTTCCACAAAGAATCAATAAGAGTTCAATTTCAGCTCACAAATATGCTATATAATTTTAAATTATTAAAAAATTAATATACCAAATAGGTACATAATTTAAGGGGATTTGACTGTAATAGGCTATTAACTCAACAAGTAGCATTTAATATTTCCTCTAAAAATGCTACTTTGTGTGTTACGTTATTAACGAACAATATGCTGCTATGCAGATTGCATAAATCTATAATGGATTATTGATGGATCACAGTTTAATTTACAATGAGAACAATAAATTTATCAATTGTCCTAAATGCTTTTTTTATTGCTTACTTAGAGTCTTTCATTTTTGGATGCAAATATGTATTTGGCTGTCTTTTCTTCTGTTTTGTTTTATGTGTTTATTTATTCTAGAAGACTACAGGATTGAATTTTAAAATGTAAAATCAGCAGACTTAGAGATTGAACCTGTTTATCTCTTTTGGAAATACATGCCTTTAAATTTGGGGAAGAAAGCATGCTTCCTATTACCTCGGAAAAGTACTACAGAACCAAATACTTTGGGGAAAGGGTAAAATTTAGGAATGTTTCTCAAAAAGCACTGGAATCATAGCAGAGGAAAATAGGTCTCCGCATTCTCAGCGGGTTGCTTGTAAATTCAAATGACATGCACGATGTATTGAAATATTCCATGACTGACTCGCCACATTTACTGCAGCATTAATATACAGAGCTCTTGGAAAGCTTCACTTTCTTGCTTACTGATGAGTGGAATTGTTTGTGTCTCAGCTGGGAATGTAATTGGCACTCACTGTCCTCAGCTTTTCAGAATATTGGCGTTTTGTTTCCAGAAAATTTTTAAGCATGGGAGGAGCTAAATGGAGGCGGGAGGATCTTCTGAATAGGTGAGATCACCCATCAAGTACTGACACATTCATATTCTCAAGGTTTATTTGAATAGTAACCTGTTGCCTGAAGTTATAATAATGCCTGTATATATTGTTTCTTGTTTCACCTATAGTATGTGTGTACTTCAGCCATGTTTGACTCCTTACAATCCCAAGGACTGTGGCCTGCCGGGCTCCTCTGTCCATGGGATTTTTCAGGCCAGAATACTGGAGTGGTTTGCCATGCTCTCCTCCAGGGGATCTTCCCAACCCAGGGATCGAAGCTATGTCTCCTGCATTGCAGGTGGATTCTTTACCTGTTCGGCTAGCAAGGAAGCCCAATTAGCAGCATTTTTCTAAAGCAGGGTTTAGAAATCATTTTTAATGACATAGGATTTTATTCAAACTGAAATTTCTTAGATATTCAAGTTTTCTTATAAATAAATGATTCTTTTCTCCTCAAAACAAACTCTAACATCACATAATAATACCAAACTTGTTTATTGAATATTTAGGTGGCAGGGACAATACTAAGCACTTTAGACATTCATCTCTTAATCCTGATATTTATTTCATATTATCATCCTCATTTTACTGATAGAGAAATTGGGACTCAGGAAAAACTAAAAAATATTTTCAACAATCCATTTCTAAAAAGAAATTGGGTAGAATTTGAATGTAGGTCACTTTGACTCAATATATAATCTTCCATCCTGTATCCTGCTTTGTAAATGAGAGTGTATTTCCCCCACGTTAGTGCAGCCAAAAGTAGGGTCCAGCTGCTTGCTGTTCAAAAGCCAATAAAGAGGCAAGGTTCTTGGAAAGGAAAGTTTGCTTTATTTTGGATGCCAGCAATCAGGGGATGGGGGAGATGCCTGTCCAAAGACTGACGTCCCCCCTGACAATCACGGGGCAAGAGCTTTTATAAACAGAGGGAGGGGGCTACATGCAGAAATAGTACAGTCAGCTTTGAAAGTCATCTTGCAATTGGTCACGTGGTGGTCTGACCAGCAACATCTTGGTTGTTTTAGGTACATTTAATCTTCAGTTCCATGGTCAGTTTGTTCTCATTTCCTTGAGGCCAATTCTCAGAATTGTGGCAGCTTATGTCATGGCTGTAGTCTGGTCATCCTGTAGTTAACTTCTTCCACCTGGTAGAGGTGTCAGTATCTGCAAGACAGTTCATAGAATATGGCTCAGAATATTATCTATAGCCCTTGAGAAGGAACTAAAGGTCAGTGACTCTTTTTCAGTCATGAAGTTGTGTCTGACTCTTTGTGACCCCATAGACTGTAGTGCACCAGGTCCTCTGTCCTCCACTGTCTCCCTGAGTTTACTCAAATTCATGTCCATTGGATCATTGATGATATCTAACCATCTCATCTCATCCCTTCTCCTTCTGACTTCAATCTTTTCCATCATCAGGGTCTTTTCCAATGAGTTGGCTCTTCATATCAGGTGGCCAATGTATTGGAGCATCCTTGACGATTCTTAGTTAATAAACTATTATTGTTTGCTCTCCTTTGACTATTTTCCTTTGTTTCTACATTTTCTTACTTCTCTGATACAATTTATTCTTTGGCTAAAGTTTTTCCACAGAAAAAAGACAGGCAGAGGACATGAGGGACAAGGATCATAGAGTTCTGCTTCATGTCATTAGTGTTGGTCAGCTGAAAGTAATTTATATAATACATCTCAAAAAGTAGTTTATATAATATACTATAATTAATATAATATGATATGATATGATATGATATAATATATATATCCTGTCCCAGAGGATTTTTATGGCAGTGAAACTATTCTGTATTATATGATAGTCATGGATGGATGTCATTATACATTTGGTTAAACCAACAGAATGTACAACTAAGAATGTACAACCAAGAACTAACACTGGGGTAACCTATGGACTTGGGATGATTATGATGTGTCAATAGAGCTTCATTCTTGGCAAAAAAAAAAAAAAAAAAGTTGCCATTCTGGTGAGTGATGTTGGTAATGGAGTAAGATATGCCTGTGTCAGGGCAGGGATTATATGGGAAAACTCTGTACCTTCCTACCTTCTCAATTTTGTTGTAAAATTTAAACTATGCCCCCCCATCTTAAGTATTTTCTTCTTCTTTTTAAAACTGTCACCATCTCCTCAAAACTGGTATTAATTTTTTAATTTAATTTTAATAAGATTTTTTGCACTGCTGCTCATCAACTATTGTAAAACTAAATTTGTCAAATTGAGGCAGAAACATTAATTCAATTTTTAGTACATTTTGTAAGTTGGCAAAAATAGAAAAATATCTCCATTTTCTCAGTCACTATCACTGTTCCTTGCTATTAAAAATATTTTTAATTAAAATTTTTGTTTTTATTTTATAGAGTAATTATACAGTGTACCCTATCACTTTTAAGTTATTAGTTTAGATTCAATATACATTTTTACAGATGAGGGTTTTGAAAGTTATGATGCTTATGTGCAATGGCCATTAAATATTCTAATAAATATAAAAGAAAGGAGTAAAACCTTCAGGATGCAAAAGCATTCTGAATTAACATGCTTCAACTATATTGTTCACAAGACTCATGAACAAGCTCATTTACAATATTTTTTAGAACTTTCTGAGTTACAAAATAGAATAGAGCAACACAATTCACAAAATATGGAACAGTGTAGTCTATAGGTGAACATGAAGTCGCTCAGTCGTATCTGACTCTTTGCAACCCCATGGACTGTAGCCTACTAGGCTTCTCCACCCATGGGATTTTCCAGGCAAGAATACTGGAGTGGGGTGCCATTGCCTTCTCAAGGAGATCTTCCCGACCCAGGGATTGAACCCTGGTCTACCGCATTGTAGGCAGATGCTTTACCATCTGAGTCACCAGGGAAGTCCTCTAAGCATGAATTTGGAATTTTCTGTTTAGTATTATTTGTAACAGTCTAATTTTTTCTACAATTATTTTATCTTAATACTAGTACTTTTTTGTTGATTTTTTTTATCAGTATGTCATTGGTTATAGGCAGAATCCTGTCCAGGGAATCTTTAATAAAATATCATAACTAATAACAAAGAAATTTAGTGTACTAAACATGATTATATAAACCAGTAAATCACTAACAATTATTTAGCTGCTGCTGCTAAGTTGCTTCAGTCGTGTCTGACTTTGTGCCATCCCATGGGTGACAGCCCACCCGGCTCCTCCGTTCCTGGAATTCTCCAGGCAAGAATACCGGAGTGGGTTGCCATTTCCTTCTCCAATGCATGCAAGCATGCTAAGTCGCTTCAGTTGTGTCCGACTCTGTGCGACCTTATGGACAGCAGCCCACCAGGCTCCTCTGTCCACAGGATTCTCCAGACAAGAATACTGGAGTGGGTTGCCATTTCCTTCTCCACAATTATTTAGAATATAGTAGATTTTAGAAAAAAATCACTTTAACAAGTTTATTATAGATCCTCCAAGGAACAAGAAATATCAACAGATATGGTCTTATTAATGATTGTGACATTATAATCTAAATTAATTGAATTATTAGGGTCAAGGGAAGACTATGTGATTTTGTGTGAAAACTGTAATCCATACATCAAAGTCAATTAGTACCTAAGTCAGTCATAATTTCCTTCAAACAAATGACTATATTGACTCTCATTAAAAGATTTTAATGGGAAATCAAAGATATCAGATTTAATAAAGCTTAGAGATGATTTAAAATTTCTAACTTAATTCTAGTATATAAATGTTGCTACTAAATGTAAGCTGCTTGGAGAGAAATATGAGTATTACACAAATGATATCTATTTTTCTTGGTGAAGATGCAAATAACTATCATGTTTAAAAACAATTATAAATGAACCTTGAAGATGTTAAGCTAAGTATAATAAGCTAGTCACAAGAGGAAAATATGTAAGATTCCATTAGTGAAGTCGCTCAGTCATGTCCGACTCTTTGCGACCCCATGGACTATAGCCTACCAGGCTCCTCTGTCTATGGGATTTTCCAGGCAATAGTACTGGAGTGGATTGCCATTTCCTTCTCCAGGGGATCTTCCCGATCCAGGGATCGAACCTGGGTCTCCCGCATTTTAGACAGGCGCTTTAATGTCTGAGCCACCAGGGAAGTACAATAAGCTAGTCACAAGAGGAAAATATGTAAGATTCCATAGATACAAGTAAATATTAGTCAAATTCATAGAGAGAGAAACTAGTCAGTGCCAGATACTAGTGAAGAGAGACATACAGAATTTCAGTTTTGGAAGATGAAAAATGTTCTGAAAATGGAGGGTAATGATGATTTCCTAAAGTGTCAGTTATACTTAAAAATATTCAAAGCAGTAAATTTTATGTTATATGCATGTTACGTGCATGCTAAGTCACTTCAGTCACATCTGACTCTTTGCAACCTCACAGACTGTAGCCTGCCAGGCTCCTCTGTCCATGAGATTCCCCAGGCAAGAATACTGGAGTGGGTTGCCATGCTGTCCTCCAGCGGATATCTTCCCCACCAAGGGACTGAACCTACATCTCTTATGTTTCCTGCATTGGCAAGTGGGTTCTTTACCACTAGCGTGACCAAAATTTAAATTATACCAATCAATCAATCAACCTACTAGTGAATAAATATCAACTATAAGACATCAAACTATGACTTTCAATAAGTATGTGATCTTTTTGAAACTGGACAAGGGGAGTCCAATAATGAAGTATGATGCAAGCCGTGATTTAAGACAGCATCTGATGTATTGGTAAATGGATTTACAACTCAGTTCTTTACTGTAGGTGCACCAGATTTCAACTGTGTCTCACTCTTAATCTTCCTTCACAGGTCATGTTGGATCTGGGACCACTGGAGCCTCTGTTAAGTTTGCCTCCAATATTGTGATCAGGCATGCTGGTTTACCACAGTATGTTGTATGATTTTACTGATTCTTTAAGTTGTAATACCATAGCATGAATAGTTTGGGAAGAACTGTTTATGAAGTTCTGAGTTTAGTTAAGGAGAGATCATTTTGGACTGGAATGAATGTGTGAAACTACATAAATAAAAAGATACTTAAAAGGGATCATAAAATATGAGCATAGGTTTCATATAGCTATTTTGTTTTTGTATTTGTGCAAATTGTGGAGAAAAGAGGTGAGAAAGTGTATGCACAGGAGACAATGAATAAATGTTTGGCTTTAGCAAAAATGTTAATATAAGGGAAGAATGGCAGACAACCTTGGAAAGTAGGCTTAGGAAAACTTTGGGAGGTCTATGAGTGACAAGTGAAATTAAATTAAAAGGAGGCATTGGATATTTAATTTCTTTTTATAAATTCTACTTCTTTCACAAATTATCAGATAATGGCTATAAAATCATATTTATCAATTGATGCTGCTTCTCTTGAGGTATTGAAATATTGAGGGAATATTTTTACTTTTAATATCTTTTACTAAAAATCTAATTGTAAAAATGTAAACAAAATCCAAGGATGGATTTGTTTGGAATGTATATATGTACACAGCTTCAGCCTGTATACATTTTTGACAGTTGAAAAAAGTACTTGGTCCCTGAGACCTAAATAATTAAAGAGAATTGTGTGTATACTCGAGCTATTCCTTTTAAATGTACCACCAGGTCTTCTATAATAACATGGATCTCTTTAATAAACTTACAGATAATGGAGAAAAAAATGTTCAAGCAGAGATCTGATGCAGTATGTGTTTTCCATTAATTGATCAGTTTGTGTAATTCTGTAATTCTGTTATACCTTGCTGGGAATCTCAAAGAAATCAATACCGACCAAGATGAGATAGTTTCTCTGCCAACCTGACCCGTGTTTAATCACAATTCGTTAGCAATATATTGCAACTTATAAAATCCCTATTCTCTTCTGAGCCCACCCTGCTTTGATAATTGGAGGCTCATATACCTCATAATTGTATGTCATTCAAGTGTCATAATCAGAGTAGTCTCTGAGTTCTATGAAAGATGTTAAGTTTCAAGATGTGGTGTATGATTTATGATGATTGTTTTCTTCTCAATCTAACTAGATTCTCTAGAGAACTGAAAAGGAATTTTCATCAAATCACCCTCAGGCCTCTGAAACACCAGCAGGAGAATTGTGAGTCCCCTGTAACCGGCAAGGCCACTTCCTCTCAAGTGAAGACATTTTAAAACTGGTCCTGGCAAAGTAAATATTTCTAAATGTCCTTGAATGTTGTCATGTCAACTTCAGT
Source organism: Bison bison bison (assembly GCF_000754665.1). Lineage (NCBI taxonomy): Eukaryota > Metazoa > Chordata > Mammalia > Artiodactyla > Bovidae > Bison > Bison bison. Next base: position 1,784,994 of record NW_011494830.1, read on the forward strand.
CATGCATCTAAAAAATAAATTCATGACACAGGGGGCTTAGGTAAGTGGATCACAATAAAATGATCACTATCATGGTTTTTAACATGATTATTATCTCTAACCATGATACTGATCATTTGAAAACCTATTCAAACCCACAAAGATTCTTCTTTAATATTTTTTGTGTTTGTTAGCTCTCAAAAGCCTCTCCTTTGTCTTAGAAATACCTTGAGCTCAATCAAGTGCAAATCAAGCTGCTAATAATGAATTTAGTCACAATTTATTGAGAGTTCACTGAAGGTGCAATAATACTAGGTGCTGCAGCAAGAAATTTTAAAAGAAGTCACACTGTCCTGATATTTTGGAATTAATAGTTTTCAAAAGGAGATGGTGTAGGACAGGGAAGCCTGGGGTGCTGCAGTCCATGGGGTTGCAAAGAGTTGGACACAACTGAGCAACTGAACAAAACAAAAAGGTAAATATGCATGCTGAAAAATGACACAAATCTTTTAAGATGTAAATATGTTTGTTTTCAAGAATTTGGGGTATTTGTTATACTTACTCATTCAGTCATTCCTAAATCTCATATTAGCTTTGACATACTTTACTAGGTTTTTCTACATGACCTTACTTTAATCTCTCATATGGGATTTTCAAATTGTATGATTATCTATGAATATTTCTGGCTGTGTAAAATGAGTTCCCCAAAGTTGGTACTTATTCTGTTTTATTCATCTTTCAATCTATATTGCATAATAAAGCACTATTTTTATGTTAAATATTAATTGAATATTAAGTGAGTGAATGAATAAATGAAAGAATCAATGAACTGTAGGATATCAATTCAGGTCAAGCACAGTCGGAAAATTTGGCCTTTGAAAGCATGTCGAATATAAACTAAGTCAAAGGCAGAATTAATATTGTGAATGAAGGCAATGGCACCCCACTCCAGTACTCTTGCCTGGAAAAATCCCATGGACGGAGGAGCCTGGTAGGCTCCAGTCCATGGGGTTGCTAAGAGTCAGGCGTGACTGAGCGACTTGACTTTCACTTTTCACTTTCATGCATTGGAGAAGGAAATGGCAACCCACTCTGGTATTCTTGCTTGGAGAATCCCAGGGACAGAGGAGCCTAGTGGGCTGCCATCTATGGGATTGCACAGAGTCGGACATGACTGAAGTGACTTAGCAGCAGCAGTAGCAGCAGCAGAAAACCCAAGGGGAACATTTAAAAACTCACTAAGAATGGTCCTAGTCTTTAATAATATGGCTAGGAATAAAAAGTCATACATTAAAGTCAATAGCTTTTAACATGTAAACAAAAGTAATTAGAAACCCCATTTACATTAAAAACAAAAATAATGGGACTAAGCACTCAATATGTCAAAAATTGTTCAAGATCTGTTTGAAGGAAGTAAATATATTATGAAAAGATCTTATATAACATTTTAATTTTCCATTCATATAAAATTTTTGGATATTCAAGAAATGGCAATTCATCTTATTTATTATGATAGACATTAAAACTGTACACCAAAACTTGTGTGTCACTTTTTTCTTCTGGACATATAGAATTGACTTTCATGTTACCTTGAATTTAAATATGGCCATGTGATTTTCTTTGGTCAGTAAACATGAGAAGTTACATGTGTCACTTCTAGGAAAGAGCTTTAAATGCCAGTGCATGATTTAACATGTTTCCATTGTGACTTTTTTTTTTGTATAAAACTTATGGTAGAAAGTTTCAAGATGAAGATTCTATTAGCCTGTGTCCCTGAGTAGCCATTAGAAGAAGTGCCAATCCCTTCCATGCTCACTAAATTGCTATGAATTAAAAGTAAGCATGAAGAATACAATTTTATTGTGTTGAGACAGTGAGAATTGGTGATTACATTGGAAATTTGGAAATATAATAAACTAAAACATTATTCCACAACTAAGATCAACAATCTTTTTCTGTGTAGGTCCAAATATTAAATATTTTTGGTTTTATCATTCATATACTCTCTGTCACATCTTCTTACCTCTTTTGTTACAGCACAAAAGCAACCACAGGTAGTACCTAAATGAATAATTATGGCTGTGTTCCAATAAAATTTTTATTTATAAAGACAAGTGAAATGTTAGATTTGGTCTATCAGTTGGAATTTGCTGATGCCTAATCTGAAATTTTAGTATAATTCCAACAAATTCACAACTGGCTTAATTTTTAACCAAATTTGATTCCATCAGTCATATGGCAAAAATATATAATCAGAGGTACAAGATACCTAAAAAACAAATGTAATTGGGCAAAGCTAGCTCAAACAATTATTAAAATATATTTGAAATGCCAGCGTAGATACTGACACATGAATGGATAGATCAACATGTATAAGGAAATATATTATGTAGTGAAGGTGTCACCACTTATAAATGTGGAAAAGACAGATTAATTGATAACATTTTAACAATTAAGCTATCTGAGAAATATTTAGATTTGTATCTGACTCCTTAAAGAATTTTTCTCATGGACTAGTATAAAAAGAAACCAAAATACACTTGAAGAAAACATGGGAGAATGTCTTATACGATTAAGATATGGAGGTAGAATTACTTTACATAACATCAAACTGAGAAAGCATGAGAATTTAAATTAATTTAATAAACCATATAAATGGCATGAACAGAATCATAAGACAAAGGAGCACTTCGGAAACATAGTTGCAAAAACTATAACAGTTCAATTATTTACTTAGTGTTTAAAGTGCTTCTGTAAATAACTAGGTAAAAGTTGTTAACACAACTCGTTAACAAGATATATAGGTTATGAAAACAGAAGTTACCATAAAATAAAATAAGAATGAATTTTCAAAAAATGAAAACATGCTCAACTTCAAGTTAAATTAAGATAAATGAAACAAAAGCTACACGTTAATGAAATCACACATTTTCTTATATGTAAATGTAGAAATGTAAATAGAAAATGTAAATTTCTATGTGGAACAAGTAATTATCAAATAGTTATATTCCCTTTAACTTGAGAATTTTGTGTTTGGGAATTATATCCTACAGATATTCTGCAGAGACTCAGATGTAAACAAAAGGCGCTTCGTGTTTATTACAGAACAAAACTGAAAACACCTACATGATTACAACAGGATACCACTTCTAGACACTGTTCTGCATGTTATAAATGGTACTCTATGAACCTACTGGCTTCCCTGGTAGCTCAGACTGAAAAGATTCTGCCTGCAATGTGGGAGACCTGGGTTTGATCCATGGCTTTAGCTTTATATTTCTTATCAGACATTTAAAATGGATGAAATGCATGAAGCAATTATGATTTGCAGTTTCCCTCAAATGGGCCTCTATCATTTCTCTAAGTAAATGCTATCTTGACTTTAGCCACTAAATCCTTGCTCTAGTGAAACAAAAACAAAACTGCAGAACTTGTGTAGCATACCTCTCCCGCTGAGTCCCCATCGGTCCAGGTGTTAAAAATTGGCCTCTTTTTTTTTTTTTCATGCCCTTGATATATGAAAACAAAACCAGAAGGAAGCTTGTTGAGGAAACTGTGTTTTAAACAGTAGTAGCTCAATCTGTTGATTTACAGGCTACTGATTTACAAGCTGTGAATGAATTGAAGCCTTCAGCAACAGGAAGCTCTGCCATTGGGAAACCCTAGAGCTCCAGCTGGAGCCCGGGGACCTACTTGAATGCTTACAGGAAAACTCACTCCAGGAGCCCCTGTAATCAGAGTTGTTAACCAGAAGGAAATGTCTTCAGTGCTCTTACATGGCTCTTAATCAGATACTGACAGAGTGCCTTTGATCAACGCATTTGCACCATGAGGTTAACCAGAGGGTTCAGTACATCCACATAGATTTCACAGTCAGCTCCAAATGTACACAACCAACAGAGAGACTATTCAAGCCTGATCCTGTGGCTGACTCTCTCTGTCCTCTCAACCTCCGGGGGCTGTTGTGGGGATTAATGAACGACATTTTTCAAGCATCTTGCCATCCCTGGACTTGAACGGAGAGCGAAACAGGAGGCATTGTTGTGGAGGCCTGCTTGCTACTTCTTTGCTAGCTGCACATGTCTTAATTGAAACCTTAGACAGTGGCACCAGCCTGCTGCCCTGCGTTAGGCCTTTAAAAACACAGTGGAGGAGAGAAAGAAACCTCAGGGAGGAATTATCTCACACACAGAGATCACTGGTGGGTGAAATGGCCCCGGCTGAGTTATTTTTCATCTGCCAGTTTGGTTGGTATCCAGAGTCCGTGACTTGAAACGAAACAACCCTGTAGTTGTGGAGCCGAGAAGCAAAGTTGGCACTGAGGTGCCAGATCAAGCAGCTCCTAAAGTGAAAATGAAGTCACTCAGTCGTGTTCGACTCTTTGCGACCCCATGGACTATAGCCTGCCACATTCCTCTGTCCATGGGATTTTCCAGACAAGAATACTGAAGTGGGTTGCGATTTCCTTCTCCAAGCAGCTCCTAAGGTGCATTCCAAAGATGCTGAGAAGTTAAATATTTTCTGTCACTTTCATGGCTGGTGAAAGACTTCTTATACTTTTAGTGGACAAGATGGATTAAGTCTGTCTCTTTGTAGGGCAAAAGCAATTGTAGAGTCTTCACATGGGAGAGATATGAATAAGGTGATACCTAGATTTTTTGTGTATGTATTAAAGTGACACATTACAGGGTGAAAGTTTATTTCTGTATTCTGTCATATTCATTGGATGGTACAGAAACAATATGAATGTAAATAATCATGAAATTCTGCAAATCTACAGGTTTTAGTTAGGTTTAAACTGGTCAGAAATAAAATAAGAGTAATTTCAAAAAAGATCTATGAGTTTTCTTTCATTTAGTTGGCAATATGCATCCAAGATTGGCAATATATATCCAAAAGCTAAAAAAAAGGCAGTTGTAAGACAGAAAGAAGTAAGTTGTTTTTCACATTATTTACCACTAAGCAGTAAATGTAAATTTCAAAACACAATTATTTTTATAGTACTTAAATCACTTGGTTTTTATTTTTTAAAAAACCTTTAGGAGATTGAAGAATCACCTTTCATGCTCTAGTTACTGACCTGTAAAAAAAATATGGAAAAATCACTGGGGCAAAATAAAAGATAAGTGGTTATAGTTAGTTTTTGATATATTACCTTGAAACATAAAGTGATTAAAATTTATGGAAGAATTTTTTCCTTGCCTTCTTTCAAATTAGTTAATATTATTCCAACTTGGCAGTGCAGTTAAGATTCTTACATTCAGAGATCAATATATATTTCAAATAGAGTCACCAGTCCACTTACTGTTTGAGAATTTTAACATTGAAATTTTTAACTGTTAGTTGCAAACTAAGGTAAATAAATGGTTAAGTTTTTGTTTATAAAATTCACTTATTTTATTTTTCACTTAGGAAAAAAGTGCTTTCAGTTTCATAAGTAATCAATTTAAAAATCAAAATAAAATATGATTTCTTCTAATTTATCAAGATAAAGCTTTAATGAGTTTTAGCAAAATCTTAACAGCACTACTATTATGACAAATATGCTAAATTAGGTCTTTGTGCAGGACTTTAAGACGTGCCAAGAGGTTGTGAGTGTTCTTTGGATGGAATATTGAGCATTGTGTACCTGACCTTCTGGGATTATTTGATTCTATTGGAATGTTTGGGCTTCCCTGTTGGCTCAGTGATACAGAATCTTCCTGCCAATGTAGGAGATGCAGGTTTGATCCCTGGGTGGGGGAGATCCTCTGGAGAAGGAAATGGCAACCTACTGCAGTATTCTTGCCTGGGAAATCCCATGAACAGAGGATTCTGGCAGGTTACAGTCTGTGGGATAGCAAAAGAGTCAGACACAACTTAGTGGATAAACAACAACAACAATTAGGAGTGTTTCTACCTGTGATAAATAGAAGTTATCTTTGAGAAAACTGGAGTAATCCAGTTTCCTGGAATTGTACCACAGAGTTGTATGAACTAAAGTTAAGAAGTGGCTATGAGCATAGTGCCCTGGAGTTGAGGCATGCACAACTTACCCAATACTACGCTTCTGTCTAAGAGAACCCAATTTGTTAAAGGGTCTTCTATAATGAGCAAGATGACCTGCAAAACTGTGTTGAAGTCTCTAGGTAGCCAGCCATACGTTTTTATAGCTCATATAGAGAAACCTGAAAGAATCCACTTTTATCCCTCTCTTCTTTTCTCTCTCTTTTCCCCAATACTTTCCTCTGGGTCCCATCTGCCAGCCTGAGCTTAAAAGTGTCAGCCACATCAATGAAGGAAAACATTACCGTAGTTTGTACAACTGGAGGATATTGTGTGCATTCTTTCCCTCTAGCTGCTAGTACCCTGTAAGCCACAATATGAAGCACTGGTTTATTTTCATCAGAGGCATTCAGTGAGAGTGACCTAATAATTCTCAAGGAAGTAGAATATGTATCAAAGGAATATACAATTTGTATTTGTATATACACATGAGACTCATGTCTTCTCTCTTTTAAGTATAAACCTCACATTCTGAAAGTATTATATTGTGGAAATTGGCCAACTTCAGTAAGATGAAAACTTGATTTGGTATGTTACTTGTAGCTGGATGAAAAGGAGAAACATTCCCTCCTGACACATTCTCCCCAGCTCTCTTGTTAATCCCCAGCAGTGTTTGGGTACAGACCTGTGTGCTTCATTCTTTCCCAAGTCAAACTGACAGGTTTCTAGGTGGTCAGACAGGACAACAAGCCAAACTGAAGGTAGTAATCAAGACTTTATTACTGAGATAGTGTGAGTAAGAGGCAAAAATAGACACCAGCTCACTAATGCTCCAGTGTTTTCCACAGAACAGCACCAGGCAAGGGTCAGGTGAATCAGCACAGATGGAGGGATCCTCCCACTGCTAATAGTGCTGGACAAAAGGCTCCTGCCATTTTATGGATCCACTGGAGTGAGCCAGCAAACGCTAGGATTTAGCAGTAGAGAAAAGAGGACTCTAAAGGGAGGCCAAGGGTTAGGGATGTAGGTTTTCATGTAAACATGTGTCTTCAGCTATAACTCCCTCCAGAAAACTGCAAGGTGCTGGCCATGCATCAAGTCAGGAATGAGGAGGGCAGCTTCCCCTCAGTCTGGGATACGTGTTCAGTCATGTCTGACTCTTTGTGACCTCTTGGACCATAGCCCGCCAGTCTCCTCTGTCCTTGAGATTATCACAGCAAGACTACTGGAGTGGGTTGCCATTTCCTCTTCCAGGGGATCTTCCCAACCCAAGGATCAAAACAGCATTTCTTGCATCTCCTGCACTGGCAGCTGGCTTCTTTACCGCTGAGCCACCTGGGAAGCCCTCTTACCCTGAGGCCTGCCATGTGAAGCCATGTAAAATTACCTATGGTCGGGTATGAAAGATCACACAGAGGATTCTGGCCTGGAGCTGGATGCCTCAAATTCAGCCTTGAGACATCTCATGCAAAGATGAAAGTATGCTTGAGACAGAGGGTTCCGATATACCTCTAAAACTTAAATGTATGAGACTCACATATAGGGTTTGTAAAACTAGAGGGTATATTTCAGACATCTCCAAGCAGCTCTACCTGATGGGATGGAATCCTAATAAGCAGGAATTAGAAGTCATACTGAAGAGTTCATACCAGCCTCAAAGGGGATATAAAACATTCATTTCTCCATGGAGATTGTGTCCTTGAGGAAGGCCACTTACTGTTTTCAAGTGCTTGCTTTCCTGAGGGTAAATATTCATTGATTTTTAATGTTTACTCTTTGTTTGGAGCATCATAGATAAAGTCCTGACAATTTTGATATTGGGGTCAACCTATTCGCTGGTTTCAAGGAGAGATTTTTTCCAGATCTCTAGGTGGCAGCTCTAATGAAGGGTGATACTCCTCAAGGTAATATGTTTTTTATGCTATCAGTTTTAGCAGTTTTAGATTATGCTTTGCTAATTCTGTTACAGAGATGCCTGTAGCAAGACCCCAGGATTCAATTCTTTTTCTACGATTATAGGTATAGACAATCTGTGTATTCTTTTTTGTGGTCTGCTTCTCTAAGTTGCAGTATATATTCCCAACTTCATGTACTCTTCTTCCTTCACTCTAATTCTGCCTTGAGACATAGCTTCTTTGGCCAGTAGGCACGTACTGCCTCAAAATCCGGAGCACAGCTCAGTAGGCTATCACTTTCTTCCTTAGTCCAAGGAAAGGTGGAAAAGCAGTGGCGACTTTACAGTCCAGGCAGCACCCCTGAGGCCCCAAGACTTTTCTTAGACAAGTGACAGGACAGCATTCGCACAAATAGCTTGTATTTTATGTTCCCTGAGGAAGTGGGGAACAAGGATATTTACTGTGATTTTAAAACTCTCTCCTTGAGTCTCGTTTTTTAATATCCTAGTGTTATGGAAGAAGCCACACTGGTTACATTTGAAAACATTCAAAACTAATGAGAATTCTCATGAGGTGATGACTAATATCTCACATAGTATATATGAATACAAACCAATGACTTAACAATTTTCAGTGTTGGAATCAAGTGGTTTTGAGACAATGGTCTTGACCCTCTCAATAATCTGATATACACAAAGGAACATGGACTGTCATTAGTCAACCCTGATTTGTAAAATTCACTATACTGGGATGAAAATAAGCCTTCAAGTTTTCATTATAATTTTACAAAATCCTGGAACATACAGCATGGTCAGCAAGTAGATGAACATATTAATTTTTATGTAGTATTTAGATAAGTAAAATAATATATTAATGGCTTTAAGAACTTTATCTCAAATTTCATTACCTAAAAATATTGAAATTCTTCCTAGAGAGGGAGGATGTGATGGTATGACTCTCAAATTTCACAGTTCATCAGAATATCCCTAGGGCACCAAGTCTGGGAATGCGCTTCAAAGTTGAGAAAAACCATGGAAGACACTCTACCTATAATGAAGAGGTTAATTTATAAGAAACTGAGAGTGCCTCCCAGAGAAGAAATGTCCATACAAGGAAATACAGTTTCCATATTGGCTAATGAAAACTCAAGGTGTATCACATGACAACTGTCAGAGGTCAAGATGTATCAATGACTGACCAAATTCATTAAGGGCTATTTGTGTTTTCAAAGTAAAAGTTCGTTCACCACATAATCCAAATATCCTGGGAGGGCTAATACTTCTGTCTGTTATTATGACTACTCCAGTTGTTCATTGTTATGACCATAGACTTTGCTCTGGGAGGTACTTAGCAGATGAGAAATTAGACTCCAGAAATGTGAATCAAATACATTGTTGAGGGGCATAATGTTGATGCTACTCTTCAGGTTGAAACTGATGTAGAAAATATGTGAAATTTGAATGTAAACAAAAATATAGTGGTTTAAAGAAAACTATTCATTCCAGATGCTTTTATGTCTCATTCCAAGAAGAAAAAAGCACCTCTGAAGTTAAATCTTCAGAAAGGAATCTCCTCATGGACACACCCCTTATTCTAATGTGAATTGTTTCTGCTTGTATTTATGCCAAGGGAACATTTCCTCAAGTCTAAGTCATTTGGTCTCAAGTGGCTCAGACGGTAAAGCGTCTGCCTACAATCTGGGAGACCCGGGTTCGATCCCCGGGTTGGGAAGATCCTCTGGAGAAGGAAATGGCAACCCACTCCAGTACTTTTGCCTGGAAAATCCCATGGACGGAGGAGCATGGTAGGCTCATACAGTCCATGGGGTTGCAAAGAGTTGGACACAATCTAACGACTTCACGCACTTAACACTCAGAAAGTCAGCAGAATAACTAGTACTGGTTGCTGACTGGTGGCTCAGCTGGTAAAGAAACTGCCTGCAATGCAGGAGACCTGGGTTTGATGCCTGGGTTGGGAAGATCCCCCGGAGAAGGGAAAGGCTACCTACTCCTGTATTCTGGCCATGGATAATTCCATGGACTGAATAGTCCACGGCTTTGTAAAGAGTCGGATACGACTGAGCAAATTTCATGTCATTTCAGTTCAAGGAGAGCAAGTTAAGAGAGACTGTCAACTCTTCAGGTCATGACTCTACTGCTCTATATCCACTAGGTGAGTTTTTAAATCATGCCTATTTACTTCCTTTCCAATTGGTTGAAGATATAGTTTTCCCAAAACAGAGCAATATAAACCATAATAAAGATGATGTATTTGTTTCTAATTTTCTGATTATTTGACACACTTCGTGCCTCCGTACTCTTTCATAGTGCTTGACTGACCCAGTCAGCAATCAGAAGATAGCCATACATTTCTTCAGGTCCAATATTCTGGGTCCATACAGAGGAGCCTTGAGATGCCTGTAGCCATTGTAATGAAAAATTAGAATCTTGATGAAGATTTTTCTCAGTTTTAAGCTGCAAAGAGAAGTAGGTGGTTTACATTTTTTATTCCAAATATAAATTGTAAGTATCCATTTTCTTTTAAAAGAGCCATCTATTTGCTGCTGAAACATTGGCAAATATTTAAACATGTTAGGATCTGGGTTAGAAGTAGAAGAAGCAAAAATTGACTTTTTCTTCATGAGGTTTCAATTTGATAAGAGAAATAAGACATATATGTAACATAGGGATGATGATAATAGTAGATGACAGTTTCATAACATAGAAAATTGTTAAAGTTGAATTTCAAAAACGGAACTTAGAACACTATTACTGATAGTATGCATTTTATGTATGAAAAAATAAGCAATACAATTCATACGTAATTGAGTAAGCTCTAAGTGAAGCTTTTTTTCTATTTAGAACTTTTCAATCTCTAATATGGTAATGTATGTGATGAATTTATAAAAATTATATATTAAATTTATAAGAAGAATATATTCAGTTGTGGGCATCTTGAATTTGCTAACCTACACAGACTCTGAGGAGTGACATCTGACATATAGAAATAGAATATGGCTCACTTAGATTGAAACTACAAAGAGGTGTTCGTTGCTGTCAGGAATTTGGAAAGAAAATATGATTCGGGTAAAATTAAGATCAACTATAATTGAAGAATTAAAAAAGAAGTATGAACCTGAGAAATCAGATACATAGAGAGAACTAGGGAGAGGACTATACCCTGTGAAGCCAAAGAAGATAAATCTTTAAAGGAAGTAGATGACACAAAAATCAAGGAGAGCATAAGGACTCAGAAAAGGTTACTGAATTTAGAAATTGAGTGACACTAATACTTTTAAGAAGCTTTGTCAAACTGTTGAAGATAATACCAGGTGATAAATGAAATCATATGAAAATGGAAACAAAGCTTCTTACACACACACACACACGTGCACACACACATATGAACACACACATGCACATATACACACACACACACACACATGCCCAAACCATGCTGCACATGAAGAAAATGATCTAAATAAAAGTAAGCAGACATACCTAAGACATACTTGATCCAGTATTCTAAAAGCATGAACCACAGACTATACCTATTTACAAACACATATTTCTTAGACATATCTCATATCTACTGAATCAGAATCTCTAGAAACAAAGATAGTGAATCTATATTTTAGCAAGTTCTATGTGTGATTATTCTCTACACTGAATTTAGAGTCCCAAGGCTCTTTATATAATATCTTCCCAAGATAAAGGTCAGGGCTTTATTTATAAATATCGTGTTAGAAAATGGAAAAGGAATAAAAATAAATTCAATGGTAAGTACTATGGAGTAGATATTTTCCTTCTGACATACTAATATCGAAAAAGCATCAATGAACTAACAAAAAAATCAACATTCTATGGTCATAGCTTCTTAATATTAGGCAAGGTAATCACAGTAAAATGGTGAGCTAATAAATGGAAGGTTTAAATGTTTCTATTCTCAAGTAAGAGAGTTATGTAAAATTTCAGTATTGAGATAATATCAAGTTAAAGCAGATTCATGATTATTGATTGAGTTAAATCTAAAAGCATAGGTAGATAGGTAGTGAGAAAAAGAGAGAAAAGATATAGTTCCATTTTTTTCCCCCCAAATACAGTATGAATGGGGAAAAAAATCTACAAAATTTTATAGGAAAAAAAAAAAAAGACCCACTAATGAAAATCAATTAAGATTAACAGGTTTCTATTTTTTAGGTTTTCAGCCCAAGACTCCACTGGAGAAGATCAAATATCCGTTCATCTTAAAGACCAAAGCCTCTTCCTGTGAACTAACCCCACCGTCTGATGGATGTCAGGTATCATAACATTGTTGTCATTGTGCATGTTTGCACACAGTTCAAGAACCAAAGCATAAATAAACAAATGGGACCACTGTGGAAGGCCCAGGATAAGAGTAATTCTGTGCTCTGCCTTAGAGATTGGAAACAGATGTAAACATTGGTAATTATGAATGTTTCAGGCTGCCTTGCATGCACAAAAACAGTTGCTTTAGAAATTCTGGGTGGGGTTGGCCTAACACAAACATGATTTGTCTTTCTGAAGTGTAGCATGAGAGATAAGACTAAATGAAAGCACATTCATTATGAAATGAAATTTGGAAAGATCACTTCCTTGTGAACTTCTGGTGTCACTCACAAATGAAAGAGTTGAAACTGAGACACTTTTCTACATTTATGAACTAATATAATCACATGTGGGAAGGAACAAGATGGCGGGGATTTGCTTCTTCCCACATCAGATTTCAACCATTTCAGGTAGATGATATTTTCTGACATACAGATTTAACATCAGAACAAAATACTAAGCAACTGTCCAGTTCAGTTCAGTGCAGTCGCTCAGTCGTGTCCTACTCTGTGCGACCCCATGAGCCACAGCACGCCAGGCCTCCCTGTCCGTCACCAACTCCCAGAGTCCACCCAAACTCATGTCCACTGAGCCAGTGATGCCATCCAACAATCTCATCCTCTGTTGTCCCCTTCTCCTCCTGCCCTCAATTTTTCCCAGCATCAAGGTCTTTTCAAATGAGTCAGCTCTTCGCATCAGGTGGCCAAAGTATTGGAGTTTCAGCTTCAGCATCAGTCCTTCCAATGAACACCCAGGACTGATCTCCTTTAGGATGGACAGGTTGGATCTCCTTGCAGTCCAAGGGACTCTCAGGAGTCTTCTCCAACACCACAGTTCAAAAGCATTAATTCT
>NW_011494830.1:1798153-1850214 GCF_000754665.1 Bison bison bison
ATCAATTCTTTGGCATTCAGCCTTCTTCACAGTCCAACTCTCACATCCATACATGACCACTGGAAAAACGATAGCCTTGAGTAGTGGACCTTTGTTGGCAAAGTAATGTCTCTGCTTTTTAATATGCTGTCTAGGTTGGTCATAACTTTCCTTCCAAGGAGTAAGCATCTTTTAATTTCGTGGCTGCAGTCACCATCTGCAGTGATTTTGGAGCCCCCCCCAAAATAAAGTCAGCCACTATTTCCACTATTTCCTCATCTATTTGCCATGAAATGATGGGACTGGATGCCATGATCTTAGTTTTCTGAATGTTGACTTTTTCATCAAGAGGCTCTTCAGTTCTTCTTCACTTTCTGCCATAAGGGGATCATAGTGTTTCTCACTAAACAATTTTCCATCCTCTCCTGTAGCTAAATGTGGCTAAGTTTTGGATGATTTCATGTAAGTGAACATATATCAGACTTGCAGGAGGTCTCCTTAAATGAACTTCCTCCCTTCTTCATTCATGCATAAATGAAGTCCTTTCCAGAATGGAAGCCACATGTTGAGGATGGCCAATGGGAACCTGTGTCTTAAAACACTGGGAACAGTGAAGCTGAGGAAATGTTCCCTTGGCATAAATACAAGCAGAAACAATTCACATTAGAATAAGGGGTGTGTCCATGAGGAGATTCCTTTCTGAAGATTTAACTTCTGAGGAGAAGGCAATGGCAACCCACTCCAGTACTCTTGCCTGGAAAATCCCATTGGCAGAGGAGCCTGGTAGGCTGCAGTCCATGGGGTCGCTAAGAGTCGGACACGACTGAGCGACTTCACTTTCACTTTTCACTTTCATGCATTGGAGAAGGAAATGGCAACCACTCCAGTATTCTTGCCTAGAGAATCCCAGGGACAGAGGAGCCTAGTGGGCTGCCGTCTACGGGGTCCGCACAGAGTCAGACACGACTGAAGTGACTTAGCAGCAGCAGCAAAGACAAATAAGCTTCTATATTATTTAAATCTTTGAATATTTGTTTATTGGTAGATGGACCAAACTCTACAGAATGTAGATTAAATCCAGCCAGACCGTATGACCAGGGGCTGGTGAACAAGAATGGTCATGTTTTGCTGACAGTTTAGTGCAGGGGTCAGCAAATCACTATCCATGGCCAAATCTCCCCAGTGATAGTTTTGGCAAATAAAATCTTATTGGAATGCATTTTCTATTGCTGCTTTCATGATACAATGTTAGAGTTGAGTAATTGTGACAGAGACCTCATGACTCATAAAAACTAAAATAATTACTATCTGGTACTTTATGGAGAAAAGAAATGACAGCTCAGATCTAGTGGGAGATAAAGGCAAATAAGTGTAGACAGCCTAATGTGTGGTAAATATAATATTAATAGGAAGGGTTCTGGGTGCTGCAGAGAGGGCAAGGAATAACCTGGACTTGAGAAACCAGAATATATTTCCTAGAGATGGTGATGTTTAAGATGAACTTAGAAGAATGTGTAGGTTAACCAGATAAGTGAGTCAGTGAGGAAACTGTTCAAGCACAAAAGCCAAAAGTGACAAATTCTGTCAAGTGAAATGAATACTGAAAACTGCCCCATGAAGTATGGGAGAATAACACCAACTTTAGAAGTGCCTGGAGAATCCCATGGACAGAGGCACCTGGCAGGCAACAGTCCATGGGGTTGCAAGAGTTGGCCTTGACTTAGCGACTAGGCCACCATAGAAATGGCTATAGAGGAAGCCACAAAGGAGCAGGATTGAGCTCAGTAAAACTTAGAAAAACCAAATTAATGATTTACTTGTCAGTGAATTTTACCAGGTATTTGCATTTTAACCTTCATTGTCTTTATTTGAGTTTACAACAGAATTGCAACTTATTTTAAGAATGCAGTGAAGTTAGATGCAAAGTGGATGAGAGTACATCAGGAAAGTAAGACAGCACGTTCAGAACTTGTCCTTGAACCAACCTTGCCCTCCAGTTCTGGATGCCAAAATTAAGTATGAATAAAAGTATTTGGGTTACTTATTGCATTGCAAACATGAGGTTCCATTATTTAGAGACACGTATTCAATCATCTGGGTTTGGGCTCAAAAACTGGGAATGTCAAGAAGTGAAAAGGTAATTTCAATTAAATTGATCCAGAAGCTATTCTGTGAAATGCTGCTTTTTTGTAGACCCATACATCAGAACCTCTTGGGCCATTTGGAAAGTTAAACATATTCGGTGACATCTGATCTTGTGAATATAAATCAAAGGTAGTTCACTTCAATCTGTGGTTTAGAAACTTCCCCTGTTGATTCTGGTGTACAATAAGGTTTCTAAAAATATTTTTATATTTCTGGTTTTTGTAGCACAAACCCATAATCATTCACTATTCTCAATGCACAGGACAGAGAAGCAAAGAGCAGTTGCCTCTAAGCTGGCACGATTGAGTTTGGGAAGGACAATGACGATGTGAATGTGTAGCAATTGCCAATTCATGCCTTTTGAGTCTGCTTTCTGCTTTTCCTTTCTTTATGTTTCATGGACCTCTCACTTTGTTCTTGAGCTATTTCTGACTTCATAGCTCCACATAAAGAGAAACATAGTCAAAGTGTTCATAGATGCTGTGAACAGAGTCACTATTTGATTCAGGAATTACTTTCTGGCTGTAATTTCTGAAGTCACAGTGCTTTCCTTTCTAGCTGTTAACTAATCTTCTCTCATAACACCTGACATGGATGTAGAATTTAACTGCTTAAAAAGCACCTTCATATACATTATCCCTTTTGATCCTATAAAAGGCTCTGCAAAGTAGGTATGGATTATGGTATTCACTTGCCAGATCAAAATGGGAAATTCTGACATGACTCTAGTTGATCAGAAAAGAAACCCAAGCTTAAACCAAAATATTCTGACTTCAGTTCTGCAGCTTAAATGTTTATGCATATTTAACATACTGGAAGCATAACTGGTTAGGAAGTGACTTCTTAGAGTAGATATAAGAAACACACATGTACACACTCCTTGTAAGGTAGCTAGCTATTTTTCAGTAAAAGGCTCTTTTCTATAAGTTCTGGCAAATCTTAGCTGACTCTTTCCACTACTGAGACTTGCTCTAAATTAGTTTCTCATCCCTAACATTGAAAAGGCTATTCTCTCTGCCAAGTCATATTGGACACAGCATGAGGTTTCTGTACACCCATCAGTCTTCTAATTGTCTCAGTGAATAAGCCAAGCTTTTCCCATGCATAGTCATTTTTCAGGCAGGAAAAGAGAAACCACTCTAGATATTTCAAGCAGAGAAAGAGCTCGTAAAAAAGTTGGTTTTAAAGGTGTTGGAAGGGTTGGAGGAGCACATGTGAGACACGAGTTTTAACTAAAGAAAATAAAACTTCAGAACTTCTAGAGGTCCACATCTGTCAACATGCAGAGGCTTACACTAGCTGCTGCTGCTGGATCGTGGTCACTTACACTGCTGAAGTCACCTCTACAGCCTTGGGTCTGGAGAGACCTGGCTGTCACTGTAGGGACCACCAGTGTTCCTGGAGTCCCCAGTACCCTAGAGTAGTTTCTTTGCAGCTACTGCAAGAATCCAAAACGAACTCCCTGCTGTCTTCATACTTTAATCCTCTGGCAGAACCTAAATGGAAACCAGCTGACAAGGGAGTCTGGGAAGTACACTTCTCAAATTCTAGCCTCTTGTGATGGAGAGAAGAGCAAAGAAAGGCAAATACGAATAGTTTCAACAGAAAAGTCATGGCAGAACCTGGTTCATCAAAACCACCAAAAGGTTTAAAATAACCTTATGTATCATATGATGAAAAGAACGGAGATGTAAACTAATATACAGCACTAGGAGAAATAGGAATAGAAATTTAAAAAGCTATAAATATTAAGTTTTTGTACATATATATTATTATAACTAAATTCAAGCATCTTTCTTGGTATATATCAGGATATATATGTAATATCAGGATAAGTATAATAATACAATATACATAATGACAGAATATACTTAATTATATATACACACATACACATATATATATGTGTGTGCATATATATATGTGTGTGTGTGTGCGTGTGTCCAAGAAGAGATTTGAATTTAGAAATAATTTGGAATTTCTGTTTCAGTTGAACATTTTACTTATATCAACCCAGAGGCAGACGCATTTTCAGGGTATAGAAGCATAGGATTCTGGATATCCATTTCATAAGTTGATTTGCAGAGTGTATAAAATTTGAAGGTGCTTAAAATCAAACTTACATGTGCATGAAGGAAACATTTTAAGTCTTAATTCAAATGAGAGAAAACCCTTTAAAATATAGTATACATTTCTTGAACTCCAGCTACATTTACTTATGTGATTTTCATATGCATTTGTTATGCAACTCAGATTTGCAGTTTCAGTTCAGTTCAGTTTGGTTCAGTCGCTCAGTCATGTCCGACTCTTTGCGACTCCATGAATCACAGCACGCCAGGTCTCCCTGTCCATCACCAACTTCCGGAGTTCATTCAAATTCACGTCCATGGAGTCAATGATGCCATCCAGCCATCTCATCCTCTGTTGTCCCCTTCTCCTCCTGCCCCCAATCCCTCCCAGCATCAGAGTCTTTTCCAATGAGTCAACTCTTCGCATGAGGTGGCCAAAGACCTGCAGTTTCAGCTTTAGCATCATTCCTTTCAAAGAAATCCCAAAGCTGATCTCCTTCAGAATGGACTGGTTGGATCTCCTTGCAGTCCAAGGGAGTCTCAAGAGTCTTCTCCAACACCACAGTTCAAAAGCATCAATTCTTCAGCGCTCAGCCTTCTTCACAGTCCAACTCTCACATCCATACTTGACCACTGGAAAAACCATAACCTTGACTAGATGAACCTTTGTTGGCAAAGTAATGTCTCTGCTTTTGAATATGTTATCTAGGTTGGTCATGTTTCCTTCCAAAGAGTAAGCGTCTTTTAATTTCATGGCTGCAGTCACCACCTGTAGTGATTTTGGAGCCCAGAAAAATAAAGTCTGACACTGTTTCCACTGTTTCCCCATCTATTTCCCATGAAGTGGTGGGACCGGATGCCATGATCATAACAATGCAAAAAAATAGAGGAAAAATACTAGAAATCTCTAATTTTGTAATAATACAGATGTCATTATGCATTTGTTCCAGACCCAAAAGGTATTTTAACAATTAATGTGGCAACTTCAAAAGACTAATTATGCAGGGTTGAGGGGAATATGGAAACTTTCTGTACTTTCTGCTCAATGGGGTAGAGCTTGGGTGCGGACAAAAAGAGAAGAAAACACATGTGCAACAGGTAAAGGAATATGTCATAGACTGGTGATTTTTAAATATCAGCATGATCAGAATCACCTGGAATACATGTGGAAAGAATTACTGGGTTCTGCTTCCAGAGTCTCTGGGTACTGTTTGAAGAGTTATGTAGGTAAAAAAAGAAGTGTTGAATCATCTGATAATTATGAACGCTTCATTTTTAATAGTACTTGAAGTACTACAGGGAAGGTGACATAAAGCTATTATTTCATGAAAATATATGGGAGGGTTTCATATTTATAGTCAATTTTAAATGTCTGAGAGATTTGGTTTATTTCCTTTGGAATTTTTTAATGTACTAACTGTATAAATACTACCAAAATGCTTACAGCAAACATCTTAAGAATTCTTTAAACTTATTAAGCTAACTATATGCAAAGCATAAGTAGGAGTGATAGCTATACACCTCAACACATAAACAAAAATTTAGTCATCTAAAACATTCTAAATTTTAACCATTATTTTGGAAAGCTCTTCTACTGTTAGCCATGATTAAAAAAAAACTCCCACACCTGTGTTAATGGATTACCCCGATGAAACAAAATGGTCAAAGCACAGATTTTAGCTCCATGCACTAACTATGTAGGCAAAACAAAAAAACAGAGAAACAAACAAAAGACCTCTCTTATTCGTGTGGCTCAGTTATCAACTAGCCAGTCATCTCACTCCACTTTCCAGGGTATAGAAGAATGGACGACTCCTGGAGTTGTGTTCCTTTTGAAACTTCATCCCTTTCCCTTTTTCCCATGGTAACTGATCCTTTGCATCTGTCCAATCATGTTATGGCCAAAGTTTCTGTGCTCTTCACGATAACAACTAGACATCTAGAAAATTAATACATATTAATGAACAAATGATAGATAAATCTCTTCCTAGAGTAGTGAAAATGTATTCTAATAGTAATCACCAAGAGACAATGTAGTCAGTGTCTTTATCTTTGAATTCTAACTTGGAAGTGATTGTGGAAATTTATATATTCAAAAATATATTAGACTCTCTAAAGTGTGAATAATGAATATAGTTGATCCTTGAGCAATGTGGGGGTTAGGCGCACCAACCCTCCTTATGTTAAAAAATTCTTGTATAATTTACAATTGACCCTCCATACAAGCAGTTTACATCCACGGATTCAACCAACCCCACATCGTATAGTACTGTGTATTTATTGTGGAAAAGCTTTTGTATATAAGTGTACCCATGCAGTTCTAAATGATGCTTTTTCAGAGATCAACTGTATACTGCATTTATTCTATTCCTACCTTACTGTATGTCCACAGAGGACATTTATTAGCAATTAAAGCACTGCACAAACTTTCTGATACATTATTGAACCTGCATCTCTATGTCTCCTGCATTGGCAGACAGGTTCTACACCACTGAGCCACCTGGGAAGTCCAATACATTAGCACTACTGATAAATTAGAACTACAAAATTAAAGTTTTTTGGTCATTCAAAGCCTATGGTAATAAATGTATTAGATACATCACATATAATCTTACAGATGATTTCTGAATCATCCTAAGAATGGAAGATATGCTGACAAATATTCATAGGAAATCATTATTCCAATCTTCATAAAAGAAAAATGGGCAATGTATCAGTTATCTATGGGTGATTAAAAAAACAACTTAGTGGAATAATGAGACAAATATTTATATTTTTCCAGCTTTAAATTAACAGATAATAATTGTATATATTTATGTTGTATGAAATGATATCTTGATATATGTAGACATTGAGGAATGATTACCACACCAAGATAATTAACATATCCATCCACTCACATAATTATCTTTCATGTGTGGGTGTAGTGAGAACATTTAAGATCTACTCCTTTAGCAATTTCAAATATATAATATAGTAATATTAATTACTGCCACTATACTCTACATTAGATCTTCAGAACTTACTCAATCTAAATAACTACAGTTTTTTGTCTTTTCAGCAATATCTCTTCATGTCCCTCACCCTGCAGCCCCTGGAAACCACCATTCTACTCTCCTCTTCTATGAGTTTGATTCTTTTAGATTCACATATAAGTAAGATCATGCAGTATTGGTCTTTGTGTGTCTGGCTTTCGCATTTAGCACAATGTCCTCTAGCTTCATCCACATTGTCTCAAATGACAGAATTTCCTAATTTTTTAAGGCTGAACAATATTTCACTGTGTGTTTATATATCACATTTTCTTTATCTGTTCATTGGTTGAAGGACAATTAGTTGATTTTATACCTGCGGCTGCTGCTGCTGCTGCTAAGTCGCTTCAGTCGTGTCCGACTCTGTGCGACCCCATAGACGGAAGCCCACCAGGCTCCCCCGTCCCTGGGATTCTCCAGGCAAGAACACTGGAGTGGGTTGCCATTTCCTTCTCCAATGTGTGAAAGTGAAAAGTGAAAGGGAAGTCGCTCAGTCGTGTCCGACTCTTCGCGACCCCATGGACTGCAGCCTACCAGGCTCCTCCGTCCATGAGATTTTCCAGGCAAGAGTACTGGAGTCGGGTGCCATCGCCTTCTCTGTGATTTTACCTAGACTAATGTAAATAATGCAGCAATGAACATGGAAGAACAGATAGCATTCAGGTAATGATTTCATATCCTTTAGATATCTAACCAGAAGTGGAATTGTTGTATCACATAAT
Organism: Bison bison bison; assembly: GCF_000754665.1. Lineage (NCBI taxonomy): Eukaryota > Metazoa > Chordata > Mammalia > Artiodactyla > Bovidae > Bison > Bison bison. The sequence goes on from NW_011494830.1 coordinate 1,806,101, forward strand.
ATTTCTGCTTATCTTTTTTAAGTTCTGAGGAATCCAATACTATTTTCCACAATGAATTACCAATTCAGTCCCATCAACAGTGTACATGCAAGGGATCCCTTTTTCTACATCCTTACCAAAACTTACCTTTTACATTTTTGACAATAGCTATCCTAAGCTATTAGAATAGCTTAAACAGAATGAACTCTCTTTGTTTCCAAGGCAAACCATTCAATATCACAGTAATCCAAGTCTATGCCCCAACCAGTAATGCTGAAGAAGCTGAAGTTGAATGGTTCTATGAAGACCGATTATATTCTTTGCAGCCAAAGATGGAGAAGCTCTATATAGTCAGCAAAAACAAGACCAGGAGCTGACTGTGGCTCGGATCAGGAACTCCTTATTGCCAAATTCAAACTTAAATTGAAGAAAGTAGGGAAAACCACTAGGCTGTTCAGGTATGACCTAAATCAAATCCCTTATGATTATACAGTGGAAGTGAGAAATAGAAATCAAATTTCTAGATCTGATAGACAGACTAGATAGACTAGATCTGATAGACAGAGTGCCTGAAGAACTATGGACAGAGGTTTGTGACATTGTACAGGAGACAGGGATGAAGAGCATCCTCAAGAAAAACAAATGCAAACAGGCAAAATGGTTTTCTGAGACGGCCTTACAAATAGTTGTGAAAAGAAGAGAAATGAAAGGCAAAGGAGAAAAGGAAAGATATGCACATTTGAAAGCAGTGTTCCAAAGAATAGCAAGGAGAGATAAGAGAGCCTTCCTTAGTGATCAATGCAAAGAAATAAAGGAAAACAATAAATGGGAAAGACTAGAGATCTCTTCAAGAAAATTAGAGATACCAAGGGAACATTTCATGCAAAGATGGGCACAATAAAGGACAAAAATGGTATGGACTTAAAAGAAGCAGAAGATATTAAGAAGAGGTGGCAAGAATACACAGAACTGCACAAGAAAGATCTTCATGACCCAGATAATCATGATGGTGTGATCACTCCCCTAGAGCCACACACCCTGGAATGTAAAGTCGAGTGGGCCTTAGGAAGCATCACTATGAACAAAGCTATCGTGGATGTGATGGAATTCCAGTTGAGCTATTTCAAATACTAGAAGATGATGCTGTGAAAGTGCTGCACTCGGTATGCCTACAAATTTGGAAAACTCAGCAGTTGCCATAGGAGTGGAAAAGGTCAGTTTTCATTCCAATCCCAAAGAAAGGCAATGCCAAAGAATGCTCAAACTACCACATGATTGCACTCACCTCACACGCTAGTGAAGTAGTGCTCAAAATTCTCCAAGCCAGGCTTCAACAGTATGTGAACTGTGAACTTCCAGATGTTCAAGCTGGTTTTAGAAAAGGCAGAGGAACCAGAGATAAAATTGCCAACATCCACTGAACCATGGAAAAAGGAAGAGAGTTCCAGAAAAACATCTAGTTCAGCTTTATTGACTATGCCAAAGCCTTTGACTGTGTGGATCACAACAAAGGGTGGAAAATTCTTGAAGAGATGGGAATACCAGATCACCTGACCTGCCTCCTGAGAAATCTGTATGCAGGTCAGGAACAACAGTTAGAACTGGACATGGAACAACAGACTGGTTCCAAATCAGGAACAGAGTATGTCAAGGCTGTATACTGTCATCCTGCTTATTTAACTTATATGCAGAGTACATCATGAGAAAACATCATGGGTTGGATGAAGCACAAGCTGGAATCAAGATTGCCGGGAGAAATATCAGTAACATCAGATATGCAGATGACACCACCCTTATGGCAGAAAGTGAAGAGCTAAAGACCCTCTTGATGAAAGTATGGGGAGGGAGGAGGGAGGAGGGTTCAGGATGGGGAACACATGTATACCTGTGGCAGATTCATTTTGATATTTGGCAAAACTAATACAATATTGTAAAGTTTAAAAATAAAATTAAATTAAAAAAAAAGAAAGTGAAAGAGGAGAGTGAAAAAGTTGGTTTAAAGCTCAACATTCAGAAAACTAAGATTATGGTATCTGGCCCCATTATTTCATGGAAAATAGATGGGGAAGCAATGGAAACAGTGGCTAACTTTATTTTTTTGGGCTCCAAAATCACTGCAGATGGTGACTGCAGCCATGAAATTAAGAGACACTCGCTCCTTGGAAGAAAAATTATGACCAATTTAGACAGCATATTAAAAAGCAGAGACATTACTTTGCCAACAAGGGTCCATCTAGTCAAAGCTATGGTTTCTCCAGTAGTCATGTATGGATGTGAGAGTTGGACCACAAAGAAGTCTAGAGTCAAAGAATTGATGTTTTCAAATTGTGGCACTGGAGAAAACTCTTGAGAGTCCCTTGGACTGCAAGGAGATCAAACCAGTCAATCCTAAAGGCTATCAGTCCTGAATATACATTGGAAGGATTGATGTTGAAGCTGAAACTCCAATTCTTTAGGCACCAGATGTGAAGAACTGACTCATTGGAAAAGACCCTGATGCTGGGAAAGATTGAAGTCAGGAGGAGAAAGGGATGATAGAGAATGAGATGGTTGGATGACATCACCGACTTGACGGATAGGAGTTTGAGTAAGCTCCAGGAGTTGGTGAGGGACAGGGAAGCCTGGAGTGCTGCAGTCCATGGGGTCACAAAGAGTCAGACATGACTGAGCGAATAAACTGAACTGATTCTAAGCTATTGTTCCATTGGTCTGCTGCTGCTGCTGCTGCTAAGTTGCTTCAGTCGTGTCTGATTCTGTGGGACCCCATAGATGGCAGCCCACCAGGCTCCCCTGTCCCTGGGATTCTCCAGGCAAGAACACTGGAATGGGTCACCATTTCCTTCTCCAACGCATGAAAGTGAAAAGTGAAAGTGAAGCCGCTCAGTCCTGTCTGACTCTTCGCGACCCCATGGACTGCAGCCTACCAGGCTCTGCCGTCCCTGAGATTTTCCAGGCAAGAGTACTGGAATGGGGTGCCATTGCCTTCTCCATCCATTGGTCTATGTCTGCATTTATGCTAATACCATGCTGTTTTGTTTACTGTTGGTTTGTGTATAATCTGTAATTGGGTAGAATGATGTCTCCAGCTTTGTTCTTTTTGTTTAAGATCACTTTACCTATTCAGAGTCTTCTGTGGTTTCATATAAATTAATTTTTTTTTTCTTTTCTACAAAAATGCCATTGAGATTTTGCTAGAGTCTGCATTAAAATCTGTAAATCTTATTGGGTAAAATTTAGTATTATTCATGAATCATGACCCCTATAATATGTGTCTGTCTCGACTACTGTTCTTTGGAATCACTACCTGCCTGTGTTCAGGTAGCCAGTCTAGATAGCCTCTGTTAGAATCTGTGTTCTTCTTCATTTGGTCTTTCATTTTCCAGTTGTTCATTCTGGGCTTGTTTTCATCATGGGACAGAATTCTAAGTAACGGCTTGATTGCTTAAGTCTTCTTGAGCTTCAGGAGTTGATGTGTCATAGTGATACTTCTACCATATTCTATTGGCCAAAAAGTCACAGAGTCAGTCCAGAATTAGAAGTGAAGGAATCTGAGTCTTGGCTTCCCTGGTAGCTCAGTGGTAAATAATCTGCCTGACAATGCAGGAGACACAGGTTTCATCCCTGGGTCAGGAAGATCCTTGGAGAAGGAAACGGAAACAGACTCCAGTATTCTTTCCTGAGAAATCCCATGGACCAAAGAGTCTGGTTGGCAATAGTACATGGAGTTGCAAAAGAGTCAGATACAGTTTAGCAAGGAAGCAACAATGACAAAATGGCAAGCAAGATGACTTTAAGTCACTTAAGTAGCAAGTACATGAACGTATTATTTGAGCTTCCCTGGTGGCTCAGTGGTAAAGAATATGCCTGCCAATGCAGGAGATATGGGTTCAATGCAGAAAACATGGGTTGGGAAGATTCCTGGATAAGGAAGTGGCAACCCACTCCAGTATTTTTGCCTAGAAAATTCCATGGACATTGGAGCCCGGTTGACAAGGGGTCACAGAGTCCAACAAAACTTAGTGAGTGAACAAACGTGCACACAAAGTTACGATACAAAATGTAATCAGAGAGGTAGGAATGGTGAATTCAGTTATTTTTGCAATCAATTTATTACAGTCACTTTCTTCAAGTACAAATTCATCACAAGCATAATTTCAGGAAAAAATTACTAAATGATTCTGAAATAGATGAGACATATCTGAATTTCATAATGACATTAAACTAGATCATCTCTATAGTATATGTAGAAAATATGACGTCTTGTAGGTTTAGGTTGAAGCAATAGTTAGGCAGATTTGCAATAAATTAAATTGCCATATTCAAATATGTTTATAGAAAAATGTCAGCTTAGACATTTGCAGTGGCAGAGCATAAGGCTTTCTTCTCAATCCTGTACTTATCACCTTTTTATTACTGACTTGTATGAAAATATGATTATCCAAATAGAAGATGACATGAATCTGAAAGGAATAGATAGTGTTCTGGATGACAGAATTTGTATCCAAAAAGGCCTTGACAGGATGAAGTAACAGATTAAATTAAATGCGACAAATTTTAATGTAGATAAATTTAAGGCAATGCAATAAAATAAAAATCTCAAGATGTTCAATTATAGACTGGCTTACCTGGGTAAGCATCTTAAGAGTTTTAAACAAGAGTGGCTTCAATAATAATCAACAGTGTTAGCAGTTTGTATAAAACATCTGTGAATATAGATCACATTAATACATAAACATTGTATATGAAAAAATAACCTTTTTAAAAACTTGATTATTATAACTTACAACCAAGAAAATAGTGGTGATTAGTTTCAGCACTATATTTGATATTTAGTTTGAGCAACTTCTCAAGGTCATTTGAAAATCAGTTTCTTTGTTGTTGCTGTTGTTCAGTCGTTAAGTCATGTCCAACTCTTTGCAGCCCCATGGACTGCAGTACCCCAGGCTTCCCTGTCCTTTCCTATCTCCTGGAGTTTTCTCAAAAACGTGTCCATCGAGTCAGTGATGCCTTCCAACAACCTCATCTTCTATCATCTCCTTCTCCTCCTGCCCTCAATCTTTCCCAGCAAGAGGGTCTTTTCCAATGAGTTGGCTCTTCACATCAGGTGGCCAAAGCACTGGAGCTTCAGCTTTAGCACCAGTCCTTCCAATGAATATTCAGGATTTATTTCCTTTAGGATTGACTGGTTTGATCTCCTTGCTGTCCAAGGGACTCTCAAGAGTCTTCTCCAGTGCTACAATTTGAAAGCATCAGTTCTTTGACTCTGAGCCTTCTTTGTGATCCAACTCTCACATCCATACATGACTATTGGAAAAACCATAGCTTTGACTATTCAGACCTTTATCAGCAAAGTGATGTCTCTGCTTTTCAATATGTCTCTGATGTCTACGTTTGTTATAGCTTTTCTCCTGATGAGGAAGTGTTTTTTAATTTCATGGATGCAGTCATGAAAGGATTTTGGATGCCCAAGAAAATTTCTTGGGCATCCAAAACTTCACTTGTAAATAAATAACCTGAATGATGCTGTAACTATTTGTAAACTAATATTTCATTTAGAGATCTTCTCACTGACTTCTGGTTTCTGAGTCAATGAAAGGAGTTTGGAAGCCACCACTCCATCCAAACAAGTAATAAAAAGATGTGGGTGCTCAATTGTATCTGACTTTTTACAACCCATGGGCTGTAGCCCACCAGGCACCTCTGTCCATGGAATTTTCCAGGCAAGAATATAGGAGTAGCTTGCCATTTCCTCCTCCAAGGGATCTTCCTGATCCAGGGATGCAACTCAAGTCTCCTGTGTCTCCTGAATTGCTAGGCGGCTTCTTTACCATTAAGTCACCTGTGAAGCCCTTATTGCTGTTGTTCAACCAGGCTTCTCTGTCCTTCACTATCTCTTGGAGTTTGTTCAAACTCATATCTATTGAGTCAGTGATGCCATCCAATCATCTCATCCTCTGTCACCCCCTTCTCTTCTTGCCCTCAACCTTTCCCAGCATCAGGGTCTTTTTCAATGAGTCGGCTCTTCATATTAGGTAGCCAAATTTTTTGGAGCTTCAGCTTCAGCACCAGTCCTTCCAATGAATATTCAGGGTTGATTTCTTTTAGGATTGACTGGGAAGCCCTAAAGAGACTCAAATATCAACAACTCTTTCAGAAATCTGTCAGAGAGTGGAGAACATAGGGGCACAACACTGCCCCAAGATTAAAGAAATAGATAAGCAAACACAGGGAAGCATGGCTTATTGGAGCAATAAGTTCTTTCCTGATCTCTTGTATGGTCTTTGGATGGAGAAGTCCTCTTTCCATTGGGGTGGCTTAGAAGTCCTCTTTCCATTGGGGTGGGAAGATAGACCAACATGCATGGAGAACGTGCAGCCAAAAGATAGAGAGAGGGAGACAGAGATTTGATGAGTCCCTAGAATCAGTTTCCAGCACCTTCAGCCATATTATTCATTTCAGTTTGTCTCCTTTTTGGTTACGCTAGTGTAAGATTTACTTTTGTAATTTTTCACTTGTGAATGTGTCACTACAACCTACAAAGCAACAATAAGGAAACACTTATCAATCTCTGTAACTTTACATTTTGTTTATCTTTAAAATTTGCATTTGCATTAATTAAAAACTTTTAAAAATTAATAGAGTTTGTGTGGTGTGATCATGAGATTTTCCCCATATGTCTCTATTTTTCTTTTGCTTTAAATTGAGTATTTTTGTTTATATATTGAAAATTAATTAAAAATTAAAATCATGCCCAGAAGGCTATGTCCAATAATTTTTGTGTATGCATAAAATTATTTTTTCAATTATAGTTATTTTAAAAAATCACTATTGTAACTATTTAAAATACACTGTCAAGAATGGAATTGATATTCTTCATAGTTTACTTTATCATGGTTTTTGATTCTTAGATAGTTTAGAGCAATATAGTTTAATTTTTCATCCATTCATAATTTCCTGAGTGCCAAGTTGAATAACAACAATATATATATACCTACCTCACTAAATATTCTGAATATTCATTGAAAGGACTGATGCTGAAGCTGAAGCTCCAATACTTTGGCCACCTGATGTAAAGAACTGACTCACTGGAAAAGATCCTGATGCTGGGAAAGATTGAAGGCAGGAGAAGGGAATGACAGAGGATGCGATGGTTGGAAGGCATCACCGACTCAGTGGACATGAGTTTGAACAGCTCCAGGAGTTGGTGATGGACAGGGAAGCCTGGTGTGCTACAATCCATAGGGTTGCAAAGAGTCAGACATGACTGAGTGACTGAACAACTGAAATGAACCTCACTAAATTATTTTACCTCCTCAGTTTTTTTAATCTATGATTAATACAAGGACAACGGTATGAAGAATAGTTTGTCTTTTTAGTAGAAGTAATCAGTTAAATTATTTCTAAAAGTTGTCATCGAATGTTGTGTGAGTAGCTCATTGTGACAAATATCTTTGAAAATTTAGGTATTTTGCTGAAGCTTGTTTTGACATAAGCATCTTAGCTGTTAAATATGCTTCTAAACATAAATTCCTTGATACTTTAAATCTTCTCAGTACTCCTAATATATTACCAGGAAAGGAAGGAGTGCTTTCTTTTTTGCTGTCATGGTCTTATTTAATTTTAAATATATTTAAACTGGTGCTAAAATATGAACCCATGAGCCTCTTTTTTTGTTACTGTGGATATTATTTAAATTATAAATTCTTTAGTAATCAGTTCATTTTACTTAGTGCTTCACCTATTTTCCAAAATTTCAAAAGTAAAAGATTTTAACAATTATATTGTAATTATTAATAAATAAATCATTCTCAGTAGAGTCATATAGAATAGGGGTAAACTAAAGTTACCAATTTTATTATCAAGAGATAACTGCTTTAAAGGTGTTTATAAATAGTCTTCCTGTTTATCTTGTATATATTCATATATACTTGTGATATAAACACACAATCAATACATTTATATGCTTTTTATCATTTGTATGGTCTTTTAATCCATTTTCATTTTCATACTATTCTATAGTCATAAATAAGATATTTTAAAAGAATCTTTTTGCATAATGTCTTAACTTTATGTTAAGCAATACTCAGCACAAACCAATTTATTCAAATAAGGCAAAATTTCTACTTATTTCACTATTTCACTTTTCATACATAACAAACAATATTAAAAGATCAATTTGCTATGGGACTTTCAATGTACTGCAAGTTTACACTGTTTATTATTTCTGTCAAACTAGATTAATGTCTTTTCTATGAATTTAGTACCTTTATTAGCCTATAATTATTCCAGAAAAACAGAGATATTTAGCCAAATCCACATGAGGAATTTTATAGATGTGGATTTTTTTCTAAAGGCATCATTTCTAAATGGACCCATATTTTAGCCTTTTCGGCTTCAGGGAAGAAATTCACTTTAACCTTGGAGTCATCCTGAAAACAAATTTCTCTCAACATCCTGGTCCAAAGACATTAAAAATACTATTCTGTCGTTCTTCAACCCTTGCCCTTTCTCCTTAAATAACTTTATTACAGGAGCTATTACTTGGCACCTCTGTTTCTCAGAACGGACTTTACAAAGTCTGTCCTCCTAATTAGCGTATGACCAGCCTCCTGTCCTGCCAGTGTGCAGCTGACAAGAAGCAGAACAATTTGACAGCAATGTGTGTGGTGACCAGTGGTTCTGTGGAAAATTGGAGGAGCTGAGAGTGTACTGTCTAGGATGTGATTTTTACATCAGCCTGTTTTTCTTAATAAAGGGAAACTTAAACTACAAATTGGAGGCAGCAAATGGATCAAAAATGTGACTTTTATAGTAAGTGCTATTGTCATTATCTGTGTTTGACTTCCTAAGAGGGACCACACAAGTTTCATAGAAAGACTATTGTGAGAATCAATAGCCAATTGTGTGCAGCTTTGTACAGATATCAGGAAAATTTTGTATTAGGCCACTCTTAATTCTTTTCCAAGTTAAAAAAGTGTGTTAAGTTTGTGTCATGAAAACTAAATCTCATTCAACTTGATACTGCCTTTCTCACATCTTCTTAATGCCCTGCATGACTCTACAGTTATAGAAAATAAGAAGAATATTATTTTTAATATTTAATGTAAATGAAGATTTTTACAGGGAATAATGAGTATGAAAAATATTTTAAAAATTTTAAATATGTGCATAGAATATTTTGTAGTTATAAGGTAGTCACCATCATATCTTACTGGATATTTCACCAGTACATTTAGAGATTCTGCAACATTTTAGTCTTTTTTCCCTGCCTTGCCCCAAAATATAGTCAGAGTTGTGTCTTTGTTCCTGTAAGTCTCTTCCTGTTTTCCAAGAAAAGTAATGATGTTTAGAAATTTAGGACACTGTTGGAATAGTTTCTATGTCTAAGGAAACATGGCCTTATTGATATTGGTTATTACTTAGGAATTCATCTTAAAATTATTTTGTAGAGACTTTCAATAACATTTTATTTCTCATGGATACTTATAGTTAACATCTGTTTGTCACCTTAATGAGTATATTCATATTTAAGTATAGAACAAAGTTTTGGGTCCACACTTTGCTTTAGTTTTGTACTAGTGTTTAATCTGTACTAGGGTTTAATGCTTACTCCTTGGAAGGAAAGTTATGACCAACCTAGATAGCATATTCAAAAGCAGAGACATTGCCAACAAAGGTTCGTCTAGTCAAGGCTATGTTTTTTCCTGTGGTCATGTATGGATGTGAGAGTTGGACTGTGAAGAAGGCTGAGCGCCAAAGAATTGATGCTTTTGAACTGTAGTGTTGGAGAAGACTCTTGAGAGTCCCATGGACTGCAAGGAGATCCAACCAGTCCATGCTAATGGAGATCAGTCCTGAGTGTTCATTGGAAGGACTGAGGTTGAAGCTAAACTCCAATACTTTGGCCACCTGATGTGAAGAACTGAGTCATTTGAAAAGACCATGATGTTGGGAAAGATTGAAGGTGGGAGGAGAAGGGGACAACAGAGGATGAGATGATTGGATGGCATCACTGACTCAATGGACATGAGTTTGAGTAAACTCTGGGAATTGGTGATGGACAGGGAGGCCTGGCATGCTGCAGTCCATGGGGTCACAAAGAGTTGGACATGACTGAGCAACTGAACTGAACTGAGTGTTTAATCATGAGTTGTGTGATATAATATTTACATTTGTTCAATAAAAAGCTAAATTAATTCTGAATCTCTTGCTGGATTGTCCTTATGGAAGGTAAGTAAGTCTATGTATACAGTGGTTTTAAGGATATTGAGAAGGTTCAACAATCAAAAACTGGTCTTTATCCCCTATTCTTGAAAAGGATTGATTTATGTTAAAAGTTCCCTAGAGGAAGGAGTGCTGTAAGTCATTACAAAATTTTCACATTTATTCTGAGAGCTGGGTAAAAATGGAGATTTTTAAATACTGACTGACACCCCACCCCACTCCAAGTAGCTGTGAGAAGTAAATGATGCACTGAAAAAGAGTGTAATAAGAGTGTAATATAATTGAGTTTGAAGAAATAAGACTAAATCAGAATCTGCTTGCAGTTATGAATAGATGGAATACGTTTTTAAGGAATATGAATAAAGGAGGGAAAAGGAGCTGAAAGTCAAGGATGTCAAAATCCACAATAAACTGTGCTTCAAATTTAACTACTTGTCTTTCAACATAAGCAGGTTTAAATAATAACCTTGCTGATTTTCCTGAAATAAAATTAAGAGACAGATGACAGCATCAGCTCAATAAAAATGTGTCCTTGCAACATTTCTCTTCTCAAGATCAAGTTTTCTTTTTGTTAACCCCAATCAAATATAATCAAAGGATATTCTGGTCTTACTGAATATTTTCATTTTCCAAATAGCATTCATGTCCACTATTTTCTCTAAATTACTTAGTGAATTTAAAATGCAGATATGTTTGTCTTATTTAAAGTGAATTTTAATGTAATAAGAATGTATTTTCACCACATCAAATCAACCCAGTCTGTAATAGCAGACTATGACAACTGAAAGGAAGGTTCTCTTTCATCTTGTTTATATGTGAAACAGAGTGATAAAACTCTCAGATTCAAAAAAAAAGTTTGCAAACAATTTCAAGAGAGAAGGAAAAATAGGCTTTTAACTTAATTGTAGTACTATATCTCACTAATGGCAGAGTACGTACCAAAAAGAGCTCAAATTCAATTCAAACAATTAAGCATTCATACAACCTTATTTACCATTCACTTTTCAAACAAATGACTGTTTAAACAGATTTAGAAAAATAGGAAAGTAGACTTCAAATCTTCCCTCATAAAATGCCCTAAAGTCATTCATGTGTAATGTGTAATCAAACTCATTGCTGCTTCTTCCATCACTATAATTTTTCAGAAATGTTTAAACTCTGACTTTAAATGGTGTAACACGGCATGATCTTTCCCTGACCACCCCATGTGCAGTGCCTCACCTTATTATTATTCCTCTTAGATGTATCATAAGCTTCCTTACATTGTTTATTGCATTTGAAAGGATGTCTGCCTTAATTATTGAATTGTACAGAGGGTCTTCTGAGGTCTGGGTATTGGTGTGTCCTCTCTCCATTCCACAGGGCATGTTTTCCTCCCCAGTGGATGATATTCAAAATGTTTATCAAGAAAAATAGTGGAGAAAATATCAATACAATTGAGAGTTTAACAGTTTATATTCAGAGCAAGTCATCACAAATGGGTCTGCTTAAAAACTAGATTTAACCTTGATAAAAAACTGTCTGGAACTAAACACAGTACAGTGTTATCAACTTGTTTACTGTGAGCTGTGGGTGATTTATTTCTTCCTGAGACTATCACTTTCATGATGATAGAAAATAATATTTAACCCTACATGTTTTATTTAAATTTTATTTTAATAAGTACATTCTGCAATAAGCTGGAAGAGCGTGTACTCCAAGTAACTTTATAGAGTACTGTTGATAGCATCGGCTAGACTGTAAAAGAAGAAATTAACCATAGATATGTGGCTATAAAATGAGCTAGTTGGATGTACAAATAAATCCATCAGTAAACAAATCTGTGTCTGCAGAAAGATCTTCAAATCAAGGAAATGACTTCCCTCTGAACTGAAAAAAGGATGATGCTTCTTTCAAAAAGTGGTCACACTTGAAAATTTATGATAAACAAAAGATGTAGAGTATGTTCTTGCAGTTATGGTTGCGAAAAAAAAAATGTACGGGGACATACAGCACGCAAAGAGTGATGAGGCAGTGTAGTGAAATTAAACACCTTCTGAGAATTATAAAAAGTTTCTTTCATTAGAAGAATTAAAAAAAATAACACCAGTTTTGTTTCTGATATTTGATTAAAGTGCTGCTGAATGGTTAAAGTCATGTACAGACTTGAAAGTCTCAGAAAAAAGCAATGGTGAATTAGAATAATGCGCACCATATAACATTAATTTCATAAGAAACATTTCAAAGAGATTTCTGGAAAGATGTTTCCCTGTCCATTAATTGAAGAGAGTTAATATGTTTTACCATCTTGTAAAGGACAATGGGCCAGCATATCAAAATCTGAGAATTATAGCAGAAAAGCACAAATTCAAACATATACACATAAACCACTTTAATATTATTCAATTCCAAATGAAACCCTTTGCAACCTAACACTCATGAAAGTGTCAGAACTGGTATTCCATTAGCAAATTTCAGAAGAGTTCTCTTCTGAAGCAGGTGAAAAATATCCTGATTGACTCTAATAGTGTTTGATGACAACTCAAGATTACTGAGTGCATATTTATTGTAATAAAAATTTTATGATTTTAGAACATATTTCTCTGAGCTTTGTATTATCTTTCAAATTAAAATGTTTTGGCAACATAAACTCATATTTATGGTTAATAGACTTAACAGAAAGCTTTATAGATGCAATTAAGGATTTCAAAGTGAAAGTGAAAGTCACTCAGTCATGTCTGACTCTTTGCGACCCCATGGACTATACAGTTCAGGGAATTCTCCAGGCCAGAATACTGGAATGGGTAGCTGTTGCTGTCTCCAGGGCATCTTCCCAACCCAGGGATCAAACCCTGGTCTCCCACAATGCACGTGGATTCTTTATCAGCTGAGCCACAAGGGAAATGCAAGGACTTCAAAAGCTTTCTATTTTATACAGGAATCTATACTTTTGAATATAATAGATATTCAGATTTAAGAATGAAAATTACAAGCAGCACATGTCACAGGATAGGAATAATCATGATAATAAGAACCTTTTTCTGGAAGGATTACTATATCCTATGTAGTGAGAACTTCCTCTTCACTAACAACTGAGGTTCCAGGAATTTTTTTAATGTTAGTAGCAGAATTACTACAGATTTTAGTCTATGGATGTCAGACTCCAAAGGTAAATAAATTTTAAGCTTATTACCCTGGAAAGAAAACAATAATCTCTAGGAGAGAAACCTTTTAAATATCAACATAAAAATTGTCATGAAATGTTGCAGTAGGATTTACATAAACAGAGGAGAGAAAAGAGGTAATTTCAAAGGCAATAATATCTGGTAATATTCAGAATGTGATTGCTAAACATTAGCAGTAAAGGATTAGCTAATAAAGGATATACACTTAAAAAAAATTCAACGGACTGATATAGAATGTAATTTCACCCCTTTCATTTATAAAAGAAATATAGTTTAAATTTGGATAAAGTAGGCACCAGTACATATTTTCTGGTATTTTTCAGAGGTTCACATTTGTGCTCTTTCTTTACTATGCAATAACTCTGACTCAAAGTAGGGACAATGGAACTGGAAGGAAATCAGCTTTTTAGTGGACCTTTCTTGCCACAGCATCACAGCTGTTTTGAAATTTTGTTTCTGTACCACTAAAGGCAAGGAATTGGCAGACTGGGAAGGTGATCAAACTGCAATCAGCCATGGAAGGAGTGATTTATAAACAGGATGAGGCAGAGAAAAAGACACTGGGGGCTGGAATGCAGAGCACTTATATCATAGGCCTCTGAAGCTGAAAATAGAAGTCTATGTAAAACTTGGTAAAAGAATAGTCTTCAGAGAGTCAGAGAACCATCAATGAAAGCAGCCTGTTGATAGGTGAACAAAAGAAGCCTTTGTGTGAACACTGGCTAATTAAGTCTTGCAATTACCGAAAGAGCTTTCTTTTTTGTGCTGAAGAGAGACATATAAGAGTGATGAACAAGTTCAGATTGAAAATACTTATTCATATTATCTGGGGGAAGGGCCATTTGCCTATTAAACAAAGCAAGGTTGCCCATTTCTCGCTTTGAGTAGACCTGGGGAGAGTGGGAAGAGACAGGCTTCTAAAGTAGGTGAAATTGTTGGCCATGAAAAGTGCCTTTGACTCAGTTTCAATGGATTTAACCTTTATTAAATATAGACCCCCTATCAAAATAGCTATAAGCTGAGAGAATTGCTTCCAATACACACTCCTTTTCTTAGCAGTCATAGAAAAAACAAAGCTTGATAAGCTCTTGGGGCTGAAGTATTCTTCTCCCATATGGGAGTTATTATTTCCAGTTCATTGTGTCTCAAAGTAGGGGTCAGGTCTCCCAGAGGCCACTGGGGTCTGAGAGGGTTAACACAGAACAGAACTACAAAACTCTGATCAGTGTTGATGATGGTGGTGAACTCTGAGCTATATAAACCAGATGAAAAGGCCTCTACTTACCACTTCAAGTGTTCAAACATGTTCCATCTCCAAGAGGGGGCTCCAAACTGCAATTTTATGGCAGTGACAAAGAGGAAAAGTTTATAGAAATGAGGGGTGTGCTTGTTTTTCTGTGAGGGAGGCATGTAGTCAGCATGAGAATCTGAAGCCAGGAGAGCAAAAAGGAAGGACTGAGAATAGGGTCAAATTTGTGAAGGAAGTTGGCAAATCTCTGGGGAGGCATAAACTGAAATCCCAGGTGCTCCAGAAAATGTGGACTCCAATTTCTTTCTTTTTTTCTCTTAAGTTCTTGTCCAACTCTTTCCTAATGATTCCTCCTGTCCTTAATCCTCTTTTTTTGGCTCTTGAAATCTACTCAGGAACATTATATTTCACAAGAGTAGTTTCATGTAAGAATGACTCAGGAATTCATGGAATAAGGAATAGGGATTTTGTTTTTAATTGCTTAAGTACTATCTGATTTCTTAGCCTTTGTTTGGCTCTTATGATCAGTGATACACAAGTAAACAGAGAGTTGGGACGTGAGATTTAGATGATCATCAAAACCAGCCCTTTCATCATTCACCTTTACTCACAGACCAGCAAAGAGACCCCCTTCTTTTCCCAGCCTTGTTGACACCTACAGTAATTACTCCCAGGAAGGTAACTCTCCCAGGTAATATTTCACTTCCCATTGATTGCACGAGTACCAGCTTACACTCTTGCAGCACTGATGAGCAGTGACACCCTCCTGTCAGACAGGTAATTGGTTGGCAGAAAATGCCACAGACACTTTAGCTTCCATGTTTCAAAATCCCTTATGCAAATGAGGCACAAGAATTAGTGCCAACCGTCCACTATTACTAGTTGTCAATCAGCCGTGCTTCCTGCTCAGAGACTTCCTGCCTTATTCCATGCGAACGCATGGGCGAAAGTGCAACACCGTCGAAGCCATACGGAGTGTAAAAGGGCATTGTTCTAAACATTCTCTTCATAACAATACACTGGTGGGCTCAAGGAAGACAACATGCTGTAAGTGTTAAAAGGCAGTATTTTCCAAATACTCCAGGAAACACCTGTGTCAGTGTCCGATGCCTGGTACCAATTCAGATTCTGAAGCCACTAAACAAGAAGACCTGTGTATGGGGCCCCTGAAAAGAAGGTTCACATGAATACCTTACAAAACTCCCTCACACTAAAGTTTGAGAATAGCTAGTTCAAGTCAGTGCACATGCATTCAAAACCCTGCAGCCAGGCAGCACTATTTCTCCATCATTAAATTCAAGAAACTTGGTTACATTTTCTTTGGGCCAGATACCACTATATTTGTAAACATATATACAAGGTATGTTGTCTGCTCTCAAGGGTTTTAACGTTGATTAATCTAAGAAGCATCCAGCTAAGGACTATAGAATGAAATCTGTAACAAATTTTTAAGAGGGGGATACACAGGAAGCACTGAGAAAATGCCATCCATCTGAAGATATCTGTTGCTTTATCCTGCCCTGTAATTTGATGTTCTCTTAAGGTTATGTATGCTTAATATTGAGCAGTTGTTTATTAAACAAATATCAAGCAGTTGTAACCCAAACTGTAGTACAGATTTTAAAGGATCTAGCCCTAAGCCCAGGATCAATGAATCTGGCAATCTGGGGAAAGTATGCACTTAGAAAATTTTGTTGTTTTCAGATATGTGCATTATATGTGAAATATTTGGAACTTAGCTTATCTAGAAATCTGTAGCTTTTCAGAAACTGTTTATGTTTCTTTAGCAAGATGTAGTAGGTGATTTATCATGATCTTTTAATTCTGCGTGAAGTCAATGACTGTGCTAAAGACTGTTGAGATGTCCCCCTCCATGAAGAAGAGAAAATAAGTTATTAATAGAAAATAAAATGTATCCCCAAATATGCAAACAGTGAATGAATTAAACATACATGCAGCTCAGCGGTGCTTATGTATTTTGAATGAGTTTATTTCACAAGGGGGAATGGGTAGACATCTTTACTTATTTGTGTTTCTTTTTTGAGGAAATAAAATTTTAATTTTTCCTGGAGAAATAGTCACACCATTCTCAGCATTAAGATTATCTATACTGATACCAAATAGCCAAAGAAGTTTATTTATTTTGACCAAAATTATTAATGTCTTCTTGAACTGTAAATGTTC
Source organism: Bison bison bison (assembly GCF_000754665.1). Taxonomy (NCBI): domain Eukaryota; kingdom Metazoa; phylum Chordata; class Mammalia; order Artiodactyla; family Bovidae; genus Bison; species Bison bison. The sequence continues at coordinate 1,822,901 of NW_011494830.1, forward strand.
AAGGCTTTCCCACTGTGCTGGTTATTTCTCGTGGGCAAGCCCTGACAACTAAAGAGCCATTTGCTCATTGTGGAGACAAAGTGCTGAATCTGAAGTGCTGACTCAGCTGGGCAGGAGGTAGTAAGATTAATGGACACCAACCTAGAGGGAAAAGCGGTCTGTGAGTGTAAAGGGCCTTGGTGGGAGAAACATTTCCCCAGTGAAAGAGAGAACACACACTTCGTCCTTCCATTCACTCCATGGCCAGACATCCTGTGGAACATGTCTGAGTCCCATGCAATGGTCCTATTGCAAATTTATATCTCTATTCAGTAGTGATTGAATCAAGACCAACTCATCACACATTCTATCGTAAACTTTAACTGCTGTGATACATCCTTTTCAAAGAGGGTCAATTGTATTTTCATCAATAACACATGCATTCTACTTGAAATAACAAGCATAATTGTAACAGAATCTATCAAGCTACATAAGAAAACAAGATATGCCCAAGGCTATTTTTAAAGCACAACTTATATACTAAAGGAGATAGTAAAATAGTGAATAGCTATGCAATAGAATGATATAACAACAGATTAAAAGGAATAAATGGCGTATCACCTAGTTACTTTTGGCTCTTTAACATTTAGTTAACTTTTGTTTAGTGTGAGAGAATGGGCAGGCAAGTGTCTTCCTATGTCAGACAAAATATGCTCCATGTTTAACACAAGTATTTAATTGTACTGCAGCCAGAAGAAATCTGACATTTTTCACTTTTGTATTTACTGTTAGTCCAGGATGTTTGACACTCTAATGTATCCCATGAATAGATTTCCATAGAGTGACAGTTATAAAACAACAGTAAATTGATTCAAACCATGTTTAGCTAACAGACAATTTGTCAATATGGGTGGTTCAGTTTCAAGGCTTGACTTAATTCGTTTGGTAGGCTAAAAACATTCGTTTTGGAGAAACAAAATATGATTTATTTATTTTGTAAATATTCACTGGTATCTGCTCTGCATCAGGTGCTCTTTCCAGCTACTGGGGATCTAGTATCAATGGCTAATCAAGTGTAGAACAGTGGTAATGCCGAGAGGGGGAAAATGGAGGGTTGTACAATTCAAGGTGAAGTTAGATGTAATATAGAAAGTTACCATTCTCTATTCTTCCAGAAAACAAACAAGTCACAATTACAATTTTTGTTTCTTCTACCTGGCTGCACTTTTGTGTTTTGCCCTTTTCCTTTGTAAATTCAGTGTTCCACGGATAATGTAATGGAGACCAAAGAGGAATGAACCGGAAGAGCTAGAAATTTGGTTTCATCTCTCATACTAATTAACCTTGTGACCTTAAAGAAATTAATTAATTTTTCTTAGACTCAGTATTCTGGGATAATTTATAGAGTTTTACTTAAGATATAAAATAAAACTTCATTTCTGGTAGGGCATAATAAACTGTATAAAGACAAAGCGGTTGCAGCCTGTTTTGTGAGTGCCCACATGAACCTTCTCAATGTCACCTCCAGGAGAAATGTTTCAGTTATAACAATTTACAGACAGCAGTCATCACTATGTGTATATTAGGTAATTTCACAATACTTTTCTTATTTCTTATTTTCTCAGATCTGTTTTTCTGAGCAGGGGATAAATATTAGCAATACAGGGAAAAACAAATATATTTTTCAGCTGAAAAAATTATACTCAAAATATATATGTATAGTAACTTAAAATACCTAAGGGTCTCATGTTTTACAATCCTGTTATAAAGTCTCCTTTTTATGTTGTCTCAAAGGAACAAGTCAAGAATGCAAGGGTAGGTATCCTGTGGTGAAATTTAGTAGAACTGTGGCTAATGGTGATATGAACAATTTGTCTTCCAAAGAACAGTGACAAGACTGAGATTTTCTCTATTTTCATAAAATATTTTTGTCACCCTCTTTTAAACACAGGTACACACACACACACACACACTGCCTACTCCGTCTTCCTGAATTGATTTTCAGAAACAGCTCAGTAGGATATCCTGATGGTATCCTTTTTAATCCTTTCTTGTGGGAGTGCTTTTCTCAGCCAAAAAAAGAGAGGAAAAGTTTAAAAGTTTCTGTTGTTTAGTAAATAACCAAATTAAGTTATAAATAGTGTCACTGCTTTCTATTCTATTTTAAAACTAATACAAATATGTTTTTCCTCTAAAAAAATTGATCCCTGTTAGTAGTTTTGAATATATCTCCTAGTTAACACTTTAAACTTTAATCTCTAAACCATTATCTTTTTTCCTGGCTCAGCAGGAAATTCTGCCTGTCATTAAATCAGTAACTCCTTATGTTTATGACTACCAAGAACTGCAAAAGCCAGACTCTGCATGCAGTAAAACTTGTCTAATTAGCATCAGTCTACACATTACCATATGTTAACAATAGCCTTTCATAGTTCCTATTGCTTTGGCATCTGTGATAGATGACACAACATAGAATCATTCTTATTATTTTATCTTCTTGCTATAAGTTCTCAAGTATTTCTTTTCTTGTCTTTACCTATTCTTTTTTGTTTTTTACATTTCCTGAATTACTTTCAACATCATGACCTTTAGGTGCCTCATTCTTGCTTCCTGAAGAGGGATCATAGGCAGTACTAAGTTCAAATATGTTAACATCTTTATATCATCAAACCCTTTACCTCCCTACTTTAAAATTCTGTCTGTTTTTTTTAGATCTACTTCAGAATCCATAATTTATCACTGAAGACAACAGAAACTGGGAATTATAAGACCCAAACTACCATAGGTACAAGATGAAATAGATAAAAGAGAAAAAAGGGAAAGAACAAAAATATGATAGAAGTGAACTATTTCTATTAAAATCATCCAATAGTTATTTAAACTAAGTCAATGCAATTTAAAAGTTACAAGGATGTTTCCTGGATTCAAATTTCTGAAAATTCTACTGTGCCCTTTTGAAAACAAGATGTTAAATACTTGGACTTTGATTACCACAATAAGGTGATTAATGTGTAATAATGTTATTCTTCTTATGAAATTGAAAGCAAATTCCACTTGTTTATTCAAATACCAGGCTGTATAAGTATTTTTCAGCCTTATGTAATGTTAAGGTATTGTAGAATAGAGGTGAGTTTATGTTTTTAATCTGTGGATTAAGAAAATAATTTTAAGCAAAGTTATAAATAAATCATTTGTCCTTGTCAATTGTGCAAATGATTTTGAATGAAGGGGATCAATTGTTTAAAAAAATAATAATTATTACAAGAAATCTGTCATGTCCAGAATTCTGTCTTATATACTTTTTGATCGTGTATTATATACTAATTTCTGTCATAATTTAAATCAATACATTTTAGATTTTAAATCATTTACCTTATTTGCCACACATATCATGTATTTACAGCTCTTTAAATTTTTATGACTTATTTTCAATTTGCTGTAAGTTTATAATCCAGAATCTGGAACAGTGTTAACAAAATAGTTCCGTCTGTCACTGATTGGCTTTGTGGTTTTGGCTATCACTATTGTGTGATATATCATAACATATTTTAATCTGGGCATCTTTCCTTCTCTGTCACCATTCCAGCGAAACTTCTGGCTGGAGAACACAAAAGCTAATAGTGTTTAACGAGATAAAAATACAACGATATACATTTTCCTGAATGATAATAATAATTCACCTATTATCACATTATGTCATGAAGTTTAAAATCACATCATTCTAGAGTTTATTTTAAAATAATCACCCCAAGTGAATTTTGATTAGAACCACTGGTATGGTTTGAGGACAAAACTAAGATCCTAGATTATACAATCATCAAAGGTCAGGCAAAAAAAGAGAGAAAACCTTTTATCTTATCATTTACAACCTTCTTTATTGACAAGGGTCTGACTCTGGTGGTGTTCTGCCCCAGTCTTTGAAGATTTAGGGGCTCTTTTTGAAGATGTCAACGGGAAAACACACACAACCTAAAAGCTGAGAATTATGCTTTATTTGGCAGGTGAAACTGAGGACTGCTCTGAAGAGTCAAGGGTGGAGCCAGGATATATAAGATTTTTTGTAAGAAAGACCAGGTAGTCAAAGCTTCAAAAGAAAACCGTTAATTAAAGAAAACCAGATACCTCAAGTTAATGCAGTTTGCACTTTTCTATGTATAGGAAGTTGCTAGAGTCTGGGCTCACTGGATTCATTCCTTTGTTACACACCTTAACTTTTATAAGACCAGCATTCTGCTTTTCTCTATCCTGGATGCCCTCAGGGTGCATTGTTGACTTCAGTAGCTGAGGGTTGGCAGCCAGCAGCCCATTTGTCTCTACCCCAAACCAGTCCATCCTAAAGGACATCAGTCCTGAATATTCATTGGAAGGATTGATGCTGAAGCTGAAGCTCCAATACTTTGGCCACCTGATGCGAAGAACTGACTCACTAGAAAAGACCCTGATGCTGAGAAAGATAGAAGACAGGAGGAGAAGGGGATGACAGAGGATGAGATGGTTGGATGGCATCACCTACTCAGTGGACATGAGTTTGAGCAAGCTCCAGGAGTTGGTCAAGGACAGGGAAGCCTGGAGTGCTGCAGTCCATGGGGTCGCAGAGAGGTGGACGTGACTGAGCAAATGAACTGAACTGAACTGAGTTCCCTCAGGGTTCACCAGCTGGGGTGGCATTAGTGGCTTGATGGCTGCAACATCCTTTGTTAAATGATACAATAAGTAACACTTTTCATTCACAGAAGCTCCAGTTACCCTAAAGGATTCCCTTCCCCTAGATTATTCCTCTTCTCTAGGTATGCTTCCTTAGCTGGTAAATACAAATTACAACACACTTTCAAGGCAGTTGTTTTGCTTGCCTCCTCTTTACAAGACTGAATGTACTCATTTTCTTAAATATGTTTTCAACCTCATGTCTTTAAATAAAAATGTGCAATACTGTATTCAAGAACACTGTTCTGACCTTATTTATTTTATTAATATGTAAAAAGCATATTTCAAAAATTTATACCTTTTTACTTATAGAAAAGATCTATGATTTACTCATTAGTATCTGACTATGCTATCTTGAGGGACTTCCCTGGTAGCTCAGCTAGTAAAGAATCCACCTACAATGCAGGAGACCCCGGTTCTATACTGGGTTGGCAAGATCCACTGGAGAAAGGATAGACTACCCACTTCAGTATTCTTGGGCTTCCCTGGTGGCTCAGCTGGTAAAGAATACACCTGCAAGGCAGGAGACCTGGGTTGAATCCCTGGGTTGGGGAGATCCCTTGGAGAAGGGAAAGGCTACTCATTCCAGTATTTTGGCCTGGAGAATACCATGGACTGTATAGTCCACGGGGTCACAAAGAGTCAGAAACGACTGAGCTATTTTCACTTGTTCTATCTTGAAGATCCTCTGGAGGAGGCATGGCAACCCACTCCAGAATTCTTGCCTGGAGAACCCATGGACAGAGGAGCCTGTCTGGCTACAGTTTGTGGGGTTACAAAGAGTCAGATATGACTGAAGTGACTTAGCACATATGCGTGCTATATACATAATTGAAACTATTTTTGTGCTGTTCACTACAAGACAAATGAGTATATCCCTTTTTTGATCTTTTTTTTTTTTTTTTCTATTTTGGTAAGCATTATGAGTTTTCAAGTGGATCTTAAGCACCTTGGAGACAGGAATCTAATTGTACACTTTATTGTTACATCAACTTCTTAAAACATTCTTTGCTGTTAAAGATGAAAAGAAAGATAATAATAATATAAAAAGAAATTGAAAGAGAAAATAGGAGGTTCCTACCAGTCCATAAGCTTCCTTGGTGGCTCAGATGGTAAAGAATCTTCCTACAATGCAGGAGACCTGGGTTTGATCCCTGGGTTGGGAAGATCCCCTGGAGAAGGGAAAGGCAACCCACTCCAGTGTTCTTGCCTGGAGTATCCTATAGACAGAGGAGCCTGGCAGGCTAGAGTCCATGGTATCACAGAGATTTGTATACGACTGAGCAACTTAGTACAGACCAGTCCATAAGGGCTTCCCTGGTGACTCAGTGTTAAACAATCCGCCTGCCAATCCAGGAGATGTGGGTTCGATCCCTGGGTCAGGAAGATCCCCTGGAAGAGGGCATGGCAAGCCACTTCAGTATTCTTGCCTGCAGAATCCCATGGACAGAAGAGCATAGCAGCTACAGTCCATAGGCTCTCCAAAGAGTCAGACATGACTAAGTGACTTCGCATGCCTAGCATACATCAGTCCATAAAATTAATCTTTCAACAAATTCCTCTGTAACTGCCCTAAACTAGGACAAATTAAACTCAGAATGCTGGTAATATATCTCTTTTAAAACAAAATTTGAAAGTTTGTCAACTTTGTCACTAATTGCTTTTCACATCTCATTTTTAAAATCTTCATATAGACTTTATCCTGAGAGAATCAGATTGAGGAACTGTTTTAAACAATGTTTTAAATTCTAAATCTTAGATCAGTGTTTTCAGGGGGCTATTGGGTATGTTCATTTTTGTCAGTTTGACTAAAGTTAAGTACAAGATATAGACAATTGATGCACAATATCCTCAGAAATATAATAAAAGGAAAATATAATAAAAAATAAGCTAATGGGAAACTTTCTAGCACAAAATACAGAAATGTAATCCACATTGAAAGTGAGTCCAGTTTTTGGTTAAGTGAACCTTGTATTTATATTGATTTTCATCATAATTTCAAATAAAAAATCTTAGGGAGTTTGGGGTAAACATGTACACACTGCTATATTTAAAATGGATAACCAAAAGGTCCAATTGTATAGTACAGGGAACTCTGCTTAACAACTTGAGAAAAGAATTTGAAAAACTATAGATAGATGTATCAGAAAAACTGAATCACTTTGTCCCTCACCTAGAACTAGCATAACATTGTTAATAAACTGTTCAGTTCAGTTCAGTTCATTCGCTCAGTCTTGTCCGACTCTTTGCAACCCCATGAATCGCAGCATGCCAGGCCTCCCTGTCCACCACCAACTCCCGGAGAACTCCAATATAAAATAAAAAAGTTTTAAAAAATCTTTCACATCATGTTTTAATCCAGTTATTATTAAAGTCAACCAAAAAATTTCAATGTAGTTTTAAATTATTAAAAAAAATGTTTAATCAGATCAGTTCAGTTCAGTCACTCAGTCATGTCCAACTCTTTGTGAGCCCATGAATCGAAGCACGCCAGGCCTCCCTGTCCATCACCAACTCCCAGAGTTCACTCAGACTCACATCCATCTAGTCAGTGATGCCATCCAGCCATCCTCATCCTCTGTCGTCCCCTTCTCCTCCTGCCTCCAATCCCTCCCAGCATCAGAGTCTTTTCCAATGAGTCAACTCTTTGCATGAGGTGGCCAAAGTACTGGAGTTTCAGCTTTAGCATCATTCCTTCCAAAGAACACCCAGGGCTGATCTCCTTCAGAATGGACTGGTTGGATCTCCTTGCAGTCCAAGGGACTCTCAAGAGTCTTCTCCAACACCACAGTTCAAAAGCAGCAATTCTTCGGCGCTCAGCCTTCTTCACAGTCCAACTCTCACATCCATACATGACAACAGGAAAAACCATATCCTTGACTAGACGAACCTTTGTTGGCAAAGTAATGTCTCTGCTTTTCAATATGCTATCTAGGTTGGTCATAACTTTCCTTCCAAAGAGTAAGCGTCTTTTAATTTCATGGCTGCAGTCACCATCTGTACTGATTTTGGAGCCCAGAAAAATAAAGTTTAATACAAATAAATACAATGTTTATTAATGAGTTGCAATTAATATTAAAAAAAACATATGTTTGTAATAAAGCTTTACCTATACTTTATTACAACTATTAATTGGCACTCTGTGTAAAGGCTCTTTGGAATAGAACAAACAAATGGCAATCTATTTTTTACAAAGACTTTTTGAAACTCAGGCTAATTAAGAACAAAATTGCTATATATACTCTTTTAAAAAATTTGTATGTTACAGTTATTCTCTCTTCAGATTGTCATTATGTGTTTAACTTTGTGTTTAAAGCACATCATGATATTTTGAATCTATGCATTAGATCAAAGCTAAGCTCTTTCAAAATAAATCAGCTAATTTCAACATCAGATGTGTTTCTAGCATGAAGGTTAAACTTCCAGTTTTAAGCTATCAAGGAACACTTAAATACTTTGACTCTAATTATCATACTATCATAGAATTGTAGATATGAAGTGGACCTTAGAGATATCTATTCCAACTCCCTCATTTTACATGGGAGCAGTATTCAAAGAGATTGAAATGGAGCTTTCCCAGTGTCTCACAATATTTTTTTATAAGATAAGAGGCTAAATCAGGGGTTCTGGCTCCTAGTTTGATTCTCTTTTCATCATAATCTTTTTGGGGGTGGACAGCAAGAATCACTTTGATATCCCACTACAGTCAAATGGAAGGAAGCCTTTTTGGGAGTTCTTTGCTCTGAAGTTGAACTGGGGACAGACAGTAATTCAAATATCTAAAAAAAGAAAAAGAAAAAAGATTGTAATCCAGTAAATATAAAGAATTCTTACAACTCATCAATAAAAAGGTATTAACTCAATTTAAAAGTGAGCAAATATTTGAAAAAACATTTCTTAAAAGAAGACATTCAAATGCTAACAAGAGCATGAAAAGATGCTCAACATTATTCCTCCTTGCTGCTGCTGCTGCTAAGTCGCTTCAGTCGTGTCCGACTCTGTGCGACCCCAGAGACGGCAGCCCACCAGACTTCTCCATCCCTGGGATTCTCCAGGCAAGAACACTGGAGTGGGTTGCCATTAGGGGATGCAAATCAAAAACACAGTGTGACCATTCACTCTCACCAGAATGGCTATCATAAAAAAAGATGAACAATAAAGAGGGTTAGTGAGGATGTGCAGAAATTGGGAACCCTCATATATTATTGGTGGGGATTTTGAATGTTGTAATTTCTTTGGAGAACAGCTTGGTATTCCTCAAAAAGCCCACTGTATCCATGATCATCTCCTCCAGTGGCTCCAATGTAGGACAAGCACAAGTAGTCTTCAGCTTTCGTTTGCACCAGGAATTGGAGAAAGAGAGTATGATATGTAAGACCATACTACCATCCAGTCTCTCTGTCCAGGAATTTATTTGTTCTACTGATGTAAATGACAGGCCAGTGAGTAAGATAACTATATTGACATTCACTTTGGAAATAGAAGTCAATCTCTGCAGGAAAGGGTTAACTCAGTAGATCTGAGTTGTTGAAATCTACACATTCCCAAGAAAGAATATCTTCAGGACTGGCTTTTGATTGGTCCTGGGATGTGAGTGTTGAGTCCTTGGGTATTCTACCTGATAAGAGTAGTTTTTTTATGCCTAGAGACACTAAACCTATAGGTGCCACTATCTTTAGATAATTTATGCTGACAATGTGATTTATGGTGAATGCACGCTTTTGTTCAAATGCCAGCGGCTGGCATCTGAGTAGCTTAGGTCAGTCCATGTAGACACTACATGTATGGCTCCCAGGACAAAATCTAAGCATCAAGAATCTACTGAGTTTCCATGGTTGGTAACACATTGTGTGTGTTGTAACAGATCATTGCTGGGGGAATTAACCGTGTCCATGCGACTCCACTGGGACACTTGAAAACATTTGCCATGATTCTCCTGCCTTGATCACATCATGCAGCTTACCCATTAGCTTATTTTAATCTGTATCCTTTCACTGCCATAAATCATAATTATGAGTGTGACAACTTTTTTAAAATCCCCAGAGGCTGCCTAGTGAATCACCAAACCTGAGGATGAGAAGCACCAAACCTGTGTAAGGGAACCCCTTGCACACAGTTACTCCAGGCAATCTCGAGTGTCTTTCTAAGGGAAGAAAGTGGTGAGCCAAATGTACACTGTGTCCCTCCTTTCTCATACATGAAGGTCTGTGATTGTGATCTTCAGAGGACTAGCTCTTTTCATGAACAGTGGACATCACATCGTGAAAAATGCCACTCTTTATGTTTCCAATTTCTTATTTATATCACACAATGTTCTTAATGGTAAAAAATTTTAGTTTGCTAGAATGTTGATAGACATGGAATTTGGATGCAATATTGGAAATATATACATATTTTTCCTATCTTTTCCTTGCAAAAGAGTTGGACACAACTTAGGGACTAAGCAACAACTAATATATTTACATGTGCTTCTGTGTGCTCAGTCATTCGGTCATTTCCAACTCTTTGTGACTGGTGGACTAGAGCCCACCTGGCTCTTCCACCCTTCAGATTTTCAAGGCAAGAATATTGGAACAGGTTGTCATTTCCTCCTCTAGGGGATCTTCCTGACCCAGGGATCAAGCCTGTGTCTCCTGGGTCTCTTGCATTGTCACATGAATTCTTTATCACTGAGCCATCTGGGAAGCTTATGTGTGTGTGTGTATTCATACATATATATAGGATTTTATATATATATGAGATTTTATATATATATATAAAGCATACACATACATACACACACATATATTTTTTTGCACATACACATATACATTGTAGGGTTATACGGATCTGCATGAATCCTGAGAAAGGCTGCCTTTGGGAAATTAGGGGTGATGAACAAAGCAGATATTAACCTTATATGTAATGTTTTTAACTTTGTATCACAAAAGTGTATCACTGTTAGAATTTTAATTAAAATTATTTTTCAAATGAGGATTCTAAAGTGACTAGGTTTATTTAACTTTGGTAGCTGAAAGCTAAATGAGTCCTTAAAATCATTTTTAAAATCCATCAGTTTTTATGGGAGTATATATAAATAATTACCCATTACTACCCAGATTATATGTCAAGGACATGAAAATAATTTTCATCTTTAAGCCTGTAAGTCAGATGGTATCAGGAGCTTCACGAAGTTGAATAGTAAATAAATTGCTTATGAAAACTAGAATCCTATTCTGCAGAAGTCCTTAACATTCTTGTAAGTCTAGAGTAAGACATGTGGACTGAATGATTGTTGAGCTGTGTATACTAAAAATTGATGTACTTTTCTGTGCTGCATTGCTGTCATGTTCAACTCTTTGCAGCTCCATGAACTGTAGCCTGCCAGGCTCCTCTGTCTATGGAATTTCCAGGCAAGAATACTGGAGTGTGTTGCCATTTCCTATTCCAGGGAATCTTCCCTACTTAGGGACTGAACCCACGTCTCTTGCATCTCCTGCATTGGCAAGTGGATTCTTTACCACTAGTGCCACCTTGGAAGCCCAGTGGACATTTCTAACCATTTTTTCCCACAATATTTCATATGAAGAAACAGAAAACCACCCAAAATCAACCAAAATAAAACCACACCTTGGACCAATATAGGGGCCTTGTCACACAGGTTCCCCAAGCAATTTTCATAAGCCTCTTCCAAGGATGGTGGGAGATGAACCAGATGTCCAGCTCTCTCACCTCTCAAACAGGAAAACACCTGCTTGTGGTCTGCAGAGAACTGAAGCTAAATCATCACCCATGAGACATTATATTCATGGCCATCTTGTGCTTTGAAATGATGACCTGATAATTGTTTCACTATCCCATTCTTCTATCACATTTTCTACAACTCAACATAAATCCATAATATGCTAAAATATAATGAGATGTACATTTATTCATAAAAGATAAGCCCAGGTGAAGTGCAACATGGCAACATAATAATTAAATTTCCAATGAAGAAACAGGAAAAACAAACTTGATACTAATATTGTTTTGGAATTGAAGATTAAAAGCCCATCCAAGTTGGTCAGGCTTTCCCAAATGGCGTTTTTGATCAAGCCCAGAGATGCTTCCCTTTCTACTGGAGTACATCTGTAAACAGGTTTCCACTTCCAGGGAAAGGCCTGATTCCATAAACCCTCCCACACAGTTTCGTAAACATTCAGGATTCTACATGTGGTATCACTCAGTTATTAAATGGAAGCCTGTGCTTTTACTGTATCCCTGTCACTGTGCGGATTTTTCCACTTCAACATAATGTATCATCTTGTCTTAGACAAGCAACAGCGTCTTCTGATTTAAACTGCAAAATATAACAGATGACAGAATTTGTTGAAATAAGAAATCTGGGGCTTGAAAACCCTCTTTCATAACATCGTGTAGGACACGTCCGCAAATAGCAGCAGGCAGCCTGGTTTTGAGCAGGCATCCGTGGTTCCATTTCAGAGGCAATGCTGTACTAGTAACAGCTGCAGCTTAGCAGGAAGAAGCGCACACACACCAAAACCAACTCTATCATTTTACTTAGTCAATGTTCCTATAAGAAAACTTAATTTGTTGGTATGTGACTACAAACTCTAAAAAAATGTCTGCAGCCTTATAAATGATCAAACCTTGTGAGCTTATGAAAGCTTATTTCTAAATTAAACCTGAATAGTTTAATCAAATAACATTCCAACCTCGAACACACAGGGCATTATTATGTATTCACTCTTTATCTTATATTGTGGCAAAACAATTCTGCTATTGAGAACTTACATCTCATGACTCTGAGGTTAATTCCCTCGATAATCAGGATGTCACTTGAGTTTTAGAGCTCAAGTCTGATACTTAAAGCTCCCCAAAGACAAAGTCTGAATAGTTGTTTCAAGTGTCTTTTGGACTTGAAGTTGTGGCACTAGAGACCCAAGAAATATTTATTTCTGGTAGGAATGAGTCCAGGTGGTATCCTGTAAGACATTTGAAGAATGCTCTAGCTCATATGATTGTTTTCACACTTTCATGCCTGGAAAACCCTCTTTCACTTACATGTGTATCAAGGAAAATTTATGTTTGATAGAGTTTAAGTATTTTTGAAAGGTTAAATCACTTTGAAATAAAGTGATAAATATTTCATTCTGTACAGTTTTATTCAAGGATGACTGGAATCACTTACATCTCCTGATATAAGATAAAAATGATATGTGGAAGCATTTTATTATCCACAAACAGCTGCCTGTCTATAGAGCTGCAAGTTCTGATTTGACTGATTTGTGTCTGGCTTGATGCTACTTGAAAATAAAGGTTCAGCTCCTGCCTGCGCATACCTATTCCCTCTTAGAACCATCAATCAGGGCTTCACTAGAAGAAGTTCAGGAAGTCATTGAATTTTTATTGTTGGTTTCAGCAACAAGGTACCAAAAAGAGTGAATGTAGATAAAACTGAGATAGCTATTATATAGGGTAGAAGTCCTAAATATTTTTGAAAGAGTCTACATATGGTATCACTCAGTTATTAGATGCTTTATCTTTTCCTGTCATGATGATGAATTTTCCCCAGTTCTGTGTAATACACTATCTCTTATATTAGACAAATGAAGAACTCTGCTCAGTATTTCTCCAAGAGGTCACTAGCCAGCTGTACCCTATTTTTTTCCTGAAAATACACATTAAAAATGAGCCAGAATTAACCTCACTGAAAAACAAACACTGGCCCCCAATTTATACCATGTGTTATTCTTGATGAAATGCCTTGTATGAAAACATTTTCACAACCAACTCTGATAATGTAGATATAAATTAATATTCTCACATTTTTCCTTCGTTTAAGCAGTTTTGCTTCTATCACTGACCATGCTCCTCGTCGGAGGCCATGTGTAATTGCTACAGATCTCTTTGAAGATGTTCAGTTGAAATTTTGCCAAACACTGTGACAAAATGAGACATATTTCAGTTTGACTTTGTAAGTATCACCTGTCATTTTTCTAGCCATGAAGAGCCTTAATGTGGCATCTGTATTGCAAACCTCAGGGTGGCTGACTAGTTTGGTTGAAACAGCCTAGAGAAACATGCAGAACTATTTAGAAAGCTAAACTGTTAGCAGGAAGCTGTCAAGGAAGAGTTGAGGTGACCTCATTGCTTTAGTTCGTGGCAACAGTATTTTAAAAAGAGGTCAGGGTAAGGTCACAAGTAATAGATAAAGATAGCATCTTAGGGGGGAATTTGTGTATATGAAGATGCTTTTCCCTCATATCGATTCTGATATAGGTCACTGCCTTCAGTTTTATGTGTCAGAGTTTGCATTTCCATTTTCTGTCAAAAGTCATGATTGTAAGCATAGTAGTATATGTTGGCAACCAAAGAACCAGCACCGAGTGCATGTATTGAATATTTGTTTTCCATTATTGTTTGCAAGGTGGCCTCACACTTACCTGATTGAAGCTCTGTAGGGTTTCAAAGAACTAAACAGTGGTCAGAAATCATCAGATTCCATTCCCTCTCTGCCTCACACCCTGAGATGCAACCCAGTCCCCCAAGGAGAGCCAGGTGGCCGCTACAGCTGCAGGTCTAATCCTTGAGAGAGAAAGCACCATTAGCTGCTGATGGCTGCAGTAGGAATGTTGCTAATTCTCTCCCTGCTATTATGGAAGTGAAGCTGAGCTAAATCCTGGTCCAAGCAGCATTGATTCCAACTGCTCCTTTTTTCCCTTCCTCCAGATCTCCTGGGATGTCCGAACATTAACCATTCACATGTTTAGCCACATAAAACTAAGTCATCAAAGAGACATTGGATCAATCCTGCAGAAAAGTAAAGAAAGGTAAGCAAATCAAAATTTCACTGGCATAAGGGGTATCACGTCTCACATTTATAGCAGTGCATGAGAAAGTTTGAATTATCAAAGGAACTTCATCCCGGCGCTGTTGCCAGGTCAGTTCTGCCTCACGGTGATTTATATTGCAATGCCTTTGCAAGCACTTGTGTTTGGGTTGGTCGTCTCTTAATGTCTTTGGGCATAATTTCAGGATAAAGTGATTCACTCCAAAGAAAACCGAGTATCCCTCTAATCGAAGAGAGTTATTTTTCAAGTTTAACTACTAATAACTATACATTTTCATCAGATGGAAATTGAATATTTGTTCTCTGTTGTTGACAAGGTGGCCTCACACTTACCTGATATGAAGCTCTGAAAGATTTCACAACAGTAGCCAAATCTGAGATGATTCATCTTCTCAGAGAAATTCACTTTGTATTATATAACAGACATAAAAAGGCACATGAAGCTAGTTCAGTCATGTCTGACTCTTTGCAACCCCGTGGACTACACATCCATGGAATTCTCCAGGCCAGAAAACTGGAGTGGGTAGCTGTTCCCTTCTCCAGGGGGTCTTCGCAGCCCAGGGATTGAACCCAGCTCTCCCACATTGCAGGAGGATTTTTTACCAGCTGACCCATCAGGGAAGCCCAGGAATACTCAAGTGGGTAGCCTATCCCTTCTCCAGTGGATCTTCCCAACTCAGGAATCAAACCAGACTCTCCTGCATTGCAGGATTCTTAACCAGCTGAGCTACCAGGGTAAAAGGCCCACAACACTAGATAAATTTAGGCATAATGAAACAAAAATTGTGTTCTACACCAACTGGATCCTGGGAAGTATGAATATTTAATTCTGTCCTCATTGATTAAACTACTTCTCAGAAATCTTAATTTCCCTTATGCTAGGATATTTTAATTAAAGGAAGATTAGTCATCAATAGTTCTGAAGAGATGCAATGTATGCACACTGTAATAGATAACAAGTCTCTTGATAATCAGTGTATTTGATATATTTTGTCAAAAAATTTCTAAACTAAAAATGTTACGAAACCATTTCAACCTCTGTCAGTACAAAATGTTGTGCTGTGATTCAGTGCAGTACAGAGTAGTTTCCCAGCAGGGATTCTTCAAAACAGATACCTAGTGAAAAGTGTTCTGTGGTCAAATAAATCCGAATGACGTAGAATGAGCAGAGTTAAACAGATGTTTTAGAGCTGCACTTTCTAGAGACTTTAATAAGAATGCAAGCATAGAGATTCACCAATAAGAGATACAGAGCGTATAACATTTTCCAAATTCAGTTAGTCACAATACCACTACTGCTTTTTCCAAAGCAGAGCATTTTGTGTAAACCAGTATCTTTCTCTGCCCCAGGACCTCTTTGTGTTTTTATTTAAATGTACGTAATTTGTAGGTATAATTATTAACAATGCACATTTATTGTGATCCTTGGAAATGAACCAACTATAACTCAAACTGATGTGATAACTACAATTTGTCTGCAGTAGGAAAAAAATGAAAGCACAAACTGACATGTAAAACCATTTACTACAGACAGCACAGGTACCTGACTGTGAGAGTTCAATTTTCTTTTTTGCATAGAGGGTTCCTGAGGACCCTGTTTTAATTTCTAACACACTTAGATTACAACATTTTCTATAGAAAAATACTGGACAAAATATATAAACTGTATAGCTCTTATTATGAGCAGTTGTTCAGATACCAGTTCTCTTTTAATGGAACAGTGTGTGACACAGTATGTGAGAGGGAAATTGATGCTAAATAAAATATCATTGACCATTCATGAGGCTATCAGAGAGCTTTGCAAAACTTTGTATTTCCAGGAATAGAAAAAAATGGGCACAAGGAATTTATAAGAATTGGGTATAACTTGAACTTTATTTTTCCACTGATTACATTTCTAAACTCCCTTTAGTTTGTTCATATCAAATAAAACATCAACAATCACTTTTGATACTTCACAACAAAAAAATTTTAAAAATACACACATAATCCATTATGAATCAATTTGGGTAAGTATTAATTCTAGACAATAATGCTTCTTTAGGGGAAGGCAATGAAACAATCAAAAAAGTTATGTTTTGAAATCAGTGAGCATAATATAAAATGGTCACTTTTTAGATTTCTTAACTATTACAAAGTTGAAGAAACAAGAGGAAGGAAGTGAGTCTATAGGTAGCTTTGAAAAACTTTCTCAGTATTTAAAAAAATGTTTACAGTACTAAAAGGCAGTCAAAGATTTTTCCTGAAGAATTCTGAAAATAGATGCAGGTCATACAAGGCTCCTGGATGTAAAAAACTTTTATTAAAAAAACTCTAAAATCATGAGCAGCTGGTTCTATCCAATTCCTGTGAAGTGGAGTGCTCTGGTTCAAGAGTTTTCTTGTCATGCAATCAAAGGACGGAAACATTAAGATTGCAGATGTAGAGTGGTGACACTCTGTAATTTCATACAGATCATAAGATGGTTTGGTGACATAAGAATTACTAGACCGTGAGGCCTGGGGTCCATGAAATGGATTAAAGCTTTATTGCTCTTTGGAGTTCTGACAATGACAAATGCCCTCTCTGATGTTGGGATTATCTTGTCTAAACTTTTGTTTCCTTAGTTTCAGGTTTCACTTTTTCTTTAACCATTTTCTAAGATCCCAAATAACTTCCGTTTTTTTCTTTGTTATTGGAAGACATTTAGAAACACCCCCTTGCTTTATGCTTTCGTCTCTGGCAGCACATCCATGCATAAGTCATTTTTAAATTTCCAATTTCCTGATAAACGTTTTGAATGATAGACTTAATAATATGGTCACATGACCCAAGTTTGAACTCCTATTTAAAACAAGAAAGAAAAAACGTGAAAGGCAATGACAGAAAATTGTACAAGAAAAATTCAGAAACAAGATATCATGAGTATTAGTTATTAAACAGTTATTCAATTTCTGGCATCAGTTAAGCATATTATTGATAGCAATGTTTAATAACATGTCAATCTCACATGATATGTATTTTTTGTACCACCACACTCATATACACACAAATATCTTAAGTTTCAGAAGTAAGATTTCTGATTTAAGTTGGAAATGAAGAATTTAAGAGCATTTCAAAATGTGTTTTGTCAATGTAATCATTTTTCTTTATTGAAATGAAAAAAGTAACACATAGCAAAAAGAAAGAAGAGGTTTTCCTTTTTTTCCTTTAGACTCTGAACCTGATGGCACTTTTCTCTCTTCCTGTCATTCTGTCTTTGTCATTATCATGCATTGTGAAAACACTACTTCTGGTGAAGTTAAGTGGGTGAAATATTTAATATGAGAGCGGTTATATGGTACATCAGTTCAGCAAAATTTGAGGATATTAACATTCAGTGTTTCTCTAGTACCTGATAAAAAGTGTGTGAAAATCTTGCAGATGGAAATTCATTAAGATTTTACGTATTGCTAAAAATTTCCAGTAAGCCAGATTGGAAATTTTCATCTACAAGCACTACTTCCATATAGAGTTTCAGACTGAAACTCTCTCAGAATGCATAAAATTTATGTTATAAAAGTTTTAAAAGTATGATACAAGGTTACTTGCCTGTTAGTTTTTCTGTCCTTCAAAAAAGAAAAACAGCAATAACATAATCTACCAACAAAATAGAAGTTATATCAATTTGCACAGCAAAGCAGTGTAAACAGCAAAGTGGCATAAACTTTGCTTTTGGGAATATAGAAAAAGAGATCAGCAAAACTGACTCTTTTTACAGGTAGAATGTAGATTTTAAAAATTTTAAAGTATGAATATCCTGTGGTTTGGGATTCATTAGGAGGGAAAATTTTAAGAATAAGGGAAAACTTCATGGGAGCTTATTTCATTTATTATTCTTTTAAAAATCCAAGACTATGAGCATAGTGTTTGGAACATGAGTGTTTAATAACTATAAAATGATTAACCAGCTGATTATAAACCAGTGAAACTCTACTGTATGCTGAGCATTATTTCAGATCTTAAGGTAACCATTACACAAAAACAAAAAGAATATCCATAACCACCAGTGAGTTTACAATATCAAAGTATTTCAATTCTCTGAGAAACTAAAGCAGTGGATTTAAAGTTAGACCAACTTCTTTTTATTTTTACTTTGAAAGTGAAAGTTGCTCAGTTGTGTCCAAGTCTTTGTGACCCCATGGACTGTAGCCCTCCAGGCTCCTCTGTCCATGGAATTCACCAGGCAAGAATACTGGCGTGGGTTGCCGTTCCCTTTTCCAAGGGATTTTTGCAACTTTGGCATAGAACCCAGGTCTCCCACATTGCAGGCAAATTCTTTACCAGCTGAGCCACCAGGGAAGCCCAAGAATATACTGGAGTGGGTAGCCTATTCCTTCTCCAGGGGATCTTCCCAACCCAGGAGTTGAACCAGAGTCTCCTGCATTGCAGGTGGAATCTTTACCAGCTGAGCTACCTTACTTTAATAAAATAGCTTTTTATTGACATATAGTTGATTTACAGTGTATTAGTTTCAGGTGTACAGAAAGTGATTCAGTTATACCTGTGTATGTTTATATGCATATTCATATATATATTCTTTTCGGATTCCCTTCCATTATAAATTATTACAAGATATTGAATATAGTTCCCTGTGCTACACAGTAGGTCCTTGATGTTTATCCATTTTGTATCTAGTAATGTTTATCTGTTAATCCCAAACTTCTAATTTATCCTTCCCCGGACTTTCCCTTTGGTAACCATTAATGTATTTTCTATGGCTGTAAGTCTATTTCTGTTTTGCAAATAAGTTCATTTGTATCTTTTTTAGATTCCACATGTAAGTGATTTCACAATATTTGTCTGTCTGACTTAGTATGATAATCTCTAGGTCCATTCATGTTACTGCAAATGGCATTTTTTATATATAAAGTACTCCCTGGTAGCTCAGATGGTAAAGAAACCACTTGCAATGCAGGAGACTTGGGTCTGAGTCCTGGGTCAGGAAGATCCCCTGGAGAAAGGAATGGCTACCCACCTTAGTATTCTTGCCTGGAGCATCCCATGAACAGAGGAGCCTGGCCAGCTACAGTCCATGGGATCGCAAAGAATTGGACACGACTGAGCAGCTAAGCACACGCACACACACACACACACACATATATATATATATATATACATCATATTGTTTGTCCATTCATCTATCAATGAATATTTATTTAGGTTGCTTCCTTGTCTTGGCTATTGTGAACAGTGCTTCTATGAACACCTACTGTGTAGATCTCTTCAATTTAGAGTTTCTGTCAGACCCCAACAAAACTTTTTTTAATCTCAGTTGTCAGTTACCAGCTGTTTCATTAGGCAAATGTTTGATCTTTTATAAGGCCCAGTTTCTACATCTATAAAAAAAAGAAAATAATATCTACATCACAAATATGATAAAGGAATAAAAGGAGTACTTTTTGTGGAGTGTTGTCCCATATAAAGCAGTCAGTAAAATATTAGCACTCTCCCTTGCATCAGAAGAATTAAAATCAAAATTGGTAATGAGTCTTTCTTTAAAATTTGAGAATTTCAATACTTCAGGATTCCATTGAATACATTGGTCTTGTTTTTGCATGGTGAAATATTGGGAAAACAGGACATTTAGTATTTTAGAATGTAAAGTCAAAATGTTCCTCTCCCCTACATCTCCATTTGTTTCTTCTCTAAAAATGGATAATGGTTTTCTTTCTTTCTTTTTTTTTTTGATAATGGTTTTCTTAAGCAAGCTGCCATTGGTAGAATTGATGGATTGATACCATGAAAGTTCTTAGTCAAAATGTATCTTCCACATTTCAAAATGCCACTTGAAATGTAGCTGTTGTAGTAAGAATAAAACTGAGAAACATGAGAAAATTTATGATAAGATTATGTTTGTTATAGACCATATTATGTATTTTTGCATTTTAATGGAATTTCTAGAAAAGGAAAATCTACAGAGATAGAAAGCAGAACAGTGTTTGCTTGGGGCTGGGTTGGGATTGGGAGTGGGAAACTGCAAAATGATACAAAGGAAGATTTCTAAAGTGAGAAAAGTACTTTTAAATAGTAGGTAGACAGTAGATGGCAAAACAGTGGAAACAGTGGCTGACTTTATTTTTGGGGGCTCCAAAATCACTGCAGATGGTGATTGCAGCCATGAAATTAAAAGATGCTTACTCCTTGGAAGGAAAGTTATGCCCAAACTAAATAGCATATTCAAAAGCAGAAACATTACTTTGCCAACAAAGGTCCGTCTAGTCAAGGATATGGTTTTTCCAGTGGTCATGTATGGATGTGAGAGTTGGACTGTGAAGAAAGCTGAGCACCGAAGAATTGATGCTTTTGAACTGTGGTGTTGGAGAAGACTCTTGAGAGTCCCTTGGACTGCAAGGAGATCCAACCAGTCCATTCTGAAGGAGATCAGCCCTGGGATTTCTTTGGAAGGAATGATGCTAAAGCTGAAACTCCAGTACTTTGGCCATCTCATGCGAAGAGTTGACTCATTGGAAAAGACTCTGATGCTGGGAGGGATTGGAGGCAGGAGGAGAAGGGGACGACAGAGGATGAGATGGCTGGATGGCATCACCGACTCGATGGACGTGAGTCTGAGTGAATTCCGGAAGTTGGTGATGGACAGGGAGGCCTGGTGTGCTGCGATTCATGGGGTCGCAAAGAGTTGGACATGACTGAGTGACTGAACTGAACTGAGACAGTAGCACGATTATAAAATTTACTACTACTAATAAAAATTGTACACCTAAAATAGGTGAATTTATAGTATGTAAATATATATCTCATCTATGAGATATTAAAACAAGTTATAGTGTAGAGCTTTAAAAGAATTTTCATTTGGGGGATCTCAATGTCATCACATCAACAATTTAAACGTATCAGTTTTGGCCATTACTCTATTTATTCATCTAAACCCTTGAAAATAAAGTCTATCATTATTGTTTCTAAGAACAATATTTTCTTCTCAAACTCTCAGTACCAACAAAAGTAGAATCTTCCACCAGAGTTGGGACCATCCGTATCTTTAGTGTATTACAAACAGTACTTGAACATCCATAGATATTCAGCAACATTTCTGTTGAACAGATATTATGCATTTTGAAAAGTAGATACAAGCACTAGGAAGAGTTAATAAATATAAATATTTCTAATTCACTATTCAATGTACTCCCACTTAGACAATCTAAATGGATATTCAACTTTATTGTTGGAATTATTTGGAAGTGTATCTGAACACTGCATTTAGCAATAAATGAGACTAGACAATTTACCAGTGGGAAGAGCAAGGACTAAAGTCTGCAACATAGTTTACATTGAGACTTTTTCATTATCCAGAATGTTTTCAATAAAGTTTGTCTTTGCATTAACAAAGAAATCTTTTACAAATTGTAAAGAGAAATCAACAATATATAGTGTATTTGATTTAATAACTTCACAAATTTCATATTTTTTGCTAGTGTTTTTGAGAGTTTCAATGACATTTCATTGTCCTTCTTATCGATTTAATGTTACTATATTTGTTTAAAAGTGATTAAAAATTGATTTTGATTAAGTGCTTCTCATATATACATATGAATAAATTGAAGAACGTCTCTTAAGTAGGAAGAACTAGAATCTCAATACAGAACTATTAACATTTTGTGTTGTTAACTTATGAGGCATATGGACATTTTTTGAAAGATTCATTAAGAATATTCTTAGAAAAACTAAGGGAATTGAATCTGAATCATATTACTTATAATACAATATTTGGAAAGTAAAATATTTTGATAAATAACATATACAATTTAAGAAATGCACAGGGTATACAAAACAAACAGTTGAATACAAAAGAGAATTGCATTTAGAATTTGCAGACAATCCTTATAGATTGCAATTTGGCATATTATAGATCCGATGAATATTTGACACCCAGTAAATATGAATAGAAATAAGGAAGTGAGAAAGGGAAGGGGAGAGGAAGAAAAGCAATAAAGAAAACAAAAGAGAGAAAGGAAAAACACAGACTCATCCATTCAGTTCAGTTCAGTTTAGTCACTCAGTCTTGTTCAACTGTTTGCAACCCCATGGACTGCAGCATGCCAGGCCTCCTAACCCTGTCCATCACCAACTCAGGAGGTTACCCAAACTCATGTCCATTGAGTCAGTGATGCCATCCAACCATCTCATTCTCTGTTGTCCCCTTTTCTGCCTGCCCTCAATCTTTCCCAGAATCAGGGTCTTTTTCAATGAGTCAGCTCTTCACATCAGGTGGCCAAAGTACTAGAGTTTCAGCTTCAACATCAGTCCTTCCAATGAACACCCAGGACTTATCTCCTTTAGGATGGACTTGCTGGATCTCCTTGCAGTCCAAGGGACTCTCAAGAGTCTTCTCCAATACCACAGTTCAAAAGCATCAATTCTTTGGTGCTCGGCTTTCTTCACAGTCCAACTCTCACATCTATACATGACCACTGGAAAAACCATAGCCTTGACTAGACGGACCTTTGTTGGCAAAGTAATGGCTCTGCTTTTGAATATGCCGTCTATGTTGGTCATAGCTTTCCTTCCAAGGAGTAAGCATCCTTTAAGTTCATGGCTGAAATCACCATCTGCAGTGATTTTGGAGATCCCAAAAATAAAGTCAGCCACTGTTTCCTCAGTTTCCCCATCTATTTGGCATGAAGTGATGGGACTAGATGCCATGATCTTAGTTTTCTGAATGTTGAGCTTTAAGCCAACTTTTTCACTCTGCTCTTTCACTTTCATCATCCATTAGGAATGTGTTTCTATTAGGAAAGAAAACAGTGGAGCCCTCAGTAAAGCTGTGTAGGGCCAACTTCATGAGAGAAAAACATGCTGTTAGCTATATCATTAAGTGATGCAAAGATCCCTTGAAGGCAAAAGTAAGGGCTAAGATGGATGTCCTTAATCATGAAAGTTCATGCAAAAACATGCTCCATATGGTTTAGTACACAAGATGTATGGCTTAATTGGCCCAGGAACAAGTGGAATACACAGCTAGTGGTGGAGAAGAGGAAACATACAAGATCAGTGCCATGTTGCTAATAGTGTTGATAATATAACAGCTGATGAGAGCAGACCAACTTACAACAGCACATCTGTACACACAATACTGAGTTTTTTATTTTTAAGTATGTATATTTCCATTGCTGCGTACTGGTAAAATTAGAAGAGGACTTATCAAACCTCATCTTTTGATGTATGTGGCCATATCTTTACTAAAGGTAGAAAAAATGGTCAAAATTGGTTTTAGAACTAAAAGAAGAAATTGCATCCAGTCCTTTAGGAAATTGTCTGTCTCCTGCACATGTCTAAATATCAAGGCAATGTGCTCTAGTTCTGTTATGAGATCAACCCCAGAGATCTGCATCTAGCATTTTAATCTAATGCTTCCTGAAATAAGCAGTTACTGTTAAAAAAAAAAACCCATAAAAGTGAGTTTTGCCCACAATTTAATAAGGAGATTTCCACCACGGGTAAACAAACACAATCACAAAGTTACACAGGCTAAAACCCTGCATAAGAGACATATTTTCTCTTCTAACAACCACATTGAATTAAATAGCTGGCCAACTTGTTTCCATGCACTTACTGTGTAGGATCAAATAGTTCTTTTAATCAGAATACAGATTTGCTGCTGAATGAATCAGATCTTCTCAGAGCCTCACTCTTTTTTCTTCCTTTTAATTGTTAAAAGATGTTGGAAACATTTTCAAACATTTCAGACTAAATCTAATAATTTATGTGTCCTACATAACAGGAAACGATGCTCATGCGATGGCCATTTACCACACTTAATATCTCCTTATTTGAAACAACATTTCCAGGCCTCTGTATGTGTACATAGTCCACTGTATATCAGGAATATAGAGCCTATAATTTAATACCAGGAAACGGAAATTGAATTTTGTATTATTTAAGTTGGGGCTGAAAATTAGCTTCCATATAAAGTCAAAATATTCTATTTCACTGAAGGGAACTGTCTACCTTATATAATTTTTATTATTGCATACTTCAAATGTCAAAAACAAAAGTTATTTTATTGACAATGAGAAATAGGAAAAACTTTCTTCTGCATTTTGAAAATAATTATTAGTGAGTTTTAATGTTAAAAAATTATTATCAGAGTTGGCCAAACATTAAACAATGGCTCACATATAGCTTCCCAGAATTTACCTTTTAAGCTCACTTCCTGCAGAATTCAATTCTGGTGAACATAAATCCTAAAACCTTAAACTGAACCAAGGTAAGGAAATAGGAATAAGGAAAGTACTTTTTGAGTAGGTGAACTAAGGAAAACACCTTACCTATAATATTCCATTTTACTTTTCCAACTCTATTAGTTTGATGTAATTATTTTATATACACAATAAATAAACTGAATATATGGAATTCAGCCAGCGTTGAGTTCATCTAATAAAAACAGCTAATAGTAAAGGTCTTGAGGGCTTTCCAGGTCTCACAGTGGTAAAGAATCTTCCTGTCAGTGCAAGAGATGTAAGAAAGGCAGGTTTGATCCCTGGGTGGGGAAGATCCCCTCAAGTAGGAAATGGCAAGTTACTACAGAGTTCTTGCCTGGAAAATTTCATGGACAATGGTGGCTGGTAGGCTATAGTCCATGGGGTCACAGAGAGTTGGGCATGACCGAGTACACACGCACAGAGTGTTGAATTCAGGTTTGTTTGAACCTAAATCCTGATTCATTTCCACCACAGTACTTTTTAACAAGCATAACAGGAAATATTTACACTAACATATATGTGCTGTGCTTAGTCACTCAGTCGTGTCTGACTCTTTGTGACCCCATGGACTGCAGCCTGCCAGGCTCCTCTGTCCATGACAATTGTCCAGGCAAGAATACTGGAGTGAGTTACCATGCCAGGGATCAAACTCTGGTCTCCCGCATAGCAGGTGAACTCTTTACCCTCTGAGCCACCGGGGAAGCCCAAGAATACTGGAGTAGGTAGCCTATCCCTTTTCCAGGGGATCTTCCTAAGCCAGGAATCAAACTGGGGTCTCCTTCATTGAAGGTGGATTCTTTACCAGCTGAGCTACCAGGGAAGCCCACAGTGACATATAATATCTGATGATATTCATATTTATTCTCTTGTCCATTCAAAACAGTCACTTTTAAAAAGCTCTTTAGTGTTCCACTTACCTAGGAACATATAAGTAAACTTTCTTAGTCAATATTCCAGAAGTGTAATAACTAACGATGCCCTCCAGACAGTTTCAGAATGTATAGAACCAAGAAAAAATGCAGTTTACTGAAGGAATGTGGGTTTATTTAACAATGCATGAATTATGGGAAGAGCAAATCATTCTAGCATCTGAACTCTCTGATGTCCAATAGGACTGATATCTTTTTTAGGCTTCAACATTAACTTCAGTGTCACTACATTCTTTTCCTTTCTATTCCATCAACATGTCCAAGGACCTGGAATCATGAGTGACACACAGCAGGTATCCTGAAGGAAGCAAACAGGCCAAAAACAGTATTTGTTGCTTAAACTCATGGAATTTTTGTCTTCTGTTAGTACTGAGAGATAACTCAGATAATTTCATGTTTTGTTTGTATTGTCTCAGTTGTTCAGTGATCTACAACCAAATAAACGAATCACAGATGTGAGCTTATATTATACCAGTGGTTTTTATAGGTTTTATTTTTTTAATTTAATTTTATTTAACTTTACAATATTGTATTGTTTTTGCCATATGTCAAAATGAATCTGCCATAGGTATACATGTGTTCCCCATCCTGAACCCTCCTCCCTCCTCCCTCCCCATACCATCCCACTGGGTTGTCCCAGTGCACCAGCCCCAAGCATCATGCCCCAAGTATCATGCATCGAACCTGGACTGGCAACTCGTTTCATGTATGATATTATACATATTTCAATGCCATTCTCCCAAATCATCCCACCCTCTCCCTCTCCCACAGAGTCCAAAAGACTGTTCTATACATCAGTGTCTCTTTTGCTGTCTCGTACACAGGGTTATTGTTACCATCTTTCTAAATTCCATATATATGCATTAGTATACTGTATTGGTGTTTTTCTTTCTGGCTTACTTCACTCTGTATAATAGGCTCCAGTTTCATCCACCTCATTAGAACTGATTCAAATGTATTCTTTTTAATGGCTGAGTAATACTCCATTGTGTATATGTACCACTGCTTTCTTATCCATTCATCTGCTGATGGACATTTAGGTTGCTTCCATGTCCTGGCTATTATAAACAGTGCTGCAATGAACATTGGGGTACATGTGTCTCTTTCCCTTCTGGTTTCCTCAGTGTGTATGCCCAACAGTGGGATTGCTGGATCATAAGGCAGTTCTATTACCAGTTTTTTAAAGAATCTCCACACTGTTCTCCATAGTGGCTGTACTAGTTTGCATTCCCACCAACAGTGTAAGAGGGTTCCCTTTTCTCCACACCCTCTCCAGCATTTATTGCTTGTAGACTTTTGGATCGCAGCCATTCTGACTGGTGTGAAATGGTACCTCATAGTGGTTTTTATTTGCATTTCTCTGATAATGAGTGATGTTGAGCATCTTTTCATGTATTTGTTAGCCCCCTGTATGTCTTCTTTGGAGAAATGTCTATTTAGTTCTTTGGCCCATTTTTTGATTGGGTCATTTATTTTTCTGGAGTTGAGCTGTAGGAGTTGCTTGTATATTTTTGAGATGAGTTGTTTGTCAGTTGCTTCATTTGCTATTATTTTCTCCCATTCTGAAGGCTGTCTTTTCACCTTGCTGATAGTTTCCTTTGATGTGCAGAAGCTTTTAAGGTTAATTAGGTC
>NW_011494830.1:1850760-1855187 GCF_000754665.1 Bison bison bison
TAGTTTTCTATATATAGGTCTTTAGTTTCTTTAGGTAGATATATTCCTAAGTATTTTATTCTTTTCATTGCAATGGTGAATGGAACTGTTTCCTTAATTTCTCTTTCTGTTTTCTCATTATTAGTGTATAGGAATGCAAGGGATTTCTGTGTGTTGATTTTATATCCTGCAACTTTACTATATTCATTGATTAGGTTTTAAAGTTGATGCCTTCATTAATACAGGAAAGATACAAAATATACAAAAATAAAATGAAGATGCTCTTTTTTGGAAAAGAAAGAACAGAATTCCTGCCATATGTCAAATAATCCAGAATTATTATAACCCATCAAGAAGGATCTGAATTGTTTTCAATTAACTTTTAACTCCGGACAGGCCAGTTCAAAAGGCTCTGATCTGTAGCATGAATAGTAAATCATATTTTACTATTAATTCCTATATCTATATATAACCATTTCAAAAATTGTTTTAACTGATATACATACATATATACATGCAAGTATATGCATTCTTTTTCACTTAAAAATCAATTAAGTAGAAAAGACATACAGGTTTTTTTTCTAAACATAGCACTATAATTTTTAAATGATAATATGTGTATAATATTGAATTACACATTAGACTAATTATACTAAATAATACTAATTATACTAAAATACTGAATATTCATCACATATTAAAGAATTTTATAATATGAAGGACCTATAAAAAAATCTAGGCCAATTTTCATTTCATATATATAAAAAGAAGATAATGTATTGACCTGAACATTATCAGAATTTATATATATGTTCATAATTACAAATGTTTATTACAATATTGAGCAACTTCTAAGAAAATTATACAGTGTTATACTCAAAACATTAAAGAAAGATGCAAAATGTAATTCAAATAAAATACTAAGTTATAATAAAGAAAAAAGAAAGTGCAGAATGAGAAACAGTGAGAAAACACAGGAAAAAATAGTAAATTGATAGACAAGTCACAATATAATTAATTTACAAATAAGTCATCTAAATGCACCAATTAAAAGACAGAGATTGGCAAAGTGAATACTAAATCAAGATGCAGTTATATGGAATTTAGACAAAGTTACTTCAAATATAATGACACAAACATGATATTAATAAAATGATGAAAGAAAATAAATTACACAAAAATTAATTTTAAAAAATGAGTAGCTGTTTTTATATCATATAAAGTGATTTCAGAATAAAGAAATTTAGTAAAGAAAAAGAAAGTTACTAATTGGTAGTAAAAGGATTAATTTACCAGTGAGACATAGTTATTCTAAATGTGCCTCTACACCAACAACAGAACCTCTCAACACATGGGGCAAAAATGGATAGAACTGAAAGAAGAATTAAGAAAATTCACAATTATAGTTGGGAAATTCAAAGCCCTGCTTTCAGCAATAAAAAGAAGAAATAGACAAAAATAAGCAATAACATAGAATATCTGAAAAGCACTACTAATCAACAAGATCTAATATACGCTGATAAAAATACCCACCCAAGACAGCATTCTGTTGACGTATCCATGGACCATTTACCAAGGCAGGCCATGCCTTAGGTCATGAAATGATCTTCAGCAAATTTAAAATAATAGAAAATCATGCAGTGTATAATCTCTAATTATTACAAAATCAAATAATAAATCAATGGCAGAAAGAAAATATACAACATACTTTTAAATAATTCATGCTTAAAATAGTAAGACTCAAAGGAAATAAAACATATAGAGAATGAGTGAAAAGTAAAACAAAACAAAATGTATCAATATTAATGAGATGTACTTAAGGTAACAATAAAAGAAAATTTATACAGCCATATGCTTATTTTAAAGAGAGTAAAGGACTGAAATTAATAATCCAAGTTCTTAATTCAAGAAACTAGAAAAAGAGCAACAGCAACAAAATAGTCAGAAGCAAGTAGGGGGAAAGAAATAATAAAGATAAGAGAAAATACCAGTGAAAATCAAAATGAGAAACAATAGAGGAAATCAATGAAACAAAAGATGTTCCTTCCCCCCAGAAAATAATAAAGATATTAAACTCTAGAAAGACTTGAAAATAGTAAAGATGTAAATAATAAATGTTAATAATAAGACAAGTTGTATTCCAGATCCCATATTCATTAGAAAGACAAGAGAATACTGCCAACAACCTTATACTCATAAATGTGACAATTCATTAAAATGGATACATTTCTCAAAGACTACAAATTATCAAATCTCAACCAAAATGAAACAGATGAATTAAATAGTCCCAAAACCATTAAAAAATAAACTGAATTAATAATTTATTTTTTATTTTATTTTATTTTTTAAAATTTTATTTTATTTTTAAACTTTACATAATTGTATTAGTTTTGCCAAATATCAAAATGAATCCATCACAGGTATACATGTGCCCCCCGTCCTGAACCCTCCTCCCTCCTCCCTCCCCATACCATCCCTCTGGATCGTCGCAGTGCTCTAGCCTCAAGCATCCAGTATCGTGCATTGAACCTGGACTGGCGTCTCGTTTCATACATGACATTTTACATGTTTCAATGCCATTCTCCCAAATTTTCCCACCCTCTCCCTCTCCCACAGAGTCCAAAAGACTGTTCCATACATCAGTGTCTCTTTTGCTGTCTCGTACACAGGGTTATTGTTCTCATCTTTCTAAATTCCATATATATGCGTTAGTATACTGTATTGGTGTTTTTCCTTCTGGCTTACTTCACTCTGTATAATAGGCTCCAGTTTCATCCACCTCATTAGAACTGATTCAATGAATTCTTTTTAATGGCTGAGTAATACTCCATTGTGTATATGTACCACTGCTTTCTTATCCATTCATCTGTTGATGGACATCTAGGTTGCTTCCATGTCCTGGCTATTATAAACAGTGCTGCAATGAACACTGGGGTACACATGTCTCTTTCCCTTCTGGTTTCCTCAGTGTGTATGCCCAACAGTGGGATTGCTGGATCATAAGGCAGTTCTATTTCCAGTTTTTTAAGGAATCTCCACACTGTTCTCCATAGTGGCTGTACTAGTTTGTATTCCCACCAACAGTGTAAGAGGGTTCCCTTTTCTCCACACCCTCTCCAACATTTATTATTTGTAGACTTTTGGATCGCAGCCATTCTGACTGGTGTGAAATGGTACCTCATGGTGGTCTTGATTTGCATTTCTCTGATAATGAGTGATGTTGAGCATCTTTTCATGTGTTTGTTAGCCATCTGTATGTCTTCTTTGGAGAAATGTCTATTTAGTTCTTTGGCCCATTTTTTGATTGGGTCATTTATTTTTCTGGAGTTGAGCTGTAGGAGTTGCTTGTATATTTTTGAGATTAGTTGTTTGTCAGTTGCTTCATTTGCTATTATTTTCTCCCATTCTGAAGGCTGTCTTTTCACCTTGCTGATAGTTCCTTTGATGTGCAGAAGCTTTTAAGGTTAATTAGGTCCCATTTGTTTATTTTTGCCCCCATTTCCAATATTCTGGGAGGTGGGTAATAGAGGATCCTGCTGTGATTTACGTTGGAGAGTGTTTTGCCTATGTTCTCCTCTAGGAGTTTTATAGTTTCTGGTCTTACATTGAGATCTTTAATCCATTTTGAGTTTATTTTTGTGTATGGGATTAGAAAGTGTTCTACTTTCATTCTTTTACAAGTGGTTGACCAGATTTCCCAGCACCACTTGTTAAAGAGATTGTCTTTAATCCATTGTATATTCTTGCCTCCTTTGTCAAAGATAAGGTGTCCATATGTGTGTGGATTTATCTCTGGGCTTTCTATTTTGTTCCATCGATCTATATTTCTGTCTTTGTGCCAGTACCATACTGTCTTGATAACTGTGGCTTTGTAGTAGAGCTTGAAGTCAGACAGGTTGATTCCTCCAGCTCCATTCTTATTTCTCAGGATCGCTTTGGCTATTCGAGGTTTTTTGTATTTCCATACAAATTGTGATATTATTTGTTCTAGCTCTGTGAAGAATACTGTTGGTAGCTTGATAGGGATTGCATTGAATCTATAAATTGCTTTGGGTAGTATACTCATTTTCACTATATTGATTCTTCCAATCCATGAACATGGTATATTTCTGCATCTATTAGTGTCCTCTTTGATTTCTTTCACCAGTGTTTTATAGTTTTCTATATATAGGTCTTTAGTTTCTTTAGGTAGATATATTCCCAAGTATTTTATTCTTTTCATTGCAATGGTGAATGGAACTGTTTCCTTAATTTCTCTTTCTGTTTTCTCATTATTAGTGTATAGGAATGCAAGGGATTTCTGTGTGTTGATTTTGTATCCTGCAACTTTAGTATAGTCATTGATTAGTTCTAGTAATTTTCTGGTGGAGTCTTTAGGGTTTTCTATGTAGAGGATCATGTCATCTGCAAATAGTGAGAGTTTTACTTCTTCTTTTCCAATTTGGATT
>NW_011494830.1:1856014-1860879 GCF_000754665.1 Bison bison bison
CCTGTAGTTTTCTTTTTTTGTGTGGGATCTTTGTCAGGTTTTGGTATTAGGGTGATGGTGGCCTCATAGAATGAGTTTGGAAGTTTACCTTCCTCTGCAATTTTCTGGAAGAGTTTGAGCAGGATAGGTGTTAGCTCTTCTCTAAATTTTTGGTAGAATTCAGCTGTGAAGCCATCTGGACCTGGGCTTTTGTTTGCTGGAAGATTTTTGATTACAGTTTCAATTTCCATGCTTGTGATGGGTCTGTTAAGATTTTCTATTTCTTCCTGGTCGAGTTTTGGAAAGTTGTACTTTTCTAAGAATTTGTCCATTTCTTCCAGGTTGTCCATTTTATTGGCATATAATTGTTGATAGTCTCTTATGATCCTTTGTATTTCTGTGTTGTCTGTTGTGATCTCTCCAATTTCATTTCTAATTTTATTGATTTGATTTTTCTCCCTTTGTTTCTTGATGAGTCTGGCTAAGGGTTTGTCAATTTTATTTATCCTTTCAAAGAACCAGCTTTTGGTTTTGTTGATTTTTGCTATGGTCTCTTTTGTTTATTTTGCATTTATTTCTGCTCTAATTTTTAAGATTTCTTTCCTTCTACTAACCCTGGGGTTCTTCATTTCTTCCTTTTCTAGTTGCTTTAGGTGTAGAGTTGGGTTATTTATTTGACACTACTGGCTACCCCACTCTCTGCACTATTGATTCCACCTCATCTCATTTGGGTCACCTCTAACACCCTCCTCCCTCTTCTCTTCTCCATGTAACGCTGTGAACCTCTCTGAGTGACCCTCACAGTAGAGAAACTTTTCATCTTTAACGTAGATGTTTTATCAATGGTGCTGTATAGAAGGAGAAGTTTTGAAACTACTGTAAAAATAAGACCAATAACTGGAAGCAGGAGGCTTAAGTCCAAACCCTGACTCCAGGGAACTCCTGACTCCAAGGAACATTAATTGACAGGAGCTCATCAAACGCCTCCAAACCGACACTGAAACCAAGCACCACACAAGGGCCAACAAGTTCCAGGGCAAGACATACCAAGCAAATTGTCCAGCAACAAAGGAGCACAGCCCTGAGCTTCAAGATACAAGCTGCCCAAAGTCACCCCAAAACCATAGACATCTCATAACTCATTACTGGACATTTCATTGCACTCCAGAGAGAAGAAATACAGCTCCACCCACCAGAACACCGACACAAGCTTCCCTAACCAGGAAACCTTGACAAGCCACCTGTAGAAACCCACACACAGCAAGGAAAAGCCACAATAAAGAGAACTCCACAAACTGCCAGAATATAGAAAGGACACCCCAAAATCAGCAATTTAAACAAGATGAAGAGACAGAGGAATACCCAGCAGATAAAGGAACAGGATAAATGCCCACCAAACCATACAAAAGAGGAAGAGATAGGGAATCTACCTGATAAAGAATTCTGAATAATGATAGTGAAATTGATCCAAAATCTTGAAATTAAAATGGAATCACAGATAAATAGCCTGGAGACAAGGATTGAGAAGATGCAAGAAAGGTTTAACAAGGACCTAGAAGAAATAAAAAAGAGTCAATATATAATGAATAATGCAATAAATGAAATTAAAAACACTCTGGAGGCAACAAATAGTAGAATAACAGAGGCAGAAGACAGGATTAGTGAATTAGAAGATAGAATGGTAGAAATAAATGAATCAGAGAGGATAAAAGAAAAACGAATTAAAAGAAATGAGGACAATCTCAGAGACGTCCAGGACAATATTAAACGCTACAACATTCGAATCATAGGGGTTCCAGAAGAAGAAGACAAAAAGAAAGACCATGAGAAAATACTTGAGGAGATAATAGTTGAAAACTTCCCTAAAATGGGGAAGGAAATAATCACCCAAGTCCAAGAAACCCAGAGAGTCCCAAACAGGATAAACCCAAGGTGAAACACCCCAAGACACATATTAATCAAATTAACAAAGATCAAACACAAATATTAAAAGCAGCAAGGGAAAAACAACAAATAACACACAAGGGAATTCCCATAAGTATAACAGCTGATCTTTCAATAGAAACTCTTCAAGCCAGGAGGGAATGGCAAGACATACTTAAAATGATGAAAGAAAATAACCTGCAGCCCAGATTATTGTACCCAGCAAGGATCTCATTCAAGTATGAAGGAGAAATCAAAAGCTTTTCAGACAAGCAAAAGCTGAGAGAATTCTGCACCACCAGACCAGCTCTCCAACAAATACTAAAGGATGTTCTCTAGACAGGAAACACAAAAACGGTGTATAAGTTCGAACCCAAAACAATAAAGTAAATGGCAACGGGATCATACTTATCAGTAAGTATTACCTTAAACGTAAATGGGTTGAATGCCCCAACCAAAAGACAAAGACTGGCTGAATGGATACAAAAACAAGATCCCTACATATGTTGTCTGCAAGAGACCCACCTCAAAACAGGGGACACATACAGACTGAAAGTGAAGGGCTGGAAAAAGATTTTCCATGCAAATAGGGACCAAAAGAAAGCAGGAATAGCAATACTCATATCAGATAAAATAGACTTTAAAACAAAGGCTGTGAAAAGAGACAAAGAAGGTCACTACATGATGATCAAAGGATCAATCCAAGAAGAAGATATAACAATTATAAATATATATGCACCCAACACGGGAGCACCGCAGTATGTAAGACAAATGCTAACAAGTATGAAAGGAGAAATTAACAATAACACAATAATAGTGGGAGACTTTAATACCCCACTCACACCTATGGATAGATCAACTAAACAGAAAATTAACAAGGAAACACAAACTTTAAATGATACAATAGACCAGTTAGACCTAATTGATATCTATAGGACATTTCATCCCAGAACAATGAATTTCATTTTTTTCTCAAGCACACATGGAACCTTCTCCAGGATAGATCACATCCTGGGCCATAAAGCTAGCCTTGGTAAATTCAAAAAAATAGAAATCATTCCAAGCATTTTTTCTGACCACAATGCAGTAAGATTAGATCTCAATTACAGGAGAAAAACGATTAAAAAATCCAACATATGGAGGCTGAACAACACGCTGCTGAATAACCAACAAATCACAGAAGAAATCAAAAAAGAAATCAAAATTTGCATAGAAACGAATGAAAATGAAAACACAACAACCCAAAACCTGTGGGACACGGTAAAAGCAGTCCTAAGGGGAAAGTTCATAGCAATACAGGCACACCTCAAGAAACAAGAAAAAAGTCAAATAAATAACCTGAATTAATAATTTAAAATCACCTGAGAAATAAATCTCCAGGTTTAGATAATTTCAGTGGAGAATTCTATGAACACTTAAAAATGAATTAACACAATTTTATAGAATCTCTTCTAGAAATGAAAAAGGAAGGAATAATCCTTAATTTATTTTATAAAAAGTGAAAGTCGCTCAGTTGTGCCTGACTCTTTGTGACCCCCTTGGAATTCTCCAGGCCAGAATAGTGGAGTGGGTAGCCTTTCCCTTCTTCAGGGGATCTTCCCAACCCACGGATCGAACCGAGTGCTCCCACACTGCAGGTGGATTCTTTACCAGTTGAGCCACCAGGGAAGCCCTACTTTTTTTGTTGTTGTTTTTAATGAAGCCTGATACCAAAAGCCCAACAAGGAAATTAGAGAAAAAATGTGGGATGAGAGGAAAAAAAGGTAAGTACACATGCATGTCTCTTAGGAACTCAGATGCAAAATTCTCAACAAAACTTTAGTGTTGAATCCAGGAATGTATTAAATAATTTTATACCACAAGCAAGGGAGGTTTGTTCAAGGTATGAATAGTTGCTTCAATATTAAAAAATCAGTCCATATAATCACCATATAAACAGGCTAAATAATAAAATCACATAATCCTACCAACTGAGGAAGAAAAGGAACATATGAAAATTCTAACACATCTTCATGAAAAAATTCAGAAAAGTAAGAGTAGAGGAGAAGTTTCTCAATTTGAGAAAAAAATCACAAAAATTTTTATAGCTAGCATCATATCATACTTAGATGAAAGGCTGAATACTTTATCCCTAAGACTGGAAATAAGGCAAGGATGCTTACACACCACTCTTATTTAATATAGTACTAAAATTTGTAGCAAAAACAGTAAGGAAGGGAAAGAAATGAAGGACATATAGATTGGAAAGGAAGCTATAAAGTTGTTACTCTTTTTAGAAGGTGAGATTAGCTATATTGAAAAATCCAAAACATCTATAAAAATTAAAACTTAGCAGTAATAAATGAGTTCAACAAAGTAGCAGAATATAAAATAAAAAATAATCATTTTCTAGAATGTGGAAATGAATTAAAGTCACAATATCACTTATAATTGGGCCAAAGAAAATGAAATACTTAGGTATAAATTAAAACATATATAAGGTCTCAATGATGAAAATTATAAAATGCTGATGAAAGACATCAAAAATACCTAAATAAATAGAGAAACTTACCAGGCTTATGGGCTTCCCTTGATGCTCAGCTGGTAAAGAATCCGTCTGCAATGCAGAAGACCTGGGTTCGATCCCTGGGTCAGGAAGATCCCCTGGAGAAGGGAAAGGCTACCCACTCTGGTATTCTGGCCTGGAGAATTCCATGGACTGTATAGTCTGTTAGTAAAAATATCAATTCTACACTAATTATATATAGATTTAGTAAAAAACACACACACACACACAAAACTTTCCTAGTTAAAAAAATGTCAAATTTCACCATATTTTATATGCATTTTCACACAAACTTATTTACTTCAGTTTAGTTCAGTCGCTCAGTTGTGTCCGACTCTTTGTGACCCCGTGAATTGCAGCACACCAGGCCTCCCTGTCCATCACCAACTCCTGGAGTTCACTCAAACTCATGTCCATC
>NW_011494830.1:1861028-1870258 GCF_000754665.1 Bison bison bison
CTTCTCCAACACCACAGTTCAAAAGCATCAATCCTTCGGTGCTCAGCTTTCTTCACAGTCCAACTCTCACATCCATACATGACCATTGGAAAGGCGGCCAAGAGGAGCTACCCCACGTCCGAGATCAGGGGTGGTGGCCGGGAGGAGCTACCCCACGTCCAAGGAGCAGTGCCTGCATGGGCACAGGAGGGCCTACAAGAGCTACTCCACATTCAAGGTCAGGAGGGGCGACAATGAGGAGATACCCCTCGTCCAAGGTAAGGAGCAGTGGCTGCGCTTTGCTGGAGCAGCTATGAAGAGATACCCCACGTCCAAGGTAAGAGAAACCCAAGTAAGATGGTAGGTGTTGCCAACGGCAGACACACTGAAACCATAATCACAGAAAACTAGTTAATATAATCACATGGACCACAGCGTTGTCTAACTCAATGAAACTAAGCCATGCCATTTGGGGCCACCCAAGATGGGCGGGTCATGGTGGAGAGGTCTGACAGAATGTGGTCCACTGGAGAAGGGAATGGCAAACCACTTCAGTATTCTTGCCTTGAGAACCCCATGAACAGTATGAAAAATATTTACTTGAGAAGCATCATTTAATTATTTTATATCCTTGAAGATACTTACATCCCAATTTTCTATATAGTTGTTCTTAACCAAGGGAAAGCAGAGGACAAGGGAGTTGTCTCTACTCTCCAATGTGATAAAAATATCTTCCATTGAGACAAATGTTTGACAGTATAGCTTGAAGCCCATTATAAAAAACAAAGTTTCCTTAAACACAGGTGTCCTTACATTCAACAACCCACTGCATATGCAAGTATGATGTGACTCTCTTTCTCTTACTCTATAGAAATCAGGACTTGTGAAATCAGCATGTGAAAATGATGGATGACACTCTGTGTGCTGCTGGAAGTGCCAAATTGTCCATTGTCTCTAACCCGGAAACCTCATGTTCTTCCACCAGGATCCATTAAAGTGTGGCAGGCTAACCAGTTGTCTTGTAAGAAGGCTAAAATCTCAAACGTGTCACAATTCTTGATAGGTTTCCTTCTCCTTCCCCTCCCTTGAGATGATTGTATTTAGAACTAGTCACAGTGTTGTGAAGCAGCCCATGCCAGGAAGACACCCCATGTGTAAGCGCTCCCGCCAATAGCCCAGTTATGTCCCCAAATGATAGCCAGTATTAGTCAGTAGATGTGAGTGAATAAGCATTCAGATGATTCCAACCCCCAGGCTTGGAGTCTTCAATCTGAGGCCCAGACAACTTCTCTCTGTTCTATGCCATGTGAGAAAATCTTGACCCATGGAAAACTTGGGAGATAAACGGCTTTAAGAGAGTTTTAAGCCACTAAATGAAATTATGTAACCATAGTAACTGGAACATTCCTTAAAAATAAACAAAGAAACAAAAAATAACATTTTGTTTCAATATATCTTGATCTCTTATGTACAGGCTGTTTTAGAAGGAAAACATTTCTCAAAAAATTTTAATCCTGTTTTTGGCTTTGACATTTAGTAACCCTTTCAATTTTAGTAAGTCATTTACCATATTTGTATTCCCTTCCTTCACAGCAGGGCGATATCATAGGATTCTCTCATTACCCATAGTGATATTGCATTAAAAAATTTATCATTTAGTAAACAATAATGAGTTTATTTATGGTCTAGTCCATGGACCAGGTCATGTGTTAGATTAGTCTTTTCTTTACAAAGCACATTCTCTCTCTAAATGGTTGAAAGGAACATTAATCTGAGTGGAACTAAATTGGATGTTATTCACAGGATTCAGGCCATATTGGTTGACAAAGGTAAAAGTATTCATTTGACATTCCATGATATTTTTAAAGTTAATTCAGCAAATATTTGGGTTGGCCCAAAACAAACATTTTGGCCAACCCAGTTCTTATGATATGCCTACTTGCCATGTTCTAGACAGTGTGTAAAGCATTTAATAAATGATCCACCACCATTAGTACTAAATATTATGTGTCATGCTAGAGCCTTCCATGATCTAATGATGCCTCAAACTGAACTGTAGCCAGTTAGGATGGTATGGGGAGGGAGGAGGGAGGAGGGTTCAGGATGGGGAACACATGTATACCTGTGGCACAACATTGTAAAGTTAAATATAACAAAATTAAAAAAATATAAAAAAAGAAAAAATTCCTATTTGTAAAATGTCATTGAAAATTTGAAAATAAGAACAATTGTAATTATTTGATTCTGGAAGAACATGGGTGTGTGTGTTAGTCACTCAGTTGTGTCTGACTCTTTGTGATGCCAAGGACTGTAGCCTGCCAGGCTCCTCTGTCCATGGAATTCTCCAGGCAAGAATACTGGAGTGGATTGCCATTTCCTTCTCTGGTGATCTTCCCGACCCAGGGATCAAACTCATGTCTCCTGGATTGCAGGCAGATTCTTTACCATTTGAGCCACCAGGGAAGCACATACGAAACATTCACTATTAAAATGTAATTCTATTACCCTAAGATATCATTGTAACATGATGTCAATATTCCATATATATATGTATATGATCTCCTGGGTCAGAATCATAAAACAAGTTGAATATTAAGGAGATTCTAGCCCAAGATAAATAATAATATTGGCAAATTGAGCATTCTCTGAATGAGACTATCCAAATGAATTTTGACTACAGGCTTTTTCCATGTTTGTGTTCCTGAGTTGCTGATATGAAATATATATTTATTATATGAAACATACCTATGGCAGTTAAATTCAGATAGTGTTATCTATAACAATTTGTATTGGCTTCCTCCCAAGGCTTTTGATTTGCCATGCATGAGAATAAATGAGAACCATATGAAAGTCAATAAGTTCTTGATAGTACATGACATTCTGTGTTCTCTCATCCTTGATTTTAGCAAACATTCCAAGGCTTTGGCTTCCATCATAGATGGTGATAGGCTTAAAAAATGTAAGGGCTTTTTTCTTGGCTTCAGATAAGAATCCCAAACTTAACACACTTCCATAAATCATTGGTGTGGAAATCTGTCAGAAAATAGCACAAGAGTACTACTTTTTCCTTGTGGTATTTGGTGTTTCCAAATTAGATTATTTGTTGAATGTTCAAGGGAGCATGTTTTCTTGATGGGTTCACCATATGTCAGACAGATCTCATGCTCTTGAAATGGAGTTCACAGAAATGAAATCAAGGGTAACTGCTTTCTCCTTCCTCTACTACAGTAGTAAGAATCAAAGGATTCTGCAGAAATATGTCTCTGCTAGAGTCACTGAGTATCGTCATGCATATTGAAAAGTGGCAAGATGGAGACTACCCAAGATCTTAAATCCAGTATGAATTTCATGACTGTTCTTCAGATTTTATCCTCGTTAGTAGTATTATACTGACAGACAATAAAGTGTAGCCATTTAGAGCAAGGGTCCTGCAGTTGATTTTGATTTAGCTCTACTTGATAGCTGTGCAAATTTATATGATTCGTAATCACTCTAAACCTCAATATAGAAGATAATACACATATCGTAGAACTGTTGGGGAAAATTAAGTAAAATAGTATATATTAAGTGCTTGGAACATGACAATGCTTAATTATTCGAAACAAGTAAACAGAATAATACATATATATGCACATATATGTAATAGAATTTATGAAGTAGTTTTAAAATTCTTACTTGTTATCATTGCTCTTGTCACTTTTATTAATTTTAAATGGAAAATTATTGTTGTTCAAGGAAGAAAGACGATAGCCCACTTAGTGGGAAATGTGATTTAATTATGGCTATTCTCCATCAACTTGTAACTGGTTTTCCCAGAGAATTTGGGGGTTAGGACTCCTGTAAATTCCAAAATCTTCATTTTATAGTGTATTTAACTCTACCACTTATTTTTCAGAATTGTGTCTAGATCCCCTGGGTCAATAGAATGTGTATCCCAAGTGCCCCATAAGATGGATGGTTTTTAGTAGGCATGTTGGCATTATTTGTACATAAGAAGGGAGTATGGAGGATCAGAATAGCTTTGGCATTTACCTTGTTAAATTTTTATAGCTAAGCTCTGGTTCAAGGGTCTACTTAAACGACTTAACTGCACTAAGAAAAATGAGAGCGTTGAGACCTATGAACGGAGTCCACAAAATTCTATGAAAATGAACCAGTTCTAGTAGAAATCAGCATATTTAATGATCCAAGATACACAACTGTAACATTAAGTAGTTTTTATTGACCTGAAGGAATTTTATACTTTTCCTTATAGGGACAAAAATTCAGGACATTCCTCTTTATTATATTTTCAAAAATTGTTGTGTTTTTCAGTCACTAAGTTATGTCCGACTCTTTTCGGCACCATGGACTGCTCACACCAGGCTTCCCTATCCTTCACTATCTGCTGGAGTTTGCTCAAACTCATGTCCATTGAGTCAGTGACAAAAATAGTTTTACTTAATTGATCTAAACAAAAAAAATTGAATGCTTATTATATATCAGACATAGCAATGGGCCGGGGGGACACAGTAATTTACAAGGCATAGTTCCTGCTCAAGGAGGTTTCAGCCAGTGCTGGGAAGATGAGGAGACCAGAAGAATTAACAAAGATTGGCTAGGTGATTCTTGGAGGAGGCAACGGCACCCCACTCCATTACTCTTGCCTGGAAAATCCCATGGACGGAGGAGCCTGGTGGGCTGCAGTCCATGGGGTCGCTAAGAGTTGGACACGACTGAACGACTTCATTTTCACTTTTCACTTTCATTCACTGGAGAAGGAAATGGCAACCCACTCCAGTGTTCTTGCCTGGAGAATCCCAGGGACGGGGGAGCCTGGTGGGCTGCCGTCTATAGGGTCGTTCAGAGTTGTACACGACTGAAGCGACTTAGCAGCAGCAGCAGGTGATTCTGGACAGAAGAACAGAAAGTTCAAAGATGATTCATAAAAAAGAAAAAAAAAATGGGGCTTACTCAGAGAGCTACAAGTGATTTGGCACAAGTGTGAGGAGATAGTGGACAGACAGGAAAATGTAGAAATAAGCAGGGTTTTATCCCAGGCAGGTCTTATGTACCAATATTAAAGATATTCTGTGTTCTAGAAATGGTTAAATTGGCAGCTGCAGGCTAAGTTCAGCCCTTAGATGTGTCTTCCTCATTATTATGTGTGTTATCTCATTTAAAATATATATAAAAATTCTCACAAAAACTCAGATCAGAAATTCTCTTGAAAGATCAGGAATTCACATTGGATCTTTGTAGCCCTGTGGCTGAGAGGTTGCTTCTGGAGGAATGAACATTGCATTTATGAGTCACTGCCTTCTCCACTTGCTTCACTCACTTTTATCACCTGTTGGGCCCCTGAAGCATTTGCTTTTGCAAGCCTCCTGAGGAGAAACTACAAAACTAAATTTGCTTTAATATGTTAGTCTGACTGATATTACAGCTATCAGGTTTGGATTCAGATGAATTTACTTAAGAAATTACTTCAGTAATCGAGAGAAATGATGAGGGACTAACAGAGGTATTGGTGGGGGGTAAAGAAAGTAATAGAAATTAGCATTCCTAATACGGAAACATGGCTTTGGTGATCTAAAAGAAATTAGAAGGAAGAGTAAATGATGTCATTTTAATGTTCAGGTTAATCAACTTGAGGGTCATTGTTTCAATTTAGATGTTCAAGAAGCAGATGCCAATCTAGAATTAGATCTACAAAGAAATTTTTGGTGGGGATGCCAATGAAGGATTGAAATGGAGGGTAAAAGAAGGCATAGAGGGACTTCCCTGATGGTTCAGTGGTTAAGAAACTGTCTTCCAATGCAGGGATGTGGGTTTAATTCCTGGTTGGGGAACTAAGATGCCACAGGCAACTAAACTCCCGTGCCAGAACTACCAAGCCCATGTGCTCAAGAGCCCATGTTCTGTGATAAGAGAAGGCAATGGCACCCCACTCCAGTACTCTTGCCTGGAAAATCCCATGGACGGAGGAGCCTGGTAGGCTACAGTCCATGGGGTCGCTACGAGTCGGACACGACTGAGCGAATTCACTTTCACTTTTCACTTTCATTCATTGGAGAAGGAAATGGCAACCCACTCCAGTGTTCTGGCCTGGAGAATCCCAGGGATAGGGGAGCCTGGTGGGCTGCTATCTATGGGGTAGCACAGAGTCGGACATGACTGCCTCGACTTAGCAGCAGCAGCAGCAGCATGTACTGCAACTAGAGAAAAGTCACACACTACAGTGAAAGAGCCCCCACACCACAATGGAGATCTAGTGCAGCCAAAATAAAAAAATAAATAAAATAAAATGAAAGAAGGCACAGAGAGCCTATAGATTGAAAAACGGTTCTGACACCTATGAAGCAAAGAATGTGGGATTGGATCTGATGCTCAGACTGCAGTGCAACTCTGATAAAGTCTCAGCCAGGATAACTGCAGCATGATATTCAAGGTTTATTTTTTCACTTTCATGTATTGGAGAAGGAAATGGCAACCCACTCCAGTGTTCTTGCCTGGAGAATCCCAGGGACGGGGGAGCCTGGTGGGCTGCCTTCTATGGGGTCGTACAGAGTTGGACATGACTGAATCAACTTAGCAGCATTGAAGGAATCAGTTGCTTGAAAAGAAATGGGGCAGAACTGGTACTCCCACCATTCTCCACGGCCTGGTGTAAACTAT
Source organism: Bison bison bison (assembly GCF_000754665.1). Classification (NCBI taxonomy): domain Eukaryota; kingdom Metazoa; phylum Chordata; class Mammalia; order Artiodactyla; family Bovidae; genus Bison; species Bison bison. The sequence continues at coordinate 1,867,665 of NW_011494830.1, forward strand.
GCTGGGGACTTTGAAAATATAACAGCTTGAGTTTGTCAGCTAATTGCTCTCCTTCTAATACATTCTCTCTTGAAACGAGATATGAATAGTAAATGCCCGTAGAGGACACAGGTACCACTAATAGAAGTATTGGATTCAAATAATGAGAGAAGGCATTGAAAATGATTGCTTGTAGAGAGGAAGGAATGAATGGATTTAGCAAGAGACTGATGTTTCCTTAATGGCCTTTTGGGAGGCTGTTACACGATAAGCCTTACCCTTACACTATAAGTGTAAGAGACACTTACGAAAGGTACTTTGTGAGTGCTCAGTTGCTTGAGTCATGTCCAGCTATTTGCTACCCTAAGGACTGTAGCCCACCAGGCTCCTCTGTTCATGGTATTCTCCAGGCAAGAAATACTGGAGTGGGTTGCCATGCCCTCCTCCAAGGGATCTTCCTGACCCAGGGATCGAACCCTCATGTCCTGCATTAAAGGCAGATTCTTTACCACTGAGCCACTGGGGAAGCCCCCCAACACATTACATATGTGAGTTAAAGGACTTGGGACAGAGAATGATCTATGGATTCCAAATCCATAGATCTTTTCCAATCCATCTATGGATTCCAAAAGTTCTTTTTTTCTTTTTTCTATTATATGTAAGCACACTACTTGCCCTATCTATACTCTCTTTCAGTCAAGTGCAGCAGTATGATTGTGTTCTTGTCAATGGAGAGAGGTGGTGATATGTGCCACTCACTGACAGGGTTCATAAACTTGGCCACAGACAATCCTCTCTTCCACTTTACCAGCTGGAAACAAAGGATTCTAAGGCCTTATCCTCCACAAGATGGATAGAGCATGAGGTTTGAATCATTGCGAGTGAGACCACTTGGGAAATAATTACTTTGTGTTATTCTGTGTCTAAAATTGTATTTTTAATATAATAATTTCCAGGTCCATCCATGTTGCTACAAATGGCATTATTTCATTCTTTTTAATGGCTGAGTAAAGTAAGTCATGTATGGATGCGAGAGTTGGACTGTGAAGAAAGCTCAGCACTGAAGAATTGATGCTTTTGAACTGTGGTGTTGGATAAGACTCTTGAGAGTCCCTTGGACTGCAAGGAGATCCAACCAGTCCATTCTGAAGGAGATCAGCCCTGGGATTTCTTTGGAAGGACTGATGCTAAAGCTGAAACTCCAGTACTTTGGCCACCTCATGCTAAGAGTGGACTCATTGGAAAAGACTCTGATGCTGGGAGGGATTGGGGGCAGGAGGAGAAGGGGATGACAGAGGATGAGATGGCTGGATGGCAAAACCAACTCGATGGACGTGAGTTTGAGTGAACTCCGGGAGATGGTGATGGACAGGGAGGCCTGGCGTGCTGCAATTCATGGGGTTGCAAAGAGTTGGGCACAACTGGGTGACTGAACTGAAAGTAAGTCAGAGTGAGAGAGACAAATATCATACGTTATTGCTTATATGTGGAATCTAAAAAATGATACAAATGAATTTACCTACACAACAGAAATAGACTCTGAGCAAACAAATTTATGATTACTGGGAGTGTGTGTGTGCAGGGGGACAGATTGGGAGCTTGGGACTGACATGCACACTCTGCTATATTTAATATAGGTAACTGGACTTCCCTGGTGGTACAGTGAATGGGAGTCTGCCTAGCAGTGCAGGGGACTCAGGTTCAGTCCCTGGCACAGGAAGATTCCACGTGCTGCAGGCTTTAAAAAGCGCATGTGCCACAAATACTGAAGCCTGCCCTTGGCCCACAACTAATGAGCCCCTGTGCCACCACTACTGAAGCCCACACTTCCTAGAGCCCACACACCACACCACAACTACTGAGTCTGCATGCTGCAACTCCTGAACCTGATGTGCCTAGAACCTGTACTCCACAAGAAGAGAGACCACCACAAAGAGAAGCCTGTGCACCGCAATGAGGAGTGGCCCCCACTCACTGCAACGAGAGAAAGCCTGCCAGCAGCAACAAAGACCCAGTGAAACCAAAAGTAAATAAATAGGTAACTTGGAAAATATAGATAACCAATAGGACCTACCGTATAGCACAGGGAACTCTTCTCAATACTCTGTAATAACCTAATGAGAAAATAATTTGACAAAGAATAGATACACATATAGCTGAATCACTCTTCTGTACATTTGAAACAAAACATTGCTAATCAGTTATACTCTAATATAAAATAAACATTTTTAAAAATAAAAAAATATATTTTTATTATTTTAAGATGATGACATTTGGAGATTAAACTATTATACTAGCTAGCATTAACCTAAAAAAGTGGTCCAAGATAAAGATACAAATATATGTATCACACAAAAAGATATATGATTTTGACATAGTATCAGAGACACATTTTGCCTTTGAATTATTTTTCTAAAGCTTTAGATTCACATTCTCAACACTGTGAATTTATTAAGGTTTGACTAGCATCATAAATTTAGCAAGCTTACATATTTAACTTCCCCCTTTGGAAGGAATGATGCTAAAGCTGAAACTCCAGTACTTTGGGCACCTCATGCGAAGAGTTGATTCATTGGAAAAGACTCTGATGCTGGGAGGGATTGGGGGCAGGAGGA